>NC_053026.1:108344564-108668314 GCF_003073215.2 Triticum urartu | reverse complement strand
GGCGCAAAGGAGGCTCGAGGGCTTGTTAAGGAAGGCGGCTAGGGCCGCTGAAGGGGGGAAAACGAAAGGCGTTTTCTGGTCTCCCCTTCGCCTGGGGGTGCTTGTGGGGGGGGTGTGCCACGACGAAACAAGGGAATGAAAGGTCGCTTTGCGTTGGATGCTCTTTACCCTCCCCACTATGAGGGCTCTGTTGTCTTGGGGAGCGTTGAAGCTTGCTTCTTTTCCATACTTTTCTTGGTCATCAATACGACGACCTATTCTTAATAGAACCGATCTTATTTTCACTACAAGAGGAATTTCGTGCTTCTGCCGGATCCTCCCTATCTCCTGATCGAGCTTGTGTAGGTAGATATTGCCTGGTAGGGCCGATAGTAGTACACTGTTTGGGATGGAGTCAGGGCCCTTCTCACCCCCTACGAGTCGTCCGGCGGAAAACTTTTTCTGAGTGGGGTAAAAGAACTTGGAATCGTCGATCTCTTCCTTCAAGATTGAGATGAATCGATGTCGGTCGATGGTGTGAAAACACTTCCTGATGTCGAATTCCAAAAACCAGCGAGAGGTTCCCCACTCTTCTTTGATCCGTCTGAGGGCCGAGTGGCAGCCTCGACCCGAGCGGAAGTGCGATGTGTCTGGAAACTCGGGATCGTAAATGGATTCGGGTACCATTCTGATCGCCTCTTTCATGATCTTTTCTATGGGTAGAACTACTGTGAGCGGTCTAAACTTCGACCCTTCTTTCTTTCTTCATTTAAAAAAGGGGGAGCAAAGCCTGTTTTTTGCTCCCTCAATTGATAGATTAGGGCCCCTCCTGCCTGCCCGAACGAAAGGCTCTTTAAGGAAGTAGTCCCATCACTCTCGGGCCCGGCACCAACCAAGAGGAGGCGGGGCTCTCCCCAATCATTTCGAAGAGCCGAGATCTCTTAAAGGAAAAATTAGCTAGCTCAGCAGGTTTGGACCCGGGTGAATCAGTTCAGTGAAGGAAGGGAGCCTAAACTTAAGGCTTTTCCAAGCCTTGCCGATAGGCGCCTCATGGCTCGCTCAGTTCGCTCGCGGAGTTCTTAGATCAGTAGATCTGGATAGAGTCTCGCTCATAAAGGAAGAGTAGCGCGCTAGCGCGGCTCGCTTCGCTTTTCGACGCGGAGCTCGCTGCTGTCTTTTTAGCTTCAAAACTACAGGGCGTGCGTTAGCACTACGGCTTTTCAGCCTCCCTTTGCTGGTTCCGAACTATCACTGATCCCAGAGATCAACCTTCAAACCTTTTTCTTTGAATCTCAGGAAGGCTTTCTCGGGGAGAAAGCTGGTTGGGGAACTGCTAAACGACCTAAAAGAAAAAGAGGAGACTGACTCTGACCTTTCAAAGCCCTATCTCATCTGGTTGATAGTAGAAGGTACGTACGATGATACCATGGACATAAACGAGGTCGAGCATATCTTTAATGATTTCAAACTAAAGCGTACCTAAAGCCTGCCCTGGATATGAAAAAGGGATTTGAGCCAGAAGAAGATGAGGATCTATCACCAGATGAGGAAATGGAAACAACTAAGTATTAGTTAGGTTTAGGTTCAGGAAATGGAAATGGTAACAGCGGCCCAAAAATGGTAAGGTTTTCTTTTCAAAGAAAAAGGAACGCAAAAGTTTTGCGAAATCCTTATCTTTCGGCTTTTTAAAGAAGATAGGCCATTACAAAAACAAGGTATAACAGTCGACTTTCCTATCAGGATTTTACAACCTGAATACCAAGGGACCACTATTAGAAGAGAGCATAATAAGTAAATGCCGACGCCATCTTTGACTTTTTGGATGGTCGGCGGCGCCATAAACTCGATAACCAGCACCGCGGAGTCAAGAAATTCAACTAAATAGAATCCTAAAACAATCTTATTCGAGCACACACGGGACCCACAAGCAATGAAATTCACACAAGCGCAATCATCCGAGCAGAGAATGGAGAAGGGAAATATACTTGAAATTGTATATTTCCCTTGTCCGAATGAGAAAGCCTTTGGCAAACTCCTTGCAAATCTGTTTTTGCCGGGCACAATAGACATATCTGCTCAGTCACAACATAAGGAACCCCCAATGTTCCTCAAAGCCTACCCGGCCTGACAGCTTTAGTTGAATGATCTGATCCCGAAGCAAGCTTTCTACTTAAATTGCTATGACTGGCCAACTAATGATAGGACTACCTATCTTGATGCTTTGAATCTGTATTCAGAGCTTTTTTCCAACTACCGGGACTACTAATTTCAAGTACAAAGCTCTCCTATGAATATGCTACTGCTCTTACTTTCTACCTGAATCCGAGCATTGAAGCAAGCTCTTTATCGCGCCATAACCGAGTCTCTCCTTGCAGCTCTGACCAATCCACCCGTCATTGCAAATAACTGCTCCTTACTCTTTGATTGTATGTCCATTTTTTCTTGATGTCTGGCTCACCGGATTTGGTACATGAAAAAGCCATTCCTTTTCGCTTTTCATCAACCACTCAGTATACTTTTTTACTGGAAGATTCAAGCGAAAGCAATTAGTTTTGAAGGAAGAGGAAGACCTAGCGGGCTTACATCCTCATTTCACTCTTTTTGCTCCTGCGAGACACGACTCAACTACCTTTTACAATTGACAGGGTAGCCCGGAGGTCAGATGAAGGGTCTTCCCCATAAAGATAGATTAGTACTTGGAAGGTTCAGATGAAGGAAGGGCTGAAACAAGGCAAAAACTATTCAATGGGGTAAATAAATATGAGCAATCCGTGAGAATAGCAAACCCCTATCTCTTAAAAAGAAGAAGATAGATAGGTCCACGAGTTGAGACAGAGAAGTTCTAACTAATCATGTAGGATTTTACCCACGAGAGTCAGAGGCTGCATCATCAAAGGGGTATAGAAATAATTCAGAAGCACTATGGCCTGAAGCGAAGGGCAGGAACGAACGGAATCAATGTGTTCCAATTTATCCGGAGTAAGGACAGCAGCTGAGAAGGGACAAAAAAATAGCGTAGACAAAAGGTAGGACCAGATCATGCGAAGAGCTCTTCGCCCTATTGATTAGGAATCTCGATCAGAAACCACCAGGCCATGTCTCCCGATAAAAGATGATCCCCACAATGGATGTCAGGCCTTGGCTTTATAAAATCTGATTGGATCCGCACTAGAGGATAAGAATACAGATAGGCTGACTAAGAAGATCTTCAAATTGTCTTACCTGAAAAGATGAGTTATTCAAAGGAATACCTAAAGACTAGAATAGAATAGAATAAACACATGGCACAGCTAGGTGCTAGAATAGTAGTTGATAGAAGTTCTAGTCACTTAAAAAAATAACAACTGCTTAACTTAATTAGATCGTAGAAGATAAGCAATCAGGTTCGGGCAATTAGTCCTATTTGAAGACAAGAAGTTCGGGTAGTAAGGGCTAGGTATATAGGGGCTATATTTTTGAGAAACATATGGTCTTGCTCATTTCTCATCAAGGAATGGAGATTGGGTTGGTGTTTGGAAGGGGGATTCAGTAAACTGACCTTGGCCAGCAAGCAGAAAAAGGACTGACGTCTTGGGGCGCGCTAGCGCGCGTACTCTTCTTCTGCGAGACTCCATCCAAATCCACCACTTACTTGTTGGTTGGTGTTCCATTCTGTTATCTTAGACTATGCTGCCTTCTTCAATTCCATTCTTCGTCTCCCTAGTCGAAGTCTTCTTGCTGGCCCAACCCAACATGCATTTTAGAGTGCCGTGCCAGGGCGATAGGCGCTCCGCCAGTCACGCATGATCGCCAGAGCCTTTCTTGGCTATGTAAATATAGGGCCAGAATAAGTGCAAGATCCTCAACAAAATGGATTAAGGTGGGCTTCGGATTTTTCATAATTTTTTTCTATCTTTTCATCAAGTTCTTGTTTGATCTGCCGCTATTATCACAATATCCCTCCTTTTAGGGTTAATGCTATCAATGGTGAATCGATCATTCGCTATCCTTTTTTTTAGAAGAGCTTTTTTGAATGGAAGAAAAGTAATGAAACCCGCGATGGCTACTGAATAACCTCCTTTGATTTTTTTTATAATAAACCCTTTTACCTTTTTCTTCGTTCGCCAAATCTTCTTCAGTTCTATCCAAGCTCGGTTTTGTCTGAATCTTTGTGGAAGAAGAAGCGGTTCGCCAGCCGCTACATCCAGGGATCCCACAAAATCATTAAACCTGGCGGCTGCTCGCTCTTTGATCAGTGATTCACCGGCCACTAGATCGATGAAGAATCTCTCAAAAATCCGCTTTTTGATCAGTGATTCACCAGCCACTACATTCTTGGATCCCACCTTATTCTCAAACCTGGTGGCTCGCTTGATTGGCAGTCCTGTAAGCTCATCTTGCATACAAATTTTGGGGTACCAGGGCCTGCATCCACCAAGAACATTTCTTCCCTTAAGCGTAAGCGTAAAACTGAAGATTGTGAGGCGTTTCCACTACATAATAAGAAACTAGAATTAGATCTTGGAAATGATCGACTCCAATAGATGCTCATCATAAGCTTTTTTTTCCTCCTATTCCTATTGATCAGAAGTATCCAGCAGCGCCACGCCAGAGTGACTTCCGAAGCGCTACGGACGGGACGAAATCCGGCAGCCAGTTGCTGGCTCTGAATAACCAGCCCAGCAAGAAGCTAAATTCTTCCATAACATAACATAACGGGGCGGGGTTGTGTGCAAGCCGAGTGACGTAGGTGCACAAGAGTACTTCGCGCCACAACCATCTCTTTTTTATAGGTTCTACGGACCGATGCCTCCTGCTTCATCTGGTAAAAAAGAGTCATAGATATGCCTGTAATTAGAAGGAAGAACCGCCATAAAAATCTTCCTCATGTATCGTCTGTAGCGGAACTATGAACGGGAGCTAGCAATCTGGACCGTATTGAAAAGGTTCCTAAGACACAGCATGGAAGAGTCAAAATATTCAGAAGCGATGCCCAAGAATGAAGAAGGGGTAGAATTACTGAATTAATACGAGTTGTGGCTAATACCCGAGGCATAAAAGATGCATTTTCTACGGGATCCCGAAACCACCAGCCACCCCGACCTAATTCATGATGAGCCCACCAACTTCCTGGCGAGATGCCTACGGTTAAAAACAACCGACATGTCAAGATCCAAATTTGAATTGGTTCCTGGTCCTGGTCAGAGACCATCATGTTCGCGCCGGCGGTCCAACAAAGAGGTGAAGTAGTGGTGTCTTTCTTTCCATTACGAACGACACGCTTTCGCCTGCTCCCTCCCCGTGTCCATTAGCGCTCCTGTCCAGAGCGAAGAGAAGGCGAAAAAGCGCCGCCGAAGCAGCATGAGCAGGCTTCTATTGCTACGCAACAATAGAGCAGGCGCGCCGCCCACAAAATGTTTGAATGATCGGGTAAAGAGCGAGCTTCTTATATGGGATCCGACGCATCCAGCAGAGCGAAGCAGCGTTCCATTCTTTTCGGCGGCATCCTTCCGCATTGGCGGCGAGTGGAGTGCCACAATCCCATTCATCATTTTTGATCTACATAACCCAAAGCCCATAGCACTGGCGACATCTCCGGCATAAATGCAAGGAGGATGTATAGCTGATATAGGATCTTGTGGAACTGGATTTGATTGCAAGCGGTTCGGTACGAACGAAGAAATTTCGAACAAAAGGTTCGGAACTCGCTGATAGGAAAGGAGAGAAAAACAAAGCAATGCCAAGAGCTCCGTCAATCTGCTGTTCATCGATAGACGAAGCTCTCTCTTTTTCATCTCGTGCCAGATGTAACAAAAGATTAGTCCTTTTTCCTTCTCGCGAACCACGGGAGCGCCCAGCGCCCAGAAGAGCAAAGCTCATTCTCCAACGAAGTTCAGAATCAACAAGGGTTGTCCGAACGAAGGGAGTGTA
The DNA here is from genome assembly GCF_003073215.2 of Triticum urartu. Classification (NCBI taxonomy): domain Eukaryota; kingdom Viridiplantae; phylum Streptophyta; class Magnoliopsida; order Poales; family Poaceae; genus Triticum; species Triticum urartu. The sequence goes on along the minus strand of NC_053026.1, from coordinate 108,662,425 downwards.
CAACTGGGGCGCAGCCCGACTTTTTTGTTGGAGAGATAGAATGGAGTTCTTCAGGAAGTTCGAGACAAAGGAAAAAAATCAAAGTTTCTCTATAGCCTCTTCATTTTGAGACATTATGGCTTTGGGGTCGACCCCGGTAACAAAAAAGGAATCCATAAAAACTTGGGATCCAACACCATGATAAAATACTACCCTCATGATTAGACCATGTCCCTGAGATTTGATAAAAAAAAGGTGCATTAGCGGTTAATACGTTGTAATTAGATAAGTTATTTGGAATATGACGGAACAGAGACCAAGGAAAGGAAGAAGAATGCACCAAAATGCAAGTGCTGCACAAACGCTGGTGGTTGTTTCTTGTTGTAAGTGAATGCAATGAAAAGACCCGGAAATAACGAATAATGAGAAAATTCATTTATAGACATTTCATGCTCATTTCCAAATTTATGCTTAGTTATTCCCATCATCCGGTAACCACGGGATGATCCCAATCTCCTTTTAGTAATAGATCTTTTTGATATGTCTCAGTCTCAGCGGCAAGGAAGAGAAAATGCATCGAGTCGTTTATCAAGAAAGTGGACGAGCATGGCGGTCCCTATATCTCTGAGGGGTGTACCACTTTTTTTTTTCAAGTCAGCTTAAGAGGTTCAAAAGAGAAAGTCACTCTCCTTATTCTTGGCTAGTGGAATGGAAGCAAGACTCTTTCCTATCCACTTTGCCGAGGGGAGAGAACTAAAAGATAACTCAAGCTAGACAGAAAGGTGCAAAAGTCCACAGTTTCTTAAGGATCCTGTAAGCAAGTAGGTTAAGATTGTCATTTAGCTTCAATTTCTTCAGTCTCACAAGCGGGTCCGCATGCAACAAAAGAAATTGTATTTTCCTACTACTCCGACCTTGCCCTGAAAGGATAAGGAAATTGGATAAGAGCGAGAGCTAGACTGACTGTTGGTCCAATGCTAGTGGAGGATTCAGACTGAGGACCCCCTGTGGCGGCTACTCATAAGAAGATGAAGGATTGAAAGAGGACTGATCACCCCTCTGATTTGTGATCTTTTAATAGAAAGAAAAAGCCTTCTCTCAGACTTAAAGGTAAATGAAAGCGGGATTTTTTTCTCTCCTCTAAGCTAGCAGCAAGTCAAGTAATCTGAGAATGCTGCCCCCAATCCGTAGCTGAGGACGAACTCAACTCATAAGCTTTTTTTGAACCAAGCACCTGTTGTAGAAATGAAAAACCACCCACTAGCAGAGGCTGGAACAACCCATAGAAGTGTAGGGGCTGCTTCAACCAGGCGTACCCGTATCCATTGATTTACCTCCTCTAGAGAGTATTGAACTTTGTGACAAATAGGTTATAGTTACACTCCTTAACTCCCTATTCGCGAGATATAAAAGCTAGCTAGTAAGAAGACTTTCCCTTCTTTTCTGGGAGGGTGAGAACTTGAAAGACTGGCAGAGAAAAGGAAGAAAAGCGGCTAATGCTATCTAAACGATTATTTCAAAGTTTATCAAGTTCGATCGTTCACGAGACAGGGGACTCTTTTAAATAAGACAGTGTATGGCTGCGAATAAGTCTATTCGGCAAGTCATAGAGAAGGACTGGATATAAGCTAATCCCCGGTTCTTCATTGGATCCTTTTAGTTTCATATTACTTTTTGAAAGCAATCTTATAATAATATGTATTAGGGACAGCATTTAGGATAGCAAAAGCTTTTTTGGAGCAAGAGGGATTACCTTCCAGATTCTTTTGTGATACCCTCTGTGTCGCCTTCTCCTGGATGGTCAGCCCAGTGTCCTGAATCCTTGAGCTCTTCCTCATGGCTTTGACTGGTGACTTACATTTCATCTTATTTGCTGCTCTCTTGGTCCTTGGATATGATGTCTTCTGCCATTCTCCTTGGTGGCTATTCTTCACCATCTCAGTCCCTTCTGAGGTCAGCTGAATCTGATCAGTGGCTGTCTCTGCCTAATCCACCAAGTGTGTACAAAACAAATTTAAGTTTACTTTTCCCGTCCAACAAGTAACCAGCACTCTTTCCCCGAAAGAAAAACAAAAAAAGGGTAGACTTTGGTATTGCTTGAGGAAACCCAAATCCAATCCGAACTCCTATCCCGTCCCCCACCTCCACGGCACCGCCACCGCGGCATTTCTTCCTCCAAACACCTCTCCTCCTCAACCCCATCGCCGCCGCTCCCGTCACGCCACCTTCCTTCCACCCCCACCTCCCACGCAAGCCCTCGCCCGAGCTGCTGCCGCCGCCTCCTATTTATCCAGCGCTTGCCCACCCGAGGCCGCCTCCATCAACCACCTGCCCCTGCCCTTCCTTCCCTTGAAAGTTGGAATCTTGCGAAGGGTCCCAAATGGCGACGGCGTCTGTTGCTGCAGCTGGGGTGGAGGAGGGGTCAACGCCGGGGCCGCAGGCGGGGGGCGCCGAGATCGCCTTCTTCGACCTGGAGACGTCGGTGCCGCAGCGGGCCGGGCAGGGCTACGCGCTGCTCGAGTTCGGGGCCATCCTGGTGTGCCCGCGCCGCCTCGTCGAGGTCGCCTGCTACGCCACGCTCGTGCGCCCCGCCGACCTTGGCGTCGTCTCCGCCGCCTCCGTGCGCTGCAACGGCATCACGCGCGACGCCGTCGCTGCCGCGCCGTGCTTCCGCGACGTCGCTGACAAGGTCTACGACCTCCTGCACGGTGAGCGCCCCGCGCCATCTAGTTTTTTGTTTGTTTGTTTCAGCACCGGGAGCTGGTTCTCGGCTCCTACTGCACGCCAAGGACTTAGTAACAATTAATAATTATGAAGCCTAACGGGGAAGGAGCCCGGTTGGAATTTAATTAAGGTCAACAACAATAACAACAACACCAGCAGTAGCTAGGCTCCCTACTAAAAGAAACGGGCACTACCTGAATTTATTCACCCAATCTCTGAATGAATGGTAGGTCTTCCTGTTTACTACGCGCAGTTCTCCCCGTAGGACTTATGGAAAGGTGACACCATCAGCGTGCTTTCATGGCAATAGGCCTCGACAGTAGTGTGTGTATGTGAATTTGTGGAGTGTTGCAGGAGCCGGTTAGCAATGATACGTCTTATGCAGTTCTTCTATTTATGGCTAGTGAATGAGGTTGCAGTTTTTGCTGCCTATGGCTTGTTATCAAAGACCTCTGTAACCTTTCTCAGATGCAAGGATGTCGGTAGAAATGTGTGCATATTCTCAGGAAATAGAACATAGGTGCAAACATTGTGTTTTTTATTTAGTATAATTGCTGTAGTATAATTGCTGTAGAAGGACTTGCATATGGTGTTCATTGACTTGGAGAAGGCCTATGATAAGATACCGCGGAATGTCATGTGGTGGGCCTTGGAGAAACACAAAGTCCCAGCAAAGTACATTACCCTCATCAAGGACATGTACGATAATGTTGTGACAAGTGTTCGAACAAGTGATGTCGACACCGATGACTTCCCGATTAAGATAGGACTGCATCAGGGGTCAGCTTTGAGCCCTTATCTTTTTGCATTGGTGATGGATGAGGTCACAAGGGATATACAAGGAGATATCCCATGGTGTATGCTCTTTGCGGATGATGTGGTGCTAGTTGACGATAGTCGGACGGGGGTAAATAGGAAGTTAGAGTTATGGAGACAAACCTTGGAATCGAAAGGGTTTAGGCTTAGTAGAACTAAAACCGAGTACATGATGTGCGGTTTCAGTACTACTAGGTGTGAGGAGGAGGAGGTTAGCCTTGACGGCCAGGTGGTACCTCGGAAGGACACCTTTTGGTATTTGGGGTCAATGTTGCAGGAGGATGGGGGTATTGATGAAGATGTGAACCATCGAATCAAAGCCGGATGGATGAAGTGGCGCCAAGCTTCTGGCATTCTTTGTGACAAGAGAGTGCCACAAAAGCTAAAAGGCAAATTCTACAGGACGGTGGTTCGACCCGCAATGTTGTATGGCGCGGAGTGTTGGCCAACTAAAAGGCGACATGTTCAACAGTTAGGTGTGGCGGAGATGCGTATGTTGAGATGGATGTGTGGCCACACGAGGAAGGATCGAGTCCGGAATGATGATATACGAGATAGAGTTGGGGTAGCACCAATTGAGGAGAAGCTTGTCCAACATCGTCTGAGATGGTTTGGGCATATTCAGCACAGGCCTCCAGAAGCTCCAGTGCATAGCGGACGGCTAAAGCGTGCGGAGAATGTCAAGAGAGGGCGGGGTAGACCGAATTTGACATGGGAGGAGTCCGTTAAGAGAGACCTGAAGGATTGGAGTATCACCAAAGAGCTAGCTATGGACAGGGGTGCATGGAAGCTTGCTATCCATGTGCCAGAGCCATGAGTTGGTTGCGAGATCTTATGGGTTTCACCTCTAGCCTACCCCAACTTGTTTGGGACTAAAGGCTTTGTTGTTGTTGTTGTTGTATAATTGCTGTAGGATCATACATAAATGGAATCCACACAAGGGGAAGTTAGAAGCATCATCTTTGCTTAGGTCTGAACCTGAATGTCTGCTTTTTAAGCTGTTTCCTGTGAAAGTTCTCATGTTAACAATCTTGCCAATTTCGTACAGGGAGGGTTTGGGCCGGGCACAACATCGTGAGGTTTGATGTGCCAAGAATAAGGGAAGCGTTCACCGAGATTGGCCGGACACCTCCGGAGCCGAAAGGGATGATCGACACACTACCTCTGCTTACCCAGAGGTTTGGGAGGAGAGCAGGAGACATGAAGGTACACAAGCTTGTGTTGATGTAGAGTCACTTATAGTTTGTAGAAGGAGGTTTTGATTTAGATGAGGATTAATCATATGGACAATTGAGTTCTCACTTGAGCTGAAAAACATATGGCCTTTCCTTACTGAAAGTTTTCAGGACAGTTCCTTATTGCAACAAAGAATATTCATATGTTCTTATCTTGTCTATTGTATCCACAGATGGCAAGCTTGGCAAATTACTTCGGTCTAGGGAGGCAAAAGCACAGGTAGATGTTACATTAATCCAGAAGTTATAATTTCGTCTGAATTCTGAATGCTTTGTTGCAACTAATTGTCACCTTTGCCCACTTGTGTAGCGCGCGCGCACACACACACTTAGTATCACTTCACTTCACTTCCTGGAACATGCCTTGCTAGGTTGCTATCCATTGTTCGTTGACCTTGTTATGTTGCTCAGATTAGCATATCGTGTATGCTGCTACTTGGGATGTCGGGATAGTGTGATACAAGAAATTTTGTTGCACGATGCCTCGTTTGATTTCCTAACTATCTAATATGTCTTGCAGCAACGATGTAACTTAGGATACCCAGATCATATCCACCCCTGATTTTTGTCCCTTCCCATATTAGATGCTTGTCTGAAAATTAGTTTCTCCTAATAAACTATTACATGATCCATGATGATTCTCATTTACAGATGTATCATGCTAAGAAGAAGAGATGTCACAATTATATGTGATCCAGCCCATTATGTCTTGGCAGCATCATGTCACTTAGTATACCCAGATCCAATCCAACCTGGATTTTGCCCCATCCCATCTTAGATGTCTCATCTGAAAATCATTATCTCCTAAAAGGCAAAGACTATTACATGATTCTTCTTTATAGGTATAACATGCGGAGTTCAAGAGATGTCACAATTATATGTCGCCCAGTCCATCAATTGTTACTCTTAGTACAAATTGATTGTTGCAAACAGCTATCTTGGTTCATGTGAATTACATCTGTTGCTCAGTGTGCTCATGATTGTGCCCAACGTTTGCTCAGTTTCTTATCAAGTTTGATTTGCATTCCCTTCTGCAAGGAAATATCATTAACTACCAAGTAATAGTTACAAGTTGATATTATTATTTCCTGTGATTTTTTTATTTCTTACATGAAACTGTAGTGAATGATCTTGTACTAAATTGCTTTGAAATCTATCTACAGGAGCCTGGATGATGTCAGGATGAACCTTGAAGTTCTCAAATATTGTGCTACAGTGTTGTTCCTGGTATGATTGCTTAACTGCCTATTATTCAGATGACCTTCATGAAACATTTATCAATTTTTTTGTAGTAGCTGGATGGTGGTTACCTTCTGCTACTTTTGTTTCCCTGGAATTACTATGGTGTTTTTTCCTGCCATTTTTTCATGCATTGGTCATCTGGAGTAGCTTCAACGGACTTTTGAGATTTAACTATTGCAATATAGACCTTGTATCAATGGCAGGAGCATCATCAACGTATAACACATCTTTCATTTTCTTAATATGTTCCCTGTTTTGATAATTGCAGTTGTTATTTTTCTGCAAAACGAAGAAAACCATCATTGTACTTCAAGATCTTGAATTACGGATAGAAATAGTACTCCCTCGTTTTTCGTGATTAAACTTTGACCGTCATTTTCATCAATAATATATTAATCAATGTTACAAAAACTGTATCATTTGAAACTACGCTTTTGTACGAATTCGATGGTATAATTTTTTTTGACATAGCACATGTTTTGTTGGTCAAATGATGGTCAAAGTTGAACCTCGAAATACGTGTGCGCCATGTTGTGATAGGGACAGAGGGAGTACCAACTAGGAGAATAATGAACCGATGAAGCATCCTATTTATGACATGTTTCTAGACTCCATTAATCTATTTGATGTTTCAAGATAATCAATTGACTAAATCCTGCTAACAGGAGGCAAGTTTTCCGGAAGTGCTTATTGTTGAGAACCTTGTGGGTGCAATTACAAGAAGCAAAACTGATGGAGCTACTTCTCCTGAGGTGAAGAATATTGAAGCAAACACATCACCCGATTCTTCGAAACGACAACGTACTGTTTCTCAAGTCAATGGTTTGACTACAGATCAAGATAATCAAGAATCAGTTGATCCTGCAATGAACGGGGAATCCAGTGACCTGATATCCCACATGGAGGAGATGAAATTAGATGCTTCTGTGCAGATGGATGCGAGTTTCAGTGGTCATTCTGGGTTCCTCGAGCCAGACGATGTATCAACTGAGTGCATCAAGATTTTTACTACCCCTTCTTACCAATTTAATCGGAGAACATTGATCAAGCACAAAGATAGTCCACTACACCTTTGCTGCGCTGGCTTGAAAGTCCAGTTTGGAGTTGGCACAAAGTTCCTAGACACTGCAGGTCGTCCAAAGTTGAACATGGTGGTTGATATCCCTGAGAATCTAAGCAAAGTTCTAGAATTCTGTGATAATCAGGCCCAGAGATTTTTACAAGAGTCTGGTACCACTTCCGAGTGGAGACCCCTGATAAAGAAGTACGGTTATGTGAATCGTCCAACCGTTCGCCTCAAGTGAGCCCTGCCCCCTTTCCATCTCTGGTCTTTGATTTGCCGCCTCACATATCTGATTTGTAATGTTGAATTGCGTTTGCAGCATCCCTACCACTCCCAGCAGCGGTGCTTCGCCCTACTTGACAGACATATATCAGAAAGAGCCCAGCGGCAACATTCAGAAGCTTGCTTTTAGCAAGGTAGATGCCGCGGAACTGGACATCCTGTTTGTTCGGGGGAACAGGCTGGATGCATTCTTCTCGCTGGAAATATATGACTACCAGCAAAATGCTGGCATCCGGTTGGTCGCGAAGAGGCTGGTTGTACACTCCAAATAGTACCAGTCATAGTCCATATGATTTGTATACTAGTGCTAGAAGCTAACTCTTGCACTAATTTAATTAATGGCTTTATGTCCTTCAGCCAGCTTTATATTACTAATTATCATGTGAGTGTGAATAAGATCTGACCAGTAGCAGTCTAGCAGATGCTGATGTTGAAGTAGGGATCCAGATGTTGTAAAGGATTCTAACAGGATATTTGTTCATTTGTTAATGGAAAGATCATGTATAGGTTTATATATATTAAACATAAGTTTAAAGATTTTCTTCTCCAAAACATTGCACGTGTATTAGTTGATAGTGTGATGGTCTCGATCAGCGATATCATGTAGTGTGAGTCGATGGTTGTGAAAAGGTAAATAATGTTGTATTTGACCATTCCGAATGTTTCAGTTCTTGAATATCATGGTGATAAACAGCTAGCAGCTACAGAATATATGGAACCTATTAGTTGTGTGTATCTACAGAACTGTTTTTATTTTTTTGAGGAAATCTACAGAACTGTTTGTGCTACTAAGAACCAACCAAAACTGCCATTGGTTGGATATAGTTAGGGTGGTGGTACCTCCAGCCCACAATTGATTAATCATTGGATTGACACTTTGGTGTCCCGTTAAAAAGATGACAATCCCGAGTATAACACTTAAACTAAGAACCATGATGATCCGAGCTTCAAACTTGTTGAGTTTGTTTTTTTTCCATGGTACGCACCAAAGCATCGGTAGGGTTATGGTTCCATTTCCGTTTGCGATTTGTACACCATGACACATCCTAATTTTTCTATAGGACGGACCTACATAGTGCTGAGTGGGTGCCCAGGCCCCCACTCAATTTTTGGAATTTCAGTAAAAATTGCTTATATTCTACAAGATTAATTTTGTAATTCTTCAAATTTGTACAATAAGTGCCCCCATTCTAATTATTTGCCCCCACTCCACCAAAATTCTAGGTCCGCCCCTATGTCATCATCTTTGTTCCTCCTGGATTCCCATGGTTCATATGCTGCCATGTTTCCTGGTCCTTTTCTTTTTAGTGCTTCGACTCAGAGCGATAGCTTGATGATGGCAACCTCTCGAATGAGAAGATGTCTGCCGTGTAAAGAGATAACAACTTGGATGCAAGTGGACAAAAAAGTCTGATTTCGACCAAGGTAAAGACTAAGACATGTTCACTGGCTTCTTTGTTTACCTCTAATATCTCACATATATTGCTCAAATATATGTAATTAAGAAGGAGCAATAAGCTTGCACAAAAGCTCTGCATCCAAGAAATACATACAGCACACTTGTATCGATTTTCAGTCTACTTGATGAAGAAGTAGAGCTTTGCATGTATTTCATCCATGAAGAACGAAGGGGCTATACATATATGGTGGACATGCTGGACCTCTGAGTGTGTTGCGTGTGCAATTTATTGTGTGATGCTCATGCGCATTTTTCATGACTTTATCATTAAGTTTCCCGGTGCAAAAATGTAAATGCTGTTTGTGCCGCACGTTCTTCGTATGTACTGTAGATGATGCAAAAATGGGCAAGCAGCAGCCAGCTCAAATCTGCTCCGTTAGTTGAACTGGACGAATCGAACACCGCTGGCAAGTATGCATGGTGTACCAGATTACAAGATGACAGGAATTTCAGCAGGTCCATTGATTTCCTGCCTATTGACTAGTAGTGAGCATACACGTGTTGAAAGTACACCAGAGGTGTGGTTTGTTCACTGGCATAGCTTTACTAAACATGTCGTGGAAAATCGACGTGTGTTTATAGAATTATAGTGCACAAAGGTGCCCAAGAGTGGAACTTTCCCACAACTAAACATCGATCCACATTTAAAATGTATGAACAGGTAAAATAGCTTTGTACCATATTGTGCTACCAAACAGAGGTTTCTATTTCCTCGCACCTATCCTAGTCCAAGAACGTTGGGTGCAACTAGTTATTCACGATCCATGACAACGCGATCTAGTGGAGTTATAGAGAAAACTAGCTTAAAATGCTCTTTGATGACTACATTAATCCTTATTAGCCCCTTGGCCTCCTTGCAAGGAATCACAAGGCCTTCAAATCTGAAACCCCGTAGGGGGACCGTGTGAACTACACATATTTGTATGGGAGACAACATGGTCAAGAGGAGCAGTGTGACCCCCGGTGAGAACCAGCGCAGCAAAATGGCGACGCGGTGCCATTGGAGAAGAGTGAAGAGCTCATCTTCATCCTTTCCCGATGGACGCCAACACCCATCACCACTAGGTTCCGCCACCCTGAGATCACCATATTAGATCCTCCTATGATGGAATGTCTAGCTGAGTTAACAGGTGTAACTCTCTTTTTGTAGCTTCTCCCACTGCATAAAATACATGGGTGCTCTACCTACATCTTTGTTTCCCTCCAATATTCCAGCTACTAAATATGAATTTGCACCTGACACATCCCACAAAATGAAATGATAATATGAGGCTAGTTGCATCCATGGAGCAGTGGTAATAGGACTCCACATATATAGCACTGTTTTCATCTTCCTGTTAACTTCATGCATGTGATGTAGCCATGCAAAAACTATGTGGTGGCCATTCAGGAGTTGTGAGTGACATGCTTTTGCCATGCCCGTCAGTATTTGCTCAACAATCAAGCATGATGTTGCCATGATGCATGTACATTATGTAATGTAATCCTCGTTGCACTGCTGTCATGCTATGCAGGACCAGAATCCGCAAAGAGAACAAACCCCATGATTATATAATATCAAGAATCAGCTATAATATTTGTTATTAACTGAATTTAGACTAGGCGTAAGTTCTTTTTTGAAATAAAAGGGAATCTCCTAAAATAAAAGATTTTTACTTCTTGACTCTCATAAATTGCAAGTACTGCTTCTGCAAGTACGCATGCACAAGCAACTGACCTCTCATACAGTTTCCATGTTACAAATATATAGCATTGTTTTCAGTTTTCACCTCCCCCCGTCGATTTACATTAACCGCCACAAAGTCATTACAAGCCAAAGTGCAAAAAAGAACTATGTAATGGACACCAGTAGCATTGTATTGCCACGGGCCGCACTGGTTTAATTCTTACTGCTTACCTAGTTTGAACAGTGCCACCAGCCATAATCTTCACACGAGTCTCCTAGGCAATAGGTGCGCCGACCTTAAAGAAGAATGTTGACAATCTGAGAGGCTCTTCTGAATCAAATTCAAACCATATTGCTGCAGCATCAATTCTGTGCTAATAATCATTTATTCATTTTCATTTACCATCCCCAGGAGCACTCTTCATCTTGAGAGGGTCAGATGCTATTCTCCACCAAACTAATTAACAGTGTATCATTGCAGATAACTGCAATCCCCAGCAGTAAATAGAAAATACATTCAGGGAGACCAAGAGGAGACAAGAAACTGGCCAAGCAGATTAGTCACCTGAAAAGGCAAACAAAATGCAGTGTTGTTGCATAGCTTCCCTCTGATAAGAAAACTTTGGATAAATGTAAATCGGAAATAGCATTTTTTTTTTCATCTCATATTTTCAGTCAGAAAAGAAAAAACTGAGAGCAGCAAGTTTCAACGAGCAATACTATGTTCATCTCAAAAAGTTTAAATATGGTCCAACTCCTGTTTTGAATCATTTCAATTAGGAATTACATAGCATTTAGTAATTGACATAAAGCCATAAAAGTACTCCAGGACTCACTCTGATCAACCAAGCAAAAACAATAACCACTAGTACCAACTACCAACTTTGCTCGCATAATTAACTGCTTTAAGAATATGATTCTCATGAAAATTTTATAATATTTAACATTAGGCATACCTTCTGTCTGGAATCAGGCAAAGACTGATCAGTCATGCTATCATCAACCATGACATCCTCATTGATGTTTATAGCATCCCTTTGTGATACCCTCGTTGGATTTCTTTCATAAACAATAATCTCTTCATATGCCTTCTGTAAGATATCTTTTGCTGCTTTGTACACTGTCTCTGATCCAGATCCTTTCTCAGCATATCTGATGGCATCAGCACATAGAACATCGTAACGGCTTGTAATGGACTGACAAGCATCATCTTGATGGTTATCGCAGTTGTATTCTAATAAACCACAGTCTCTGGCCTTCCTTGTCCAACGCTTCAAATAGTAATCAGGTGGAAGTAAATGTGGATCAACTATTATGAATACTCCTAGAATATGACGGCATAAAATACCCGAGAACTCAAAGTATTTGCAACTACATTTTGCCATCTTATTGGAGGCATTGTAGGTCACACAGAATGTATCTGATGAATTTTCATCTTTCATGACGTTGTATTCACTTATGCAGCCATCTTTAGTTTTCTGAATAATATATGCCAAAGACTCTGTAAATTCTTCCTGAAATCTACTAAAGACTGCTTTGGTGTAGGTACGTGCTGCCTGCTTTTCCATTGGTGATGCAGTCTTTGTCGTCACCAAATTTAAAGAAGTGTCCATATCTGCTTTTGCTTCTTCCTCATAATGGTTTTCTATGCTCAAATCAAATTGGGTTAGAAAAACTTCCAGTGTCACCTTCGTACTAAAATACTTCTTGTAGAAATCATTCATGGTTTCTAACTTCTGCGCTTTAGATATTTCTGCACAGAATGTATCCATCAGGTACAAAGGAACCCATTTTTGGCGGATATTGTACATTGCTTGAAGCCATGTATTATTTCTTAAATCATAAGTATCAATGATTGACATCCACGCTGTTTCGAATGTGTTGATTGTTTCAGACTCAATAACACAGCTTTCTAACTCATCTATTAAAGTAGGATGCTCTGAGTATGTATGAGCTAACTTCTGTTTGGTTCTACTCAAAATGTGCCACTTGCAGAAGCGGTGACAGGTATGCGGAAAAACCCTTCCAATTGCAGCTTTCATGGCCCGATTTTGGTCGGTAACTAGTGAACATGGTGCCTTCCCACTCATTGCTGCCAGCCATGTTTCAAATAGCCAAACAAATGAGCATTCAGTATCTTCCATAAGCAATGCACATCCAAATATAACACGCTGAAGATGATGATTGACTCCTGAAAAGGTAACAAAGGGCATCATATACTTGTTCTTTTTGTATGTTGTGTCAAATGTAACAGCATCCCCAAAATGCTGATAAGCAAGTTTAGCTCTAGCATCGGCCCAGAAAACATTCATTAGACAGCTATTCTTGTCGACCTGTATGGCATGGAAGAAAGCAGGGTCGTTGCCTTGCATCTTCTTCAAATAATCAAGAAGACCTTGAGCGTCTCCGCCTTCCCCAAGAATATTCTGCCTCAGAAAGGGCACTCCATCTGAGCCCATCATAGTGATCTTATTGGAGGCATCAAGCAGACCTCTGTCACGAAGATACCCAACTCTACTACAGGTGCCAAGGTTATGATTGTGAGCTGTGTCAAGCTTGGAAACAACCCAATGGTTTGATTCTCTGACCACCTCCATCATAGCATTGCAACCTTCCCGCATAGACATCCTCTCACGCTTCTTTGTAGCCTCATCTGATGATGGATTCTTCTTTCTGTACATGCCTTCCCTTGAGCAAACAAACCTCCTCATGACGACAACCTCCTCTGCACCTTTCGAACGGCGAGACCTACCAACACGGAAGGGAAATCCAAGGTGCCTGGCATACTCATTGTAGAAAGTCTTTGCTGCTTCATCAGATTCAAATGTCATACCTAGCAATGGCTCTTTAGGGTCCTCTGGAGGTACAAAATCTTTCATGGCATTCTGCTCCGTAATACCACCAACCGAAGCAGCTATTCCTGCTTCTATGACTGGATCTCCGAGAATCAGATTGTCGTTCTGCACAGACTGAGCATTGGTGTCCAAGGACATGAGGCAATCAACATAATCCGCAATCAGCTCATCCCCTTCACTCCTTGCAGCTTCCATCAGTGCATATCAAGTTCTGCACACATCAATCACAGAATGATATGTATCATCACTTGCACATGGGGGCAGAGCTAGGATTTTAAGCCAAGGTATGCCGATTAACAAAAAATAATCCACTGCAGTTTGAAATATAGTAGTTCAAATAACAGAAACTGAAGTACAGATTGTTCTTTATAACGATAGTATCTTGAATAGTTTAGTTCAATTACAAAAATTAAGAACAAAATTACATTTAACTCTATGATGATGTCAGACATTTTCCACACCAAAATTTTGCACATTAGCCACAAATCAATTCATTACTAGACGGAACAGAGGGCTCTGCTGCGCCCAGCTATAGCCACGTCCTCCACATGCGATTTTAGGGAGGCTGGCGTGTGCGTATTTCTGTATTCTATCTTTTTTTTGTTGGGGGATGGTCAATGCGAGTCGGACACCGGTATGGAATGGAGGACTATTCATATATCAACAAGCATCCTCCCACAAACCCACTGTTCAGCCCGAAGACCCACCCAGCAGCCACAGCGAGGCTCTAAGCTTACAAAATCTCAGTGGCATCGGTTCACTATAAAGGGAAGAAAAGGTGTCTAAAAATTAACTCTCTTGCCCACATAATGTACTAACACAATGCTCTAACAAATATATTCAAGTACATTCACAATAGTGAGGCAAATGAAGTTGATCTTGTATGCACAAAATGGTGTCTGCTGGGAGGAGGCAAACTTGCATTAACAAATCTGAAATTCAAGCAGACTATCACTGATTTGCTCAAATCTTACCATAACAAATCTAAACACCATACAGGTTATAGCTGATTTGCTCAAATCTGAACCTATTCAGACAACATGTTTGCTCTGTGTAGCAGTCAGACTGCCAATCACACCTATTGTCATGCCCACGGCCTGCAGTCAAGAAAGCTCTTAAATTCATAGTAGTTGCTCGAAGCAAATTCGGCATCCTTATCTCTTAGGTAGTTCACTGCCAAAACAAAGTAATATACAGGAAAGCAAAAGGCTAAGAGGGACATGCAAAAGCTTGTAACAGCAGAAGAAACCATACTGAAATATTGTAGTGCACAACCATCTTATAAGAAACAATCGAGCCTAGAAACCAGACCACCATCATAAATTGTTTATGTGAATAAAAGGCATAAGTTTTATGTGGATAAAGATTAACTCTTTTGTTGGAACAACCACCAGTTGAACGATTCATAGGGGAACCGAAAAAATAATAACAGAAGCTGGGAAACAAAATGTATACCTGAGCAGAACTGGATGTGTATCATTCTTCACTAATGCCCCATACCACATTAAGCTTCTCACAATTACCAAGACTACCTGCACCGGTGGACAGAAACAAACAGTAAAAGCTAGCACCACACTAAAAATCAGTCATAGCAAAGTATTCTGAAGCACAACAACTGCCAGCTCATATGCATCTGCTAAATAGCTTACTAACATGAATTCTTCACTGTATGCGCCACTTACATCTATACCATGTATCATTCATTATTCAGTCTACGCATCACTTCATTGCATAGAGGCAAAGGAATGCCTGTGCAGGTGATAATGTGTAAGGTAAAGCATGTCACATGAGTACTGAAGGTAAGAGGTATTTTTGGTTGCCATAACTGAAAATGTGAGAGCAAGTGTATTACGGAAAAGCCTACACAAATTAACCAGGCGAACTCCAAAACTGGAAGCAAATTAAAATCGTGAAATTAGGCATCCACTATTTATCAAATGTACAGCTGTAGGAAATCAAGAAAGGAAAATCAGGAATTATTATCTCTATTGGCCATGACAAGAGAAGATTTGCAGTATGGGGAATTACATCAGTCAAAGGGATGAACAAACCTAGGAAAAGAGGCCGTCAAGGTCACGGGGGCTGGCAGCAGAAAGGGCTGAGGCGCCTTCGTCGTCCTTGCAGCAGGGGGGGGGGGGGGGGGGGGGGGGGGGGGGGGGGGGGGGGTGGCGTGCAGGCAGGCGGTGCCGGGGCGACCAGAGCTCCAGCGGCGGCGGGGAGTGGCGCACCTACGGGACAGGCAGCAG
The DNA here is from genome assembly GCF_003073215.2 of Triticum urartu. Taxonomy (NCBI): domain Eukaryota; kingdom Viridiplantae; phylum Streptophyta; class Magnoliopsida; order Poales; family Poaceae; genus Triticum; species Triticum urartu. The sequence continues at coordinate 108,646,858 of NC_053026.1, read as the reverse complement.
GAAAAATAACCCTTTCTTAGGGGTTTTAGAACAAAAAACAGTGCTCAAATAACTACGCTATATAAATTTGGACACAAATTTGGACAGTCCTAAATTACAACCACTTGACTGCAAATATACAACACCCAAGCGGCTGCCTCCTATGCAATCGCCGACCCCGCTGTCGTCACGCTGCAGAACTTCCCCCTCTCATTGTCGTCGTCGTGGCCGCCTCCAAGCCCCTTGCCCACCGCGTCGTTTTTGCGCCCCCACGCGCTGCCGCCATAGTCGGAGGGGATGGGCCAAACCACACAGTCACTCGAAAGGCCCGGCCGAAGCCACCGGCGCGGCGACGTGAAGCGGACACCGCGGGATCCATCGTTGGCTGCCTCGTCACAGCCGAAAAGACGAACGGTGTGACCATGACCGCTCCAGCTGTGGCGGTGGTGCACTCAAGATTTTATTTCTCAAGGTACCCCCTCTCAAGAATATGACACACAATGGGAGGAACCCAATCTTGACATGGATGAGGAGGGTTTTGTTGATGCAACTCCGAAGGAAGTTGCCAAACTACCAAGAAGATAGAAACAAATTACTATTTGTGACATGGAAGAAATTGACGTTGATGCGGCCGTTGGAAGCAAGTAACCAATGGTAGTATGGGAGAAGGCACAGGAGGATTCATGGCACCATGGGAGGTGGCATAGAAGGATTCATGGATGGCATGGGTGGATTGATGGGTGCCATGGGAGGTGGCATGGATGGTGTTGTGGGTGCCATGGGAGGAGGCATGGGTGGTGCTATGAGTGGTGGGATGGGAGGAGGCATGGATGACAATGAAGACAATGAAACCAATGGTGGCAATGAGACCAATGTTCCAAGCCATGGAGGCAATGGGAACACAAGTGTCAATAGAGGAGATGAAACTCGAGAGACTATGTTCTATGTACTTTTATCTTTATTATGCAAAAAAATGTGTTGGTGATGCACTATGCTTATGGTTTGCATTTGAATTTGATATGTGGATTCGAGGTTCAATTTGATATGTTGTTCATTATGTGTGTGGTGATCTTGCAAAGTTTAAATTCTACCAATAGTTAATGTTTTGTTTCAATACACATGCAATTGTGAAGAAGAAATATGTGACTGGGTGCCCTATTTTAGGGCAGCTATTGGAGCAGTGGTGTCCTATTTTAGAACAATTGTTCGAGATGGACATTTTTTTGGTGCCCCAAATAACATTTTTTAGTGTTCTAAATTTTTCTCAAACTATATGTTCTTGGAGATGCTCTCGGGAGGCGGAAGAACGAAGGAGAGAACAAGAGTGCGGGTTAGAGCATCTCAAACTAAACCACATAAAAACTCCCCTCAAAATAATTATATGGGATTTTCATGTAATTTAGATAAGAACTACAAGGAGGTGCTTTATCACATCCTTTATACATCATCCCCTATAACCTATATTTTCTTTTTGTCTCCCCTCCTCTCTCTCTCTCTCTGTGTGTGTGAAGCGATGGTGAACAAATCTCGCTGTGGTACGGTGGCAACAGTGTGCGAGCAACGGTGCTGAATGGCGAGGGTAGAAGGCGACATCAATTAATGGTTGGTAGTGGTCAACAGCATCAAGCGGGCAAGCGGCCATGCGGTGGCGGCTTGGTGGTTGTGATAGTTATACGGAAATGCCATTTTCCCCTACACAGAGTGGAAGTTGGCCTGGATTATACGGGACCCCCTAAAAATCACATTTATTGAACTCGTTGGAGCTTTTTTTGGCCCAACTCCCTCTACCGTTCTTTATAGGTGAAAGGGATTTGTTGAAGATACTCTTGGAAGAGAAGGGTATATTTCCCGTGATAATTTGGAAGAAATGAGAGCTTAATGCACGTAAGAGCATCTCCAGCGGACTCTCTTCCCTAGTTTCTCAAGTGAACAATTCGAACAGGGTCCGAATAGAAAAATGCCATACAGCTGGACCCATTTCCAACTCATATGTCTGGGTTGTCCAGTGAAAAATCATGGATGTCGCCTAGAGGGGGGGGTGAATAGGTGCTTTAAAATAATTACGGTTTAGGTTTGAACAAACACTACAAGAAAAGACACATCTGTGACATTTTGGGCCGAACGATTTTTTTTCCTGTCATGCTTATGACACTTCTATGACGATGATTGTGACAAAACCCGGTATCGTCATAGATGTGGTGGGATCCTACTTCTATGACAAAAAATCATGACAGAAAATGGGCTTTTCATCCTGGGCAGGCCGGAGACGCAGCTGCATGACATTCTTTGGGCCGTCCATGATGGAAAAAATCATGGTAGAAGCGAGGGCGAGGAAAATATCGGGGAGTTCCCGGTTACGGTGGGTGGTCGGGGGCTGAGCGATGCGCGTTTCTCTCATACACGTACGCGTGTGGGTGCGAGGCGTTGGGCTCTAACTGAACCCGAGCGAGGCATTCGCCTACTGAACCCGAGAAATTGCACTACAGGTTACGCGTTACTGAACCCGGGCGATCGATCGATCTAGCTGTTAACTGAACCCGATCGAGCGATTCCGACTGCTGCTAACTGAAGCCACCTGCTGCCTCTTGATGAACAGTAAGCGCTGTTGGGGGTTGGATGAATATTTCCCGATGGGGGGTTGGATGAACAGGACCCTGTGGTAGTAGAGGCCATTGCCGCTGGATGAACAGGACCCCGATCGAGCCGGATGGGGGTGGATGAACAGGACACCGTGGAGGGCTGGATGAACAGGACCCCATGGAGGGCTGGTTGAACAGTAGCCGGTGGAGGGCTGGATGAACAGTAGCCCATGGAGGGGTGGTTGAACAGGACCTCGTGGAGAGGGCTGGTTGAATAGTAGCCGGTGGAGGAGCGGTGGAGGCAAGAGGGAGACGCCATGGAAGAACAGTCGCAGGTGGAGGCTGGAGGAGGTCGACGGTGGATGAACAGTAGCCCGTGGAGGCAGTCCACGGTGGCGATGAACAGTAGCCCGTGGAGTCCCGTTTTGCGGTACGCCACACCCCTCCCGATGAAAAGGACCCTGTTTCAACCTAATTGTTCAGAATTTTTGGAGTTACAGAAGTATTTAAAATAGTCAGATTGCTACAGACTGTTCTGTTTTAACAGATTCTGTTTTCTTTGCGTTGTGTGCTTATTTTGATGGCTCTATGGTTTTCTTTGTTGAGTTTTTGCCATAGAAAAGTTGGAATACAGTACATATAATGCAAGAACAAAAATATGAATTGGTTTGATACAACACTTGTAGTGATTTATTTTCTTATACTAACGGATCTCACAAAGGTTTTGTTGAGTTCTGTGTGATTGAAGTTTTCAAGTTTTGGGTTATCTTACGATGGATGAAGGAATAAGGAATAGAAGAGCCTAAGCTTGGGGATGCCCCGGCATCCCAAGCTATTATCCAAAAATGAGCAACCAACTAAGCTTGGGGATGCCCCCGAGTGGCATCCCTCTTTCTTCTAACAACCATCGGTATTTTACTCGAAGCTATATTTTTATTCGTCACATACTATGCGTTTTGCTGGGAGCGTCTTGTATGATATGAGTCTTTGCTTGTTTTATTTTGTTTTTTAAGTCTTGATCCCTTGCTGGACACACCTATTTGGGAGAGCCAAAATTATGTCATGACTTGTTAGAATTGCTCTCTATGCTTCACTTACATCTTTTATGAGCTATGGACTTGCTCTAGTGCTTCACTTATATATTTTTGAGCACGGTGTGCTTTAGTATTTTTGAAGAAATACTCTCTTGCTTCACTTAGATTTATTTGAGAGTTAGTAAAATTTTCAAGAAATTCTCTCTTGCTTCACTTAAATTAATTTGAGAGAAAGAAATATTATGCTCACGATCTTCACTTATATTTGTTTGAGCTTATGAAAAGCAACACATGAAAATTAGTCCCAAAGTGATAGATATCCAAGAAGGATATAATAAAAACTTTCATGAAGATCATTGGACAAAATAAACTTGATTCTTAGTAATAGTTTTGAGATATGATGATGTGATATGTGAGTCATCTTGATGTGTAATTATGCTTTAGTAAGAATATTGGTGTTAAGGTTTGTGATTCCCTATGCAAGCATGAAAGTCAATAATTATGCAATGAAATTATATCCTACTTGTGGTGCATTATTCAATGTTAATTATGCTTAATGCTCGCTTATGAGATTATTCGTTTCTTGGTTGGTCGCTTCTCAATCTTTTGCTAGCCTTCATTTTGCACTAAGTATGATCTCTACTTGTGCATCCAAAATCCTTTAAACCAGTTGTGCCACATGAGTCCACTATATCTACCTATATGCGGTATTATTTTGTCATTCTAAGCAAATTTGTATGTGCCATCTCTAATTTTCAAAATAAACTTCTCTTTTGTATGTTCATTTTGCTCATGGAGCGGTGAGGGGTAGCTAATATTTTCCATGCTAGATGTGTTATTCTCACGATGAGTGTTTATTCACTTGTCATTGCACGAGAGTAAGGCAAAGGTATTAGGGATGCCCGGTCCCGAAATGAAAAAAAAACGAATTTACTTTATGTTGTTAAATAATAAATTCATTGGAAAGTGTTGGTATGGAGGGCAACCGTGGATACAGCTAGCCATGGAAAGTGAAAGTATGGTGGAAAAAAGAATAAACTTTATTTTCTGTTTGGGAACCGCCTATGATATATCTAAGCATGGAAAGTATTGGGAACTCTAAGTCGTTTTCATTGGTGGGATGGATACACCTCCCAAAATGTTTTTATCTCTAAGTTTTTCGCTTTGAGCTCTGGCACCTATACAAATCCCTACTTCCCTCTGCGAATGGCCTTTCTTTTACTTTATGCAATTTTTTTTTGAATTTGAGTCTCCATCTTTTCTTATAAAAGCACCAACTAGGAGGCAATATGATCGTACTTGAGTATTGGGTGTAGCTAATATGCGAGTGTGTTTCATGAATGGATCAATGATTGAGCATGATGGGCTAGGGATAACTTATTTTAGCGTTGATATTTTGAAAGACATGGTTGCTTGTTGATATGCTTGAGTATTTAAATTATCATGTCAAAACTAGACTATTGCTTTGAACAATATAAAAGTCCAAATGTCCATGCTACAAAGAAAAGAATATGATATGACATGTTAGGCAGCATTCCACAGCAGAAATTTTGTTTTTATCACTTCCCTACTCGAGGACGAGTAGGAGTTAAGCTTGGGGATCCTGATACGTCTCCAACGTATCTATAAATTTTTATTGTTCCATGCTGTTATATTATCAATCTTGGATGTTTTATAATCATTTAGAGTCATTTTATATCATTTTTTGATACTAACCTATTGACATAGTGCGAAGTGTCTGTTGCCGTTTTTTCCATATTTTTTACATCGCAGAAAATCAATATCAAACGGAGTCCAAATGGCACGAAACTTTACAGAGATTTTTTATGGACCGGAAGGAACATATATAATGGGCCCTGGCTGCACCTAGGGGGTGCTCCGAGGAGAGAACAACCCACGAGGGCGCGCCCTGGTGGGTTGTGCCCACCTCGGGTGCCCCCCGGACTACCTCTCTGCTCTATAAATACCCCAATATTCCAGAAACCCTAGGGGAGTCGACGAAATATTGATCCAGCCGCCGCAGAGTCCAAAACCACCAGATCCAATCTAGACACCATCTCGGATGGGGTTCACCACCTCCATTGGTGCCTCTCTGATGATGCGTGAGTAGTTCTTTGTAGACCTTCGGGTCCGTAGTTAGTAGCTAGATGGCTTCCTCTCTCTCTCTCTCTCTTGATTCTCAATACAATGGTCTCTTGGAGATCTATATGATGTAACTCCTTTTGCGGTGTGTTTGTTGGGATCGATGAACTTTGAGTTTATGATCAGATCTATCTTTTTATATCCATGAAAGTATTTGAGTTTCTTTGATCTATTTTATGCATGATTGCTTATAGCCTCGTGTTTCTTCTCCGACATTTGGGTTTTGTTTAGCCAACTTGATTTATTTATCTTGCAATGGGAAGATGTGCTTTGTAGTGGGTTTGATCTTACGGTGCTTGATCCCAGTGACAGAAAGGGAACCGACACGTATGTATCGTTGCTACTAAGGATAAAACGATGGGGTCTATCTTTACATAGATAGATCTTGTCTACATCATGTCATCGTTCTTATTGCATTACTCCGTTTCTCCATGAACTTAATACACTAGATGCATGCTGGATAGCGGTTGATGTGTGGAGTAATACTAGTAGATGCAGGCAGGAGTCGGTCTACTAATCTTGGATGTGATGCCTATGTAATGATCATTGCCTGGATATCATCATGAGTATTTGAAGTTCTATCAATTGCCCAACAGTAATTTGTTCACCCACCATTTGCTATTTTTCTCGAGAGAAGCCACTAGTGAAACCTACGGCCCCCGGTGAGGGAGTCCTGGACTAAGGGGTCCTCGGGCATCCGGCCTGTTATCCATGGGCTGGACTGATGGGCTGTGAAGACATGAAGGCTGAAGACTGTACCTGTGTCTGGATTGGACTCTACTTGGCATGGGAGGCAAGCTTGGCGACCGACTATGAAGATTCCTTCTTATGTAACCGACTCTATGTAACCCTAGACCCCCCCGGTGTCTATATAAACCGGAGGGGTTAGTCCGAAAAGGATATACTGATTACCATAGTCATACAGGTTAGACTTATAGGGTTTAGCCATTACGATCTCGTGGTAGATCAACTATTGTAACACTAATATTCATCAAGATCAATCAAGCAGGACGTAGGGTATTACCTCCATAGAGAGGGCCCGAACCTGGGTAAACATCGTGTCCCGCATCTCCTATTACCATCGATCCTAGACGCACAGTTCAGGACCCCCTACCTGAGATCCGCCGGTTTTGACACCAACATTGGTGCTTTCATTGAGAGTTCCACTATGCCATCAACGAGAGGTTCGATGGCCCCTCCGATCGTCTATAGTGACGCTGTCCAAGGAGAAACCTTCCTCCCCGGACAGATTTTCGTATTCGGCGGCTTCATATTGCGGGCCAACTCGCTTGGCCATCTGGAGCAGATTGATAGCTACGCCCCTGGCCATCAGGTCAGATTTGGAAGCTTGAACTATGTCGCGGATATCCATGGAGACTTGATCTTCAATGGATTTGAGACCGCAGCGATCGCTCCCCCTCGCCCCGATGAACATGACTTAAATCTGTCATCGGACCAGATTCAGGAGATGGATCATGTTGCTGCAATGGCCTCAGAACCAGAGCAGATCGTGCCATTTGAGGCCACAGGGTCCGCGGTGCTAGAGCCGCACGCAAACTCGACACCCTGCAATATTTGCGCCAACGGAACTCCGGACTCGTCTCCGGCTATAAGTTCCGGACCATGTACGCTTGCGGACACCGAGCTAGATCGGTTATCGATCTTCAAATTCAGTGCCGCAGACATTTTTCAGCACTCACCTTTGGGCGATGTGCTAAACTCTTTAAAGAACCTGTCATTCACGGGAGACTCGCAGCCGAACTATGTCCGGCTCGAACTAGGGGCTGACGACGGAGAATTTCGCTTCCCACCCGCCACCCACTTCATAGACACTGTCGAGGACTCAACCGACATGCCCGCTCCTGGCTCTGCAGACATTAACGGTATAGACGACGACGTCGATAAGGAGCAAGGCCAAGACCTGCCAGTCATCAGGCGAGAGACGGCCCCCCCTTCACATGACATGTACATGATCGATACACTTAAAAAGCCTCGCGGCAAAGACAAGGGAGATCCAGTTAAAACTCCTGAGTCACAGTCTAAGTTTCGGCGCCCCAAACGCCGCCCCAAGTCACGCCACAGCAACAATGGCACTGGAGAAAATAGTACTCCGGACGGCGCCGAAAGCAATGAAGACCCTATGGGAACAACATCCGAGCAGGAGGAACAGGAAAACGGGCAAGCCAGCCCCGACGAACAGGCCCTGCCCAGCGACGGTTCAGAGGACGAAAACTACCTTCTGCTCTCCGAAGATGAGGTAAGCCTCGGCGACGAAGACTTCATTGTACCTGAAGAGCCCCTCGAATAGGAGCACTTCAAGCACAGGCTGATAGCTACGGCAAGGAGCCTGAAAAAGAAGCAGCAGCAGCTTCAAGCTGACCAAGACCTACTCAACGACAAATGGACCGAAGTCCTGGTCGCCGAAGAATACGGCCTATGTAGCCTAGCCAAAGGCTACCCACAGCACAGATTTCTATACCAGTCCGATGAAGGGGCGTTGGAGCCCATACCATCGTCACACAATGTGGCAGGTCGCCGGCAACTCTGTCCGGATAAAGAGGCAACTCAAGCCGAACACCAGACCTCCCCACCTCACCGTAAAGGCAGGAACAACACATGTCACGATTACCCAGATGATCTGCAGAGAGACTTGGACAATAGAGCAGGACACACAAGACCGATCTACGGATCGCGAAAGCATGCTTCGACACGCGATGACGACCACCTATTCCGACGTGTCAAACCTCGACACGCCCAAGCCGAAAACCGCAAAGGGACTCCTTTGGAGTTACGTCGCAGTGTGGCCCAGCATAGAGGCGCCGCACACCCGCTTTGCTTCACTGATGAAGTAATGGATCATGAATCCCCGAAGGGTTCAAACCCGTCAATATTGAATCATACGATGGGGCAACCGATCCCGCGGTGTGGATAGAAGATTTCATCCTCCACATCCATATGGCCCGTGGGGACGACCTCCACGCCATTAAATACCTCCCACTAAAACTAAAAGGGCTAGCTCGGTACTAGTTAAACAGCCTGCCTGAAAATTCCATAGGCAGCTGGGAGGACTTGGAAGAGGCCTTCCTCGATAACTTCCGAGGAACATATGTCCGGCCACCGGATGCCGATGACCTAAGTCAAATTGTCCAACAGCCCGGAGAATCAGCCAGGGAGCTCTGGACTCGATTCTTAGTCAAAAAGAACCAAATCATCGACTGCCCGGACGCGGAAGCCCTTACGGCTTTCAGACACGGCGTCCGGGACGAATGGCTTGCACGCCACCTCGACCAAGAAGGACCTAAATCCATGACAGCCATCACTGCTCCGATGACCCGCTTTTGCGCGGGAGAAGACAGCTGGCTCGCTCGTAGAAGCAATAGCGCCAGCGACCAGGGCACCTCCGAAATCCGAGACGGAAACGGCAAGCCACGAGGAAGCAGAAACAACAGTCGCAATGACAATGAAAGATCAGGCGACACGGCGGTTAACGCCGATTTCAGCAACCCCAAGCCCGGCAGTGGAAGAAGCCATTCAAGGCAAATTGAGACGAACCATCCAACCTAGACAGGATATTGGGCAGACCATGCCAGATTCATGGCCACCCCGATAAACCAGCTAATCATACCAACAAAAACTGCTGGGTCTTTAAACAGGCCGGCAAGCTCAATGCCGAACACAGGGGGAGGAGGCCGCCAAGCGATAGGGATGACGGAAAGGTTCACCAACGAAACACCGGGGGTCAGAAGCAATCTCCACCCGAGGATCATCTACTCCTAGAACGGAAATAGCAACCCGGCTTCCGCCGCCCACTCCACACACCTACAAAATTTGTACCGCGCATACATCATTACGCACTCAAGATACCATGGGCATTGGCGGAAGCACAATACGGACAAGCCTGCAAGCACTCCAGTAACTTTCTTTTAAAACTTATTTTTTATTTTTTTCCTTCGCTATCCTTTAAAAACAGGTGACGAACATGATAAACATGTGAAACTCGCTCTATCGGAGTCCGGATCCGTACAATCACCCAAGGGCTATTTCCATCAAGGATTCCCCCCACCGAGGACTGGCGGCGCAGACGTGCGACAGGAGGTCCAAAATAACTTTTTATAGACCGCACTCCCTATTTCTTGAGCCTGTACTATGTCTGTTCCTCCGCCTCCAACCCCGAGCATGTCAAATAGCCAGGCGGATGGCTTTATATATATATATATATACATAAACACTATTCTGGTCACGGGATCAAAATAATATTCTGATCACAACCTGACCTGCCCCACTAGTAGTACGTTGAACTTCCCTGTGAACTAGGTTGAACTTCCGCCAACATTGCCCAAATGGAGCTTGCGATATACCGTTGGAAAGCTATGGACACCAATATCATGACCCAACTTAAATTTTTGGCAAAATATAAGCGGTTTAAGAGCAATTTTGAAAACCGTTTTTTCTTCGCACAAAAAACGTGAATCGTATTTTTGATTGCATTTCTAAACCGTTTATCAGAATGAGGCATATAATATGGCGTTGGAAAGCTGCTGCAAAATCGCTCCTTCCACATGTTGAAAGTTTTCTCTAATTCCCTATGGTTAAAGAGTAATTTGAAAAAAACGTAAAATTTCATAAACCGAACAGTTGAGTTCGTTTTTTCGATGTCATTTCTAAACGGCCAATCCAATGGAGGCATATGATATGGCGTTGGAAAGCTTATGAAATAGCGCTAATTTTTCATCTTGAAAGTTGTTTTCTAATTTTGAATGGTTTAAGAGTAATTTAGAAAATGGTCCAAGTCCTACCGAGTTCGTATTTTCGAGCTAATTTTTTAACCGTGCGTCCGAATGTAGCAAATGATATGGCGTTGGAAAGCTTGAACAAATGCGAAACTTTTTGGTATGTATTGTTTCTCCCAATTCTTTACGGTTTTAAGTCAGTTTCGAAAATGGCGAAAAATGTATTTTCGCCGTAATTTCTACAAACTTTATCGGAATGTGGCAAATAATATACCGCTGAAAAGCTACGGAAAATGCGAAACTTTTTCATGTTGATGGTTTTCTCTAATTCTTAGCCGTTTTCAAGTAATTTCAAAAACGGCGGGATCATTCGTTCTGCCTATATCGCGAAACAGATTCTTCGAAAATGCACCGCATGAAGAACCTGAACTTCTCAGCATGTCTACCTGAACTTCACTCTGTTTTCGACGTGCTTTTTTTTGCTCGTAGATCTCCATCCACTACTCGTAGTTCTCCATCCACTCTCCGGAATTCAACAAGTGATATACCGATGGAAAGCTGCTGTAAACACGCAACTTTCTCGTGTTGATCGTTTTTTCATACTCGCGACGGTTTTAAAAGTGTTTCATCCGAAATTCATTCAGTGTAGTAGTTGAACTTCCTGGTGTTTTCACGTTGAACTTCTGTGACGTATTTTACTTTGTAATTTTCTCATCCATTCATCAGTGTTAATTTTTTTAACTTTCTCCGATCAAGGACTTGAACTTACACAAATAATATTTCTGCCGTTTTCCAGTAATTTAGAAAATGGCAAGATCATGATTTCTTGCTTCATCGCGAAAGAAAATGCACCGCGTGAAGTAGTTGAACATCTGGGGCATGCCTGTTGGAACTTCACTCTGTTTTTGACGTGCTGTTTTCGCCTATAACTCCCCAACCACTTACCGGAATTGAGCAAACGATATACCGATGGAAAGGTGTTGAAAAACGCAACTTTTCCGTGTTGATCAGTTTTTCATGCTCGTGATGGTTCAAAAGAATTTTTTGAATACATAAAAATGTGTTTTAAATGGTATACATGAAAATTTTAAACCGTTCATCGGAATGTAGCACATAATATACCATTGGAAAGCTTATGGATAGTAGCAAGTTTTTCATGTAGACAAGTGTTACAAATTCGTTGCTGTTTGAGAGCGGTTTTTAAAATGGCGGAACAACGTCGTTTTATTATCTTTTTTCAACATGTAAATGAACGACGGACGTCTCGCACATGAATTTTGAACTATGCTAGGAGGAGCACATGAACTTCTTGCAACAAACCCTTCACGCTTTTTGTTTTCTATTCTTATATTCTTATCTGAAACACATTCCGTGTAGTATTTGAACTCCCACTGTTTTTACCTTGAACATCTGTCACTTATTTTTGTTCAACCTCTCTCACAATATTTTTTGAACTTTCTCAGGCCGAGCACTTGAACTTCTAGCAACAAAACTTTTAGCCTTTGTTTTTTCATTCTTTTTTTCATACCAAATGCATACTGTGTAGTACGTGAACTTCTGGAAATTATCAATATGAACTTCTCTGTGTTATGTGAAAATGTCTGAGTTTTTTGTAGACATTGAACCACTCTACCTTTTTATTTGAACTCCATTCTGTATTTTTAGAAATGTGAAAATTGGAGTTTTTTTAGAAACATCGAACTTCTTCATTATTTCGAATTGAACTTATTGGTTTTATTCTTTAGTAAATGGAAAAATCTTTTTTTTTTCAAGTAAATATCAAACTGCTCCCGCTTTTTCCAATTGAACTTCTTGATTTATTCATTAGTGACGAGAAAACCTAAGCTTTTTATATACATTGTACTGGTCCATTTTTTTTTCAAAATTTAACTTCTTGGTTTTAATCTTTAGTACCGTGGGGAAATCTAAGATTTTTTACAAACATCAAACAACTTCATTGATTTAATTAGTACTTCTTGGTGTTATTCGTTAGTAACGCAGAAAGTCCTTGTTATGTAATAAACATCGAACCACTCACCTATTTAAAATGGAACTTCGAGATCTTTAAAAAAAACAGGGGCAAATCCATGTCTACAAACTTTTTGAACTGCTCGGTTTTTTAATTTGACCTTCTTGGTTTTGGAATAAACAATTTAAACTTCTATGTCTTTAAAAACGCCAAAAATGACATTGATTTTTTTGTTTATTTGAACTTGTGAGTCCTAAGTTTTAATATACTTTGAACTACTCCGATATTTTAATTTGAACTTCACATTTTGTTTATTTTTTAATAAAGAATTGTTTTTGAATTTTAAGTAGACATCGAATTTGAATATTTTTTTCAATTTGAACTTCATGGTTGATCCTTTAGTAACAATGGATATTTGAGTTTTTTTAAATGGTTATATCCTAGATATTTTTAATAAACACCAAACCGCTTAGTTAGTTTAGTTTCGACTACTATGTTTTTATTTAAAATGAGGAAATTGTATTTTAAATTTTTTTAGTTGTTCCTTTATTTTTAATTTGAACTTCCTCGTTTTATTCTTTAGTAATGAGAAAAAAAATCTGAGATTTCATAAATCTTGAACTTCTGTGTTATTTCAATTTGAACTTCTTAGTTTTATTTTTAGAAAAAAATATATGGGTTCTGAATAAGCATCAAACATTTTTTTAAACTGAACTTCATACTTTTTCCTACAAATGGAAAGATTTTGGTGACACTTGTTTTTTTCTTGGTGTATAAACATCGAACTACTCTGTTATTTTTAATTGAAATTTTTGATTTGTTCTTTATTAGTGGAAGAAATCCGAGTTTGTTATAAACATCGAACCACTTCGTCATTTTAATTTGAACTTCTAGGTTTCTTTAGAAACGGAGAAAATCTGGGTTTTCCACTACATCGAACTTCTTTGGTCTTATTCTTTAGTAGTCGAAAAAAATCTGAGTTTTTATAATAAACGTCAAACTACTCCTTTTTTATACTTGTAAAGAAGCAGAGCCAATTTGTGCAAAATGTTTGTTGTTGTGAAAATGCATTGATTTTGTATGTGAGTTTTTCAATGACAAAGGTCGAGGACGTCTCTGGCTTTTTCTAACTTGAACGCCCGTAGTAAAAAAAGAATCAAGGACCTTCTGTGCTGGTCATCTTCGAACTTCTATGAAAATAAATTAGGTTGGAGCTGGAGACTAGTACATAAGCAAAGAAAGGGTATGGTACAGAATAAACTACAAAACACTGCAATAATAAACAAGTACATGTACAAGAAGTACTGTACTAGTCTAGGCTCACAAAGACATTTCAACGAACACGAGTTGCGCATGTAGAAAGCTGTTTCTGCACAGCCAATGGTTTGATCTTTTCACGGTTCTTGTCAACACTCAGGTCAACATCGCCATGTAGTGATGTGCTGGCTCGCATCAGATAAGGAGCAAACTTTTTTTTAGAGCGGAGGTATCTACAGCTTGTACACAGCCCTGCCAGCCAGGGCGAGCTCACTCACGGCAGTGGGGTGCATGAGCTGCCACACGCACGAGTAGCAGCGGCGAGGGACACATCTTTCTGGCCGGAGCACTGTGACCGACGCCACAATCGTATGGGATGACGCCTCCGCGCGATTGAGGTCTGGGTAGACGCACAGCGGGAGGAGCTGCTCCAGCGAAATAGCAGTTCAGGCGCCCTGGGTGGTGGCACGCATGCAGGGGAAGCCGTGGCTCGCATACGGAGATGAGCGGTGACGGCGGGGGCGGGGGACATTGCTGGATGTTGTGGGCGAGAGCAGGGAGAGGGAGAGGCTAGCTGAACGATGGTGGATGGGACGAGAACGGCTGTTCCAGGGACGAGCCCTCCTCGGGAAGGTCGAGTTGGCCCTCGCAAGAAGGTCAATTAGTCGGTCCTCGGCGGTGGCGCAGGGCGGGGCTGCTTGCGAAGATCCAAGGGAAGGGAGCGACAGGGAAGGTGGAAGTCCAGATCGAGGTGTCCGAGCCGTTCACCATGGGGATCGATGGTGATGTGTGGCGGCTCGCTGGGGGAGGGAGGTTGGATCGCGGGCGTCGTCCAAGAGATGCGAGCGGTGGAATGCGGTGGGGCGAGCATCCCATTAGCGCGCGAGCTCGGGGCGGTGGGGCGCATGAGCTTGGGAGCGTAGGCGGCGGTGGACGAGCTGTGGAACGGCGGCAGCTGTGCGCGAGCTCTGGAACGACGGCGGCTGGGCGAGAGCTTGGGAACGGCGGCGCGCTGGATCGGGAATAACGGGCGGTGCGCACGAGCTTGGGAACGGCGGCGGTGTGTGGGGATAGGGGACGGCGGCGCCTTGGATCAGGAACGGCGACTCTGCGCGCGGGGTCGGGAACAGAATCGGGTCAGCCTTGCGGAGGTTGGGGGAACCGCGTAGCTTTTTTTGTTAGTTTCTCGATCTCTGGAACACCTAATCGCTCTATATAGGGCGTGACGTGATCAGAATAACTATTCTAATACCATGATCATAATAGTGCTCAGTTACCAGTAAACAATATCCAAACTAACAATACATATTGTTTTCCCGATAAATATGGCTCCTACGGTTATTTCACAGAAATACCTTGGCATAACCCGCCAGGGGCTCGGTGTGGGAACAAATGAGTTGCCAGTAAAAGTCTGAACAGCTCTATAGCATACTTTGGCGTCGCAAGTTTGGCCTTATATGCATCAGCTCCGAATCATTGTCTTGGGTCAATAGTTGGGTTGCCCGGCTCCTGTGCTTGCTACCCTACGTTCCGCTCTATCGGCTAGGTTAGTAAAGGAAGAACTACTACGATTGTGCCCTGGTCTAAAACAGACGAGCACCTCAGTAGAGAAAGCCAAAAACTGATTGCCATGATGCGGCGTGAGCTGGTCAACCACTTGACGACTTATTGGAATCTTTAGCGATTCTCCGTGTCACACGAGGGATCTTTTTCAGATCAAATATCTAAGGCACCATACGCCGCATACATACCAGGGGCTATGTCGTAGCCCCACCATAAAACTCCTATGGCTAAGTGAAAGTGTTAACACCTTATAGTCCGATTGCCTGTTTCGCCGCATTATCACCTCCTTCATGGACCAAGACGTTGGATAAAGAGTGATTAAATGATTTTCCGAACACCCCCATACTTCCTACGAGGGGGCTGAAGCCGACGACTGGAAAACTTTCAGATTATATCAAAACGGACGCACATGAGGAATTCAAGCTTTCAAGCAAAACATAAATATATTAACTATAAAATATTCTATTACAATTTCCATACACCTCACTCGAACATTATGTCTTTTGAGCACCGACCCTCTATAAAGCGGGCGGTCTCTAGGATGTCTTAAAAATAATGCTCTGGTTCCGGACGGTCCTTGCCTTTGGGTGGACCCTTCGTCGCAATATTGATGGCCTTCATCTTCCCCCAGAATGTCTTGACTGGGGCAAAAGCCATCCGTGCACCCTCAATGCACGTTGACCGCTTCACAACGTTGATACGTGGCACCGCGTCAACAAGCCTTTGCACCAAACCGAAATAGCTATTCGGAACAGGCTCGGTTGGCCACAACCGGATTACGACATCCTTCATGGCAGCGCCGGATATCCTATGAAGTTCGGCCCATTGGGACATATGTTCATTGAGCAACAAGGGCGCTTTGATGCGCCAAACTGCGACCAAAAAAGCTTCTCTGTTGCATATCCATCTCGCGCTTGGTAATACTGCGCCGCATCGGCAGAACTCTTCGGCAAGTCCAAGAACTCGTCTGGAGAACTCCATACTTGGTTAAGCTGGGCATAGTTCGGGTCACCGAACTTAGTTTGCAGCAGAAAGGGCTTTCCAGCCGCAATCTCCCTCGCCTGCCGAACCTCCTCACGGGCTGCTTTGCATTCCGACCGCGCTTCCCTCGCCTCTTGCAAGGTCTTGTCCAGATCAGCCGTTAAGGCTTTACTCTCTTTCTCCAGAAATTCACAGCGGCCGATAGCATTCTCCAGTTCGAGCGTCATCGTGGATATCTTCTCCTCATCCTGGCACTGTGTAGCTTGTTTGGTGTCGGTGTCAAAACCGGCGGATCTCGGGTAGGGGGGTCCCGAACTGTGCGTCTAAGGCGGATGGTAATAGGAGGCAGGGGACACGATGTTTTACCCAGGTTCGGGCCCTCTTGATGGAGGTAAAACCCTACGTCCTGCTTGATTTATTCTTGATGATATGAGTATTACAAGAGTTGATCTACCACGAGATCGGAGAGGCTAAACCCTAGAAGCTAGCCTATGGTATGATTGTATGTTGTCCTACGTACTAAAACCCTCCGGTTTATATAGACACTGGAGGGGGCTAGGGTTACACAAGGTCGGTTACAAAGGAGGAGATATACATATCCGTATTGCCTAGCTTGCCTTCCACGCCAAGTAGAGTCTGTTGGGGAACGTAGTAATTTCAAAAATTTCCTACGCACACGCAAGATCATGGTGATGCACAGCAACGAGAGGGGAGAGTGTTGTCTACGTACCCACGCAGACCGACTGCGGAAGCGTTGACGCAACGTAGAGGAAGTAGTCGTACGTCTTCCCGATCCGACCGATCCAAGCACCGTTACTCCGGCACCTCCGAGTTCTTAGCACACGTACAGCTCGATGACGCTCCCCGGGCTCCGATCCAGCAAAGCTTCGGGGATGAGTTCCGTCAGCACAACGGCGTGGTGACGATGATGATGTTCTAGCGACGCAGGGCTTCGCCTAAGCACTACAACGGTATGACCGAGGTGGAATATGGTGGCAGGGGGCACCGCACACGGCTAAGGAACGATCACGTTGATCAATTGTGTGTCCTAGGGTGCCCCCTGCCTCCGTATATAAAGGAGCCAAGGGGGAGGGGGCGGCCGGCCAGGAGGAGGGCGCAGGAGGAGTCCTATTCCTACCGGGAGTAGGACTCCCCCCCCCAATCCTAGTTGGAATATGATTCCTTAAGGGGGGAAAGAGAGAGAGGGGGGGCGGCCACCTCTCCTAGTCCTAATAGGACTAGGGGAGGGGGGAGGCGCGCGGCCCACCTTGGGCTGCCCCTTTCTCCTTTCCACTAAAGCCCACTAAGGCCCATATAATTCCCGGGGGGTTCCGGTAACCTCCCGGTACTCCGGTAAAATCCTGATTTCACCCGGAACACTTCCGATATCCAAACATGGGCTTCCAATATATCAATCTTTATGTCTCGACCATTTCGAGACTCCTCGTCATGTCCGTGATCACATCCGGGACTCCGAACAACCTTCGGTACATCAAAATGCATAAACTCATAGTAACTGTCATCGTAACGTTAAGCGTGCGGACCCTACGGTTCGAGAACAATGCAGACATGACTGAGACACATCTCTCCGGTCAATAACCAATAGCGGGACCTGGATGCCCATATTGGCTCCTACATATTCTACGAAGATCTTTATCGGTCAGACCGCATAACAACATACGTTGTTCCCTTTGTCATCGGTATGTTACTTGCCCGAGATTCGATCGTCGGTATCCAATACCTAGTTCAATCTCGTTACTGGCAAGTCTCTTTACTCGTTCGTAATACATCATCCGCAACTAACTCATTAGTTGCAATGCTTGCAAGGCTTATGTGATGTGCATTACCGAGAGGGCCCAGAGATACCTCTCCGACAATCGGAGTGACAAATCCTAATCTCGAAATACGCCAACCCAACATCTACCTTTGGAGACACCTGTAGAGCTCCTTTATAATCACCCATTTACGTTGTGACGTTTGGTAGCACACAAAGTGTTCCTCCGGCAAACGGGAGTTGCATAATCTCATAGTCATAGGAACATGTATAAGTCATGAAGAAAGCAATAGCAACATACTAAACGATCGGGTGCTAAGCTAATGGAATGGGTCATGTCAATCAGATCATTCAACTAATGATGTGACCTCGTTAATCAAATAAACAACTCCTTTGTCTATGGCTAGGAAACATAACCATGTTTGATTAACGAGCTAGTCTAGTAGAGGCATACTAGTGACACTCTGTTTGTCTATGTATTCACACATGTATTATGTTTCCGGTTAATACAATTCTAGCATGAATAATAAACATTTATCATGATATAAGGAAATAAATAATAACTTTATTATTGCCTCTAGGGCATATTTCCTTCAGTCTCCCACTTGCACTAGAGTCAATAATCTAGATTACACAGTAATGATTCTAACACCCATGGAGCCTTGGTGCTGATCATGTTTTGCTCGTGGAAGAGGCTTAGTCAATGGGTCTGCAACATTCAGATCCGTATGTATCTTGCAAATCTCTATGTCTCCCACCTGGACTAGATCCCGGATGGAATTGAAGCGTCTCTTGATGTGTTTGGTTCTCTTGTGAAATCTGGATTCCTTTGCCAAGGCAATTGCACCAGTATTGTCACAAAAGATTTTCATTGGACCCGATGCACTAGGTATGACACCTAGATCGGATATGAACTCCTTCATCCAGACTCCTTCGTTTGCTGCTTCCGAAGCAGCTATGTACTCCGCTTCACATGTAGATCCCGCTACGACGCTTTGTTTAGAACTGCACCAACTGACAGCTCCACCGTTTAATGTAAACACGTATCCGGTTTGCGATTTAGAATCGTCCGTATCAGTGTCAAAGCTTGCATCAACGTAACCTTTTACGGTGAGCTCTTTGTCACCTCCATATACGAGAAACACATCCTTAGTCCTTTTCAGGTATTTCAGGATGTTCTTGACCGCTGTCCAGTGATCCACTCCTGGATTACTTTGGTACCTCCCTGCTAAGCTTATAGCAAGGCTCACATTAGGTCTGGTACACAGCATTGCATACATGATAGAGCCTATGGCTGAAGCATAGGGAACATCTTTCATTTTCTCTCTATCTTCTGCAGTGGTCGGGCATTGAGTCTGACTCAACTTCACACCTTGTAACACAGGCAAGAACCCTTTCTTTGCTTGATCCATTTTGAACTTCTTCAAAATCTTGTCTAGGTATGTGCTTTGTGAAAGTCCAATTAAGCGTCTTGATCTATCTCTATAGATCTTTATGCCTAATATGTAAGCAGCTTCACCGAGGTCTTTCATTGAAAAACTCTTATTCAAGTATCCCTTTATGCTATCCAGAAATTCTATATCATTTCCAATCAGTAATATGTCATCCACATATAATATCAGAAATGCTACAGAGCTCCCACTCACTTTCTTGTAAATACAGGCTTCTCCGAAAGTCTGTATAAAACCAAATGCTTTGATCACACTATCAAAGCGTTTATTCCAACTCCGAGAGGCTTGCACCAGTCCATAAATGGATCGCTGGAGCTTGCACACTTTGTTAGCTCCCTTTGGATCGACAAAACCTTCCGGTTGCATCATATACAACTCTTCTTCCAGAAATCCATTCAGGAATGCAGTTTTGACATCCATCTGCCAAATTTCATAATCATAAAATGCGACAATTGCTAACATGATTCGGACAGACTTAAGCATCGCTACGGGTGAGAAAGTCTCATCGTAGTCAACCCCTTGAACTTGTCGAAAACCTTTTGCGACAAGTCGAGATTTGTAGACAGTAACATTACCATCAGCGTCAGTCTTCTTTTTGAAGATCCATTTATTCTCAATTTCTTGCCGATCATCAGGCAAGTCAACCAAAGTCCATACTTTGTTCTCATACATGGATCCCATCTCAGATTTCATGGCTTCAAGCCACTTTGCGGAATCTGGGCTCACCATCGCTTCTTCATAGTTCGTAGGTTCATCATGATCTAGCAGCATGATTTCCAGAACAAGATTACCGTACCACTCTGGTGCGGATCTTGCTCTGGTTGATCTACGAGGTTCAGTAGTATCTTGTCCTGAAGTTTCATCATCATCATCATTAGCTTCCTCACTAATTGGTATAGGTGTCGTAGAAACAGTTTTCTGCAATGTACTACTTTCCAATAAGGGAGCAGGTACAATTACCTCGTCAAGTTCTACTTTCCTCCCACTCACTTCTTTCGAGAGAAACTCCTTCTCTAGAAAGGATCCATTCTTAGCAACAAATATCTTGCCTTCGGATCTGTGATAGAAGGTGTACCCAACAGTCTCCTTTGGGTATCCTATGAAGACACATTTCTCCGATTTGGGTTCGAGCTTATCAGGTTGAAGCTTTTTCACATAAGCATCGCAGCCCCAAACTTTAAGAAACGACAACTTTGGTTTCTTGCCAAACCACAGTTCATAAGGCGTCGTCTCAACGGATTTTGATGGTGCCCTATTTAACGTGAATGCGGCCGTCTCTAAAGCATAACCCCAAAACGATAGCGGTAAATCAGTAAGAGACATCATAGATCGCACCATATCTAGTAAAGTACGATTACGACGTTCGGACACACCATTACGCTATGGTGTTCCGGGTGGCGTGAGTTGCGAAACTATTCCACAATTTTTCAAATGTACACCAAACTCGTAACTCAAATATTCTCCTCCACGATCGGATCGTAGAAACTTTATTTTCTTGTTACGATGATTTTCAACTTCACTCTGAAATTCTTTGAACTTTTCAAATGTTTCAGACTTATGTTTCATTAAGTAGATATACCCATATCTGCTTAAGTCATCTGTGAAGGTGAGAAAATAACGATATCCGCCACGAGCCTCAATATTCATTGGACCACATACATCGGTATGTATGATTTCCAACAAATCTGTTGCTCTCTCCATAGTACCGGAGAACGGTGTTTTAGTCATCTTGCCCATGAGGCACGGTTCGCAAGTACCAAGTGATTCATAATCAAGTGGTTCCAAAAGTCCATCAGTATGGAGTTTCTTCATGCGCTTTATACCGATATGACCTAAACGACAGTGCCACAAATAAGTTGCACTATCATTTGGCTTCAACATTATGAATATGTGTGTTACTACTATCAAGATTCATCAAAAATAGACCACTCTTCAAAGGTGCATGACCATAAAACATATTACTCATATAAATAGAACAACCATTATTCTCTGATTTAAATGAATAACCGTCTCGCATCAAACAAGATCCAGATATAATGTTCATGCTTAACGCTGGCACCAAATAACAATTATTTAGGTCTAATATTAATCCCAAAGGTAGATGTAGAGGTAGCGTGCCGACCGCGATCACATCGACTTTGGAACCGTTTCCCACGCGCATCGTCACCTCGTCCTTCGCCACTGTTCGCTTAATCCGTAGTCCCTGTTTCGAGTTGCAAATATTAGCAACAGAACCAGTATCAAATACCCAGGTGCTACTGCGAGCTCTAGTAAGGTACACATCAATAACATGTATATCACATATACCTTTGTTCACCTTGCCATCCTTCTTATCCGCCAAATACTTGGGGCAGTTCCGCTTCCAGTGACCAGTCTGCTTGCAGTAGAAGCACTCAGTTTCAGGCTTAGGTCCAGACTTGGGTTTCTTCTCTTGAGCAGCAACTTGCTTGCCGTTCTTCTTGAAGTTCCCCTTCTTCTTCCCTTTGCCCTTTTTCTTGAAACTAGTGGTCTTGTTAACCATCAACACTTGATGCTCCTTCTTGATTTCTACCTCCGCAGCTTTCAGCATTGCGAAGAGCTCGGGAATAGTCTTATTCATCCCTTGCATATTATAGTTCATCACGAAGCTCTTGTAGCTTGGTGGCAGTGATTGGAGAATTCTTTCAATGACGCAATCATCTGGAAGATTAACTCCCATCTGAATCAAGTGATTATTATACCCAGACATTTTGAGTATATGCTCACTGACAGAACCGTTCTCCTCCATCTTGCAGCTATAGAACTTATTGGAGACTTCATATCTCTCAATCCGGGCATTTGCTTGAAATATTAACTTCAACTCCTGGAACATCTCATATGCTCCATGACGTTCAAAACGTCGCTGAAGTCCCGATTCTAAGCCGTAAAGCATGGCACACTGAACTATCGAGTAGTCATCAGCTTTGCTTTGCCAGACGTTCATAACATCTGGTGTTGCTCCAGCAGCAGGCCTGGCACCCAGCGGTGTTTCCAGGACGTAATTCTTCTGAGCAGCAATGAGGATAATCCTCAAGTTACGGACCCAGTCCGTGTAATTGCTACCATCATCTTTCAACTTTGCTTTCTCAAGGAACGCATTAAAATTCAACGGAACAACAGCACGAGCCATCTATCTACAATCAACATAAACACGCAAGATACTATCAGGTACTAAGTTCATGATAAGTTTAAGTTCAATTAATCAAATTACTTAAGAACTCCCACTTAGATAGACATCCCTCTAATCCTCTAAGTGATCACGTGATCCAAATCAACTAAACCATAACCGATCATCACGTGAGATGGAGTAGTTTTCAATGGTGTACATCGTTATGTTGATCATATCTACTATATGATTCACGCTCGACCTTTCGGTCTCCGTGTTCCGAGGCCATATCTGCATATGCTAGGCTCGTCAAGTTTAACCTGAGTATTCTGCGTGTGCAAAACTGGCTTGCACCCGTTGTAGATGGACGTAGAGCTTATCACACCCGATCATCACGTGGTGTCTGGGCACGACGAACTTTGGCAACGGTGCATACTCAGGGAGAACACTTCTTGATAATTTAGTGAGAGATCATCTTATAATGCTACTGTCAATCAAAGCAAGATAAGATGCATAAAAAGATAAACATCACATGCAATCAATATAACTGATATGATATGGCCATCATCATCTTGTGCTTGTGATCTCCATCTCCGAAGCACTGTCATGATCACCATCGTCACCGGCGCGACACCTTGATCTCCATCGTAGCATCGTTGTCGTCTCGCCAATCTTATGCTTCCACGACTATCGCTACCGCTTAGTGATAAAGTAAAGCATTACATCGCGATTGCATTGCATACAATAAAGCGACAACCATATGGCTCCTGCCAGTTGCCGATAACTCGGTTACAAAACATGATCATCTCATACAATAAATTTCATCATCATGCCTGGACCATATCACATCACAACATGCCCTGCAAAAACAAGTTAGACGTCCTCTACTTTGTTGTTGTAAGTTTTACGTGGCTGCTACGGGCTTAAGCAAGAACCAATCTCACCTACGCATCAAAACCACAACGATAGTTTGTCAAATAGACTCCGTTTTAACCTTCGCAAGGACCGGGCATAGCCACACTCGGTTCAACTAAAGTTGGAGAGACAGTCGCCCGCAAGCCACCTGTGTGCAAAGCACGTCGGGAGAACCGGTCTCGCGTAAGCGTACGCCTAATGTCGGTCCGGGTCGTCTCGTCCAACAATACCGCCGAACCAAAGTATGACATGCTGGTAGGCAGTATGACTTATATCGCCCACAACTCACTTGTGTTCTACTCGTGCATATAACATCAAACCATAAAACCTAGGCTCGGATGCCACTGTTGGGGAACGTAGTAATTTCAAAAATTTCCTACGCACACGCAAGATCATGGTGATGCACAGAAACGAGAGGGGAGAGTGTTGTCTACGTACCCACGCAGACCGACTGCGGAAGCGTTGACGCAACGTAGAGGAAGTAGTCGTACGTCTTCCCGATCCGACCGATCCAAGCACCGTTACTCCGGCACCTCCGAGTTCTTAGCACACGTACAGCTCGATGACGCTCCCCGGGCTCCGATCCAGCAAAGCTTCGGGGATGAGTTCCGTCAGCACAACGGCGTGGTGACGATGATGATGTTCTAGCGACGCAGGGCTTCGCCTAAGCACTACAACGGTATGACCGAGGTGGAATATGGTGGCAGGGGGCACCGCACACGGCTAAGGAACGATCACGTTGATCAATTGTGTGTCCTAGGGTGCCCCCTGCCTCCGTATATAAAGGAGCCAAGGGGGAGGGGGCGGCCGGCCAGGAGGAGGGCGCAGGAGGAGTCCTACTCCTACCGGGAGTAGGACTCCCCCCCAATCCTAGTTGGAATAGGATTCCTTAAGGGGGGAAAGAGAGAGAGGGGGCCGGCCACCTCTCCTGGGGAGGGGGGAGGCGCGCGGCCCACCTTGGGCTGCCCCTTTCTCCTTTCCACTAAAGCCCACTAAGGCCCATATAATTCCCGGGGGGTTCCGGTAACCTCCCGGTACTCCGGTAAAATCCTGATTTCACCCGGAACACTTCCAATATCCAAACATGGGCTTACAATATATCAATCTTTATGTCTCGACCATTTCGAGACTCCTCGTCATGTCCGTGATCGCATCCGGGACTCCGAACAACCTTCGGTACATCAAAATGCATAAACTCATAGTAACTGTCATCGTAACGTTAAGCGTGCGGACCCTACGGTTCGAGAACAATGCAGACATGACTGAGACACATCTCCGGTCAATAACCAATAGCGGGACCTGGATGCCCATATTGGCTCCTACATATTCTACGAAGATCTTTATCGGTCAGACCGCATAACAACATACGTTGTTCCCTTTGTCATCGGTATGTTACTTGCCCGAGATTCGATCGTCGGTATCCAATACCTAGTTCAATCTCGTTACCGGCAAGTCTCTTTACTCGTTCTGTAATACATCATCCCGCAACTAACTCATTAGTTGCAATGCTTGCAAGGCTTATGTGATGTGCATTACCGAGAGGGCCCAGAGATACCTCTCCGACAATCGGAGTGACAAATCCTAATCTCGAAATACGCCAACCCAACATCTACCTTTGGAGACACCTGTAGAGCTCCTTTATAATCACCCATTTACGTTGTGACATTTGGTAGCACACAAAGTGTTCCTCCGGCAAACGGGAGTTGCATAATCTCATAGTCATAGGAACATGTATAAGTCATGAAGAAAGCAATAGCAACATACTAAACGATCGGGTGCTAAGCTAATGGAATGGGTCATGTCAATCAGATCATTCAACTAATGATGTGACCTCGTTAATCAAATAACAACTCTTTGTTCATGGTTAGGAAACATAACCATCTTTGATTAATGAGCTAGTCAAGTAGAGGCATACTAGTGACACTCCGTTTGTCTATGTATTCACACATGTATTATGTTTCTGGTTAATACAATTCTAGCATGAATAATAAACATTTATCATGATATAAGGAAATAAATAATAACTTTATTATTGCCTCTAGGGCATATTTCCTTCAGAGTCCTATCCGGACACAGGACGAAGTCTTCATTCTTGTATCTTCATAGTCCAACAGTCCGGCCAAAGGATATAATCTGGCTGTCCGGATACCCCCTAATCCAGGACTCCCTCAGTAGCCCCCGAACCAGGCTTCAATGACGATGAGTCCGGCACGCAGTGTTGTCTTCGGCATTGCAAGGCGGGTTCTTCTCCATATTTCGAACGTTTGTAAAGTAGTGTCCGGTCCCATAAATGTTTGGACCTATTGGCTTCTGTGCCCAATAAGGGCTATCTCCCATGCGTTGAATGAATATGAGGCGCCAGGGCGTTTTTACATTCGCCCCCCTAGCAAGACAAATAAATTGTCTATTAAAAGGATGAGGATTCTCATATCCGATCCACACCATTCTCCCCCAGCGAGAATCCATCAGAGTGCGCTTCGGAAAGATCCATTCCAGCATGGCCGACCTCCGCAGCTCCTCTTCTCGCCCCTGTAGCCCTAAGCCCGGTGATTGGGAGAGGTGTTCAGTCCCACACAGTCGATTAATCAAACTATAGACTAAGGGATTTCTCCCTCCAGCATACATGGTGCCCGTTCGAGCCGGGCTTGCCACCTACAATGGCGGGGAGCAAGCGGAGAGCTTTCACAGTCCCTGTATGGGGGAGCGGGTCTGCCTTGTTCCTTATTTATTAAGGGGCGTCGGATTTCCAATTCATCCATTCCTCCGCGGGCTCCTGGAGTTCTACGGCCTCCAATTACACAATTTTACCCCTGCCTCCATTCTACATATCGCCGGCTATGTTGCTCTCTGCGAGTTGTTCCTGGGCTGCGAGGCTCACTTCGAGCTGTGGAAAAGGCTATTTTGCCTCGTCCCTCGCACACAGAGGGGGTCACTTTATCAAGTGGGCGGAGCCGAAATATGGTGCATCGCCGGTACCGGATACCTGTCCGGTACCCCGAAGAAGTCGTCCGAAGACTGGCCTTCGGAATGGTTTTATATGGAGGAAGTTCCCCTTCTGGAGCCTGTTCGGCGGGGTCTTCCTGAGTTCAGCAATGCTCCTCTGAAGAAACGTTGAAGTTGGCGCCCACGGAGCCCCCAGGTGGAAGACAATGGAGAAGTCCTCTACCTGATGAACCGGATTAAAGCACTGGCTCAATCAGGATTGACAGTAATCGAAGTTATGTCGATTTGCATAATGCGGGGAGTGCAACCACTTCAATATCGTGGGCACCCCTTGTGGTGTTTTAACGGGGCGGATGATGCCGCCCGCTGCGGGCGTAAGGGTCCGGACAATGCTGCCGGTTTAGCAAAAATTCTGTCCGAATTGTTTAAGGGAGAGGAAGAGGAGTTCATCCGCATCAAGCCATGGGATGGATTCTCCATGTACAATCCTCCAAGCTGGGTAAGTTATATCTCCTTACCCCCATTTTTCTTGCATTCTTTATCGTAAGTATTCACCTTGCCACTTTGCGGCAGGAACTGCGAAAAGCCATAAAGGAGGTCAGAAGCCCTTCCCCACAACCAGAGGACCCTGACCGGGCCCTCGACTCCGGACTTGAAGAAGATCCGGTTATATTCGTGGAGCTGATAGACCGGCAGTTCTATCAGTTAAGCTGCGATGATGCCATGGTGGCCATTACGGCCGACTATCCCGGACTGCTTCCTGCATCGCACGTAAGAAAACCAAAAAAATCCCAACTCCAAAAACTAGGATCCCCTGTTAGACACTTCACCTACCATATACATATGGCGTTTTTACAGGGAAGGCATTCGGGACGCCCTGCCGAACCCGCAGCACTTGCCAACAAGAGGCACCGAGGCCGGGCGAGCCAAAAAGGAAGGCGGTCAGGACGGAGACGCCGACGCAAAGGTATAATAGAAACCCCGCTCCGTGGTTGTCGTCTTTCTCCAAATGTAACGACGCCCGTGTTTCTTTAACAGAAAAAACGCTCGCCGGAATATGTCCGGCGATGTTGCTAATCACGCTTCCACCAGTCGGGCGCCAGGACCGGACATAGAGGCGGAAGCCGATATGGGGTGGGTGCCGGATAATCCCCCTACAGAGGATGCGGATAGATTATCCGCTATAAACTCAGAAGTGGAAAGCGCCATGAATCATAGGCGCCGCCGGGCCGTACTCCGTGACGCTTGTTTCTCACCAGAGGCATTTGATGCCTTCAATTCTGGAGAGGCATACCTCCGTGCTGCTCAAGATGGTTTAGCCAGAGCCACGAATCAGTATGTAAAGGATGTATGGGTAAGTAAATCTGACGATTTATATGTATCAGTAGCCCCTGAGACTTGAAACAGTTAGCATAACTGATTTAAGGATCATCTTTATTGTGCAGGTTCTTACAGAGAAGAATACTAGGCTGTCATAGGAGCTGGAGGAATGCAAGACCCAACTGCGGGCCGCTGTTGCCGCATTGAAGGAACCGAAAAAGTCTCCCGCTGGTAACATTTACTTTAAAGAATGATGGTTACCATATAGTGTGCGGCGTGGCTGCAGATCTAACAATAGATGTTGCAGATGAATCCGGAGAAAATCCGGAGGACCAGCATGTCGTGCGACAGCTAGAGGCTGGCAAACGCGTGCTGAATGAGGTTAGGCGGGAGAAAAACAATCTCCAAGATGCCAATATCAAGCTGAGCGTGGAATTAAAAGACGTTTGAGCCCAGCTTGCAGACTCCGAGAAGGAGAATAAGCGGCTTCGGCGCGGCATTTTCAGTAAGTGCTTGAACGAATCCTTTTGAAGGAGTTCGGTGAAGAAGCCGACTAACAGCGTTATGTCTGTAGGTATGCTGACGGGTCGTCCCGCGGAGGAAATGCCCGGGTCTGCGGGTGATCTTCTATCCGAGCTCTACATCTGCACGAACAAGTTCGGCAGGTGATGCAAGGTGTTGCCCAGGCCTTGTGGCCATCCGTCTCCCTGCCAGAAGGCGTTGCAGAGTTTACGGAGAAGCTCAAGGGAGCATGGCGGCGCTTCCGATTATGGAAGATATCGGCCTGCTGTCAAGGTGCCAGAGAAGCCTGGGCCATGGTGAGAACACGGTATACCAAGGCTGACCCAAATCACATGGCCGAGGTCGGACCTGTGGGGCCCGACGGAAAAGAGATCCCCATTAGCTTAGTTTATGGGCAAGTAGAATTAGCCGCAAAGTATTCCCAACAGGATTGTAGGCTAGACCGCCTGTTGGATGGTATAGAAGAGGAATTTAGTCAGTCTGCATGACTATGTAATTAAAGTGACATGTATAATGCCTTCTAGCCGGATTGTAGATCATTTGTCTTGGCGGACCTTTTCACTTCAACCTCGGGACCCGATAGTCCGGAGTGTATCCGAATACCCGCTCAGTTATATAAGAACCGGGGTATGCGTGGATACCAGGCGTATGGGTCATTAGTGCTTGAACGGACAAGTGCCCAACTAGTTATGTTATATTACATGGGTAGTAAGAAATATCTTCCAGGGAGAATAGTTCCATTAAGGGTTCCTTTCCCTGGGTATGCATGCCCTAAGGTGCATGTCCGGACTGCAATAAGAAACGCAGGAAAATACATCTGGGGGCAGATATGGAAAATAAATAAAAATCATATTTTGTTCACCGACCGAATATTCCCTTAAGAACGCTAGCTTTCGGCTTCACCCAGTCTGAGGTACACATCTGGCTGACCCAACAGTAACAATCGCAGAGGTGCTCCCCTTATGCCCTAGCTGAATTAACAGGAACGTAGGGCATAAATACAAGAGCCAGGCAACCCAGCTTGGCCAAAACTTAAGTCATGTCGATGCATATAATGGCAAAAAAAGGTACATGCGGAAGTATAACACATGTGTGGGGCATGAGGCCCAGATAAATAATTAAGCTTATGTGAAAGAAGCCCCCAGGTATGATGAGCGTGGCTAGCGCATCTATAATGTGCAAGCGAGGCACAAGTTGGCCCTTGAAGGCCTAGAGAAAGAATAAAAGAAAGAAAGAAAGAAAAACAAGACAGATAATGTATATGCAAAAAATGGACAGAGGAAGGGGACGAACATAGAGTCCAGCGCTAGGCGTAGAATCTTCGGAGCTTGGCCGCGTTGCATGGGTTCGGCTCGAGTCGATTAGTCGATGCATCCCGCAGTCGGTACACTCCACCGGTCAGAACTTGGTCAATAATGAAGGGACCTTCCCATTTGGGCTCGAGCTTGTTCTTTTTCTTATCCGGCAGGCGTAGAACTAGTTTGCCAACGTTATAAGTTTTGGCCCGTACTTCTCTGCTTTGGTATCTGCGAGCCTATTGCTGATAAAATGCGGAATGGGTTTTTGCTATGTCATGCTCCTCCTCCAGGGTGTCCAGACTGTCCTGCCGATCGAGCTCGGCTTCTCTTTCTTCGTACATGCGCACTTGAGGTGAGTCATGAATTATGTCACAGGGCAAGACTGCCTCTGCGCCGTACACCATAAAGAAGGGTGTATATTCGGTACTACGATTCGGCGTGGTCCGCAGCCCCCAAAGTACGGAGTCGAGCTCCTCTACCTAGTGCGTGTTAGACTCCGTTAAGGAACACACTAATCTGGGTTTAATGCCGCTCATTATAGGACCGTTTGCTCACTCAACTTGGCCGTTGGTTTGTGGGTGATAGACTGAAGCGTAATCGAGCTTGATGCCCATTTTGCTGCACCAGAGTTTTACTTCATCGGCCGTGAAGTCCGCGCCGTTGTCAGTGATGATGCTGTGGGGGATGCCATAACGGTGTACGACCCCGGATATGAAGTCTATCACCGGTCCGGATTCAGCTGTTTTAACAGGTTTGGCCTCTATCCATTTGGTGAATTTATCCACCATGACCAGTAAGTATTTTTTCTTGTGGGTTCCCCCTTTAAGGGGTCCAACCATGTCAAGCCCCCAGACCACGAAGGGCCACGTAATGGGGATTGTTTGGAGGGCGGTGGGTGGCATGTGGCTTTGATTTGCAAAGAGCTAGCAACTGGCGCAACGTTAGACCAAGTCCCGTGCATCTGCCCGGGCCGTTGGCCAATAGAATCCTGTACGGAAGGCCTTGCTTACAAGAGCCCGGGCTGTGGCATGGTGACCGCCGAGTCCGGCGTGAATTTCTGCCAAAAGGTTCCGCCCTTCCTCTTCGGAGATGCATCTTTGAAGGACTCCGGTAGTGCTTTTTTTGTATAATTCTCCCTCATGGACCCTGTAGGCCTTGGATCGCCGCACTATGCAGCGTGCCTCATTTTGGTCCTCCGAAAGTTCATGTCTAGTTAGGTAGGCCAGGAATGGTTCTGTCCACAGGGCAATGATGGCCATTATTACGTGGGCTAAAGGTGTTATTTCGGTGGCGGAGCCTCCGATTGTGTCAGAGTGTTCGGTATCGGGTATTTTGGCCGGGTCCGGACTATTGTTACCGGTGTCCCCTTCCCATACTACAGATGGCTTGAACAGCCTCTCAAATATGTTGGGGGGACCACATCGCGTTTTGCGCCGATGCGGGCGAGGATATCCACCGCCTGATTGTTTTCCTGAGCCACATGGTGAAATTCGAGCCCCTCGAACCGAGCTGACATTTTTAGGACGACGTTTCGATAGGCCGCCATTTTCGGATCCTTGGCGTCAAAGTCTCCATTTATTTGGGATATTGCGAGGTTTGAATCCCCACGCACCTCCAGGCATTGAATGCCCATGGAGACTGCCATCCAAAGACCATGCAACAGAGCTTCATATTCGGCTGCGTTGTTGGAGTCTGTATACAATATTTGCAGTACGTACTGAACGGTATCTCCGGTTGGCGACGTCAGGACGACGCTAGCCCCTAGACCAGCCAGCATTTTAGAACCATCGAAGTGCATGATCCAATTGGAGTATGCGCCATACTATTTAGGGAGTTCGGCCTCCATCCATTCGGCGACAAAGTCGGCCAATACTTGCGACTTAATGGCTCGCCGAGGTTTGTATGTTATGTTGAACGGGAGGAGCTCAATGGCCCATTTGGTAATCCGGCCCGTAGCATCGCGGTTGTTTATAATATCATTAAGTGGCACTTCCGAGGCTACTATAATCGAACACTCTTGAAAGTAGTGTCGCAGCTTCCGGGTTGCCATGAATACCGCATAAGCTATCTTTTGATAATGTGGGTACCGTGATTTGCATGGAGTGAGGACAGTGGATACATAGTATACCGGCTTTTGAAGAGGGAATTTATGTCCGTCAGCTTCTCGTTCGACGACGAGCACTGCGCTTACAACTTGATGAGTTGCCGAAATATACAACAACATTGGTTCGCCGATGTTTGGCGCGGCCAGGATTGGGTTGGTTGCCAAAATGGCTTTTATTTCTTCCAATCTAGCTGTGGCAGCGTCCATCCACTCGAAGTGTTCGGTGCGCCGAAGGAGGAAATAAAGGGGTAAAGCCTTTTCTCCTAAGCGGGAGATAAAGCGGCTTAGAGCCGCCACGCATCCAGTTAACTTCTGGATTTGTTTGAGGTCTGTTCGGGTAGCCAACTGTGACAAAGCTCGGATTTTGGCCGGATTAGCTTCAATACCTCTACTGGAGACAATGAAACCCAGGAGCTTTCCGGCTGGTACGCCAAAAACGCATTTTTCCGGATTGAGCTTGATGTTGTATGTTCGGAGGTTGTCGAATGTGAGCCTCAAGTCATCTATCAAAGAGTCGACGTGTTTGGTTTTGATGACCACATCGTCTACGTATGCCTCTACTGTTTTGTCGATTTGTTTCTCCAGACATGTCTGAATCGTGCGCTGATATGTTGCGCCGGCATTTTTGAGCCCGAAAGGCATTGTGTTGAAACAGAAGGGACCGTATGGTGTGATGAATGCCGTTGCGGCTTGGTCGGACTCCGCCATCTTGATTTGGTGGTAACCGGAGTATGCGTCGAGGAAACACAATGACTCGTGTCCTGCGGTAGCAGCAATAATTTGATCGATGCGGGGGAGGGGGAAGGGATCCTTTGGGCAAGCTTTATTGAGGTCCTTGAAATCAACACAAAGGCGTCAGGATTTATGCTTCTTTGGTACCATCACTAGGTTTGCTAGCCAGTCCGGGTGTTTTATTTCTCTGATGAATCCGGCCTCAATAACTTGGCTAGTTCCTCTCCCATGGCCCGTCTCTTAGGTTCAAAGAAACGCCAAAGATCTTGCTTGACCGGCTTGAATCCCTTCAGGATATTGAGGCTATGCTCGGCCAGCCTGCGTGGGATTCCTGGCATGTCTGAGGGATGCCAGGCGAATATGTCCCAATTCTCGCACATGAACTCTCGTAGTGCGACGTCCACGACGGAGTTTAACTATGCCCTGATGGAGGCTGTTTTTGTAGGGTCCGTTGGGTGGACTTGGAATTTGACTATTTCATCCGTTGGTTTAAAAGAGGTGGACTTGGATCTCTTGTCGAGTATCACGTTGTCCCTGTCCACAAAGGAGCATAGCGTGGTTAATTCCTCGGCCGAGAGGGCTTCGGATAATGCCTCGAGGGCCAGTGCGGCTATTTTGTTTTCGGCACGGAGTGCTGTGTCTGAATCACTGGCGAGGGTGATGATTCCATTGGGCCCGGGCATTTTGAGCTTCATGTACCCATAATGGGGTACGGCTTGGAAGATCGTGAACGCCTCACGTCCTAGAAGGGCGTGGTATCCATTGCTGAACGGGGCCACTTGAAATGTAATTTCTTCGGACCTATAGTTCTCTGGCATACCGAATACCACATCTAGTGTGATTTTCCCAGCGCATCGTGCCTCCCGACTGGGTATGATTCCCCTGAAGGCTGTGCTACTTTGCTCAATGCGGTTCCAGTCTATTTCCATTTTTGAAGAGTTTCCTCATAGATGAGGTTTAATTCGCTGCCGCCGTCCATGAGTACTTTGGTGAGTCGAAAGCCGTCCACGATTGGACTGAGGACCAATGCGGCTGGTGCTCGGGCTGTTCGGAATTTAGGTTCGTCACTGGCATTGAAGGTAATAGCCGTGTCACTCCATGGATTTATTGCTGCTACGTCGCAGATTTCGTCCATGCTGCAGAGTGTTCGCTTGCGCCTATTATTTGACGCGAAGGTCTCAAAGACGGTTAACACTGTATTGTTATCCACGGGATGGTGCTCTGTGGCATTTGGGATAAGAAGATCCTCACCACTTTTGGCCACCTGCCAGAGTATCCAACATGCTCTAAGGTTGTGCGTTGGTATTGTATCCGCTGTGCTATGAATTTTGCAGGGTCCGCTAAGCGATCCCTCCAATACGGTTCTGTGCCCTGTAGAGGGTTTTTGCTTCTTCGTAATGAACTCGGGTGTCTTATGATAGTGCACCCTTTTACTTCGAACTGGGTGCGTATACGGAGCCGGATTATCCCAAAATTTCGTTTCGGTTTTCCAGGCACTTTCCATCGCGCAGTATTTTCGTACTATGGACGCCAAGTCGGCGAAGCATGATATGTCACGGCGACTTATGGCGTTAAGGATTCCCTTGTCCGTGCAGTTATTGCAGAAAAGTGAGACTACGTCTTCCTCATGGCAGTCCTTAACCTTGTTCATCACAAGGAGGAATCTGGCCCAATAATGATGTACTATTTCATGGGGCTCTTGCCTGATGTGGAAAGATTGTTTATGTCTGGGTGGGTGTGTGGATTTGAGTTCGGACCCCTACCCGATCTGAGACCCAGGGGCCGAGGGGTTTCCGATCTTGGAAGTTCGGATTCCGGTATGTTGCCCGATGAATCTGGCCCGCTGCCTGACTCTAGGTTCAGGGATTGGGTGATGTCCTCCCGTAAACGGGTATCCGGCTCAGAGAGCTCAGGAATTCGGACATAGTTAGTCTTCAAGATAGAGGGAGGATCGCCGCATTGTTCCTCCACCACCGCAACATGATGGGTGACCGGTGGAGAGTTAATCTCCCTTCGATCGGGTTTAAGCCCAATCCGATCATAGTCCGTAGCGACTCCCAAGGCGGCGATGTGATCCAAGAGTTCATTTAGGGAGGAGAGCTCCATTGGATCCATCTGCTCGGCGAATTCCGAGCCAACGTGGAGGCTATTTTTGATGACCAGAGAAGTCATCGTCGGTGCAGCGGCCAAACAGGCAGTCATGACAAAACAGCCTAGCCGGAGAGTTTGGCCGACAGCTAGAGCTCCCCCGGCGGTAATGTTGTTTTTAACAACAAGATGAGACATCCTTCCTTATGGCGACATCACAGACGAACTCTCAATGAAAGCACCAATGTCGGTGTCAAAACCGGCGGATCTCGAGTAGGGGGTCCCGAACTGTGCGTCTAAGGCGGATGGTAACAGGAGGCAGGGGACACGATGTTTTACCCAGGTTTTGGCCCTCTTGATGGAGGTAAAACCCTATGTCCTGCTTGATTTATTCTTGATGATATGAGTATTACAAGAGTTGATCTACCACGAGATCGGAGAGGCTAAACCCTAGAAGCTAGCCTATGGTATGATTGTATGTTGTCCTACGGACTAAAACCCTCCGGTTTATATAGACACCGAAGGGGGCTAGGGTTACACAAGGTCGGTTACAAAGGAGGAGATATACATATCCGTATTGCCTAGCTTGCCTTCCACGCCAAGTAGAGTCCTATCCGGACACGGGACGAAGTCTTCAATCTTGTACCTTCATAGTCCTACAGTCCGGCCAAAGGATATAATCCGGCTATCCGGATACCCCCTAATCCAGGACTCCCTCATTCGGCTTTTAATTCAGCCGATGCCTTTTCGGCAGCAGCATTGCTACGCCGAGCCCGCTCCTTGGCCCGGGCTAGCTCCGCTCGAACAACTTCAACGGTGGCAGCACCATCTGTAGACAAATCTCAGCATCATACTTATACCACAAAAATGTATGAGGATTTCCCCGAATACATACCTTGCGAATCGTCCAGACGCAGATTGATTAAAGCAAGATCATCCCCTGCCACATCAAGCTTCCGCTACAAATCGGCAATCTCCATAGTACGGGAAGTGGCCAAGGGGGAAGCAGCCTGTGTTCAAAGTTCATCAGGTTAGTCCTCAAACGATATTTTTCGATCCTCCGTTTGCTTCCTAGTGGAAGCCAACCCGAGTACACTACAAAAAAAAGACACATCCGTGACATTTTGGGCCGAACGAAAAAAAATTCTGTCATACATATGACACTTCTATGACGATAATTGTGACAAAACCCGGTATCATCATAGATGTGGTGGGCTCCTACTTCTATGACAAAAAATCATGACAGAAAATGGGCTTTTCGTTCTGGGCGGGCCGGAGACACAACTGCATGAGATTCTTTGGGCCGTCCGGGATGGAAAAAACCGTGGTAGAAGCGAGGGAGAGGAAAATTTCGGGGAGTTCCCGGTTACGGTGGGAGGTCGGGGGCCGAGCGATGCGCGTTTCTCTCGTACACGTACGCGCGTGTGTGCGAGGCATTGGCTCTA
Organism: Triticum urartu; assembly: GCF_003073215.2. Lineage (NCBI taxonomy): Eukaryota > Viridiplantae > Streptophyta > Magnoliopsida > Poales > Poaceae > Triticum > Triticum urartu. The sequence goes on along the minus strand of NC_053026.1, from coordinate 108,610,908 downwards.
ACTGAACCCGAGCGAGGCGTTGGGCTCTAACTGAACCCGAGCGATTGCACTGCAGGCTACGCGTTACTGAACCCCAGCGATCGATCGATGGCTGTTAACTGAACCCGATCGAGCGATTCCTTCGCTACGACTGCTAACTGAAGCCGATCGATTGGATGAACAGTGAGTGTTGGGGGGGGGGTTGGATGAACAGTGAGCGGTGGCGTTGCCTCTGGATGAACAGGACCCCGTGGTGTGGAGGGCTGGATGAACAGTAGACGGTGGAGGGGTGCCCGTGGAGGGGTGGTTGAACAGGACCCCGTGGTGTGGAGGGCTGGATGAACAATAGACGGTGGAGGGGTGCCCGTGGAGGGGTGGTTGAACAGTAGCCGGTGGAGTAGCACGTGGTGGAGGCTGGATGAACAGGAGCCTGTGGAGGCTGGAGGAGGTCGACGGTAGCCCGTGGAGGCTGGAGGAGGTCGACGGTGGAGATGAACAGTATCCCGTGGAGTCCCGTTTTGCGGTACGCCACACCCCTCCCAATGAACAGGACCCCCGTTTCGACTGTAGGAGGTCCGTTTCATCCGTTTTGCGGTACGCCACACCCTCCCGATCAACAGGACCCTGTTTCGACCGTAGGAGGTCCGTTTCCTCCGTTTTGCGGTACGCTAGGCCTCGTTTCCATCGCCTGTTCCGTCCAAGCCCTCCTGATGAACATGACCACGCATTCTGTTTCGACCCAGCCGGTTGGCTCCCACGCGTTCCGTTGCCTCCCGATGAACATGACACATTCCGTTGCCTCCCCATGAACACGACGCATTCCATTGCCTCCCCATGAACACGACGCATTCCGTTGCCTCCCCATGAACACGAGACGATGTTGTTTCTCCGTTCCGACCCAGCCATGTACACGAGCCCTGGCCGTACGTATGCGCGAGTAGGCGTTTGAGACCCCGCCCATATGTACACATACGTGGCCGTATTTTCTTTCTTACACCCTGGCCGCTGTACGTACATGTACATGCTACGTGCGCGCCTCTACTACGACACGTGCGCGCCTCTACATCCACCAGTATATATGTACATACACGTTCGTGATACGTCTCCGCCGTATCTACTTTTCCAAACACTTTTGCCCTTGTTTTGGACTCTAACTTGTATGATTTGAATGGAACTAACCCGGACTGACGTTGTTTTCAGCAGAATTGCCATGACGTTGTTTTATGTGCAGAAAACAAATATTCTCGGAATGACCTGAAACTCCATGGAACATCTTAGAAAAAATAATAAAAAATCCTCGCCAAAGATGAAGACCAGGGGGCCCACACCCTTCTCATGAGGGTGGGGGGCGCCCCCCCTAGGGCGCGCCCCCCTACCTCGTGGGCCCCCTGGATGCCCTCCGACGCCAACTCCAACTCTATATATTTGCTTTCAGAGAGAAAAAAATCAGAGAGAAGAAATCATCGCGTTTTACGATACGGAGCCGCCGCCAAGCCCTAAAACCTCTCGGGAGGGCTGATCCGGAGTCCGTTCGGGGCTCCGGAGAGGGGGATTCGTCGCCGTTGTCATCATCAACCATCCTCCATCACCAATTTCATGATGCTCACCGCTGTGCGTGAGTAATTCCATCGTAGGCCTGCTGGACGGTGATGGGTTGGATGAGATTTATCATGTAATCGAGTTAGTTTTGTTAGGGTTTGATCCCTAGTATCCACTATGTTCTGAGATTGATGTTGCTATGACTTTGCTATGCTTAATGCTTGTCACTAGGGCCCGAGTGCCATGATTTCAGATCTGAACCTATTATGTTTTCATGAATATACATGAGTTCTTGATCCTATCTTGCAAGTCTATAGTCACCTACTATGTGTTATGATCCGGCAACCCCGAAGTGACAATAATCGGGACCACTCCCGGTGATGACCATAGTTTGAGGAGTTCATGTATTCACTATATGCTAATGCTTTGTTCCGGTTCTCTATTAAAAGGAGGCCTTAATATCCCTTAGTTTCCAATAGGACCCCGCTGCCACGGGAGGGTAGGACAAAAGATGTCATGCAAGTTCTTTTCCATAAGCACGTATGACTATATACGGAATACATGCCTACATTACATTGATGAATTGGAGCTAGTTCTGTGTCACCCTATGTTATGACTGTTACATGATGAACCACATCCGGCATAATTATCCATCACTGATCTGGTGCCTACGAGTTTTCCATATACTGGTTCTCGCTTATTTACTTTCCCGATGTTGCTGTTACAATCACTACAAAATACCAAAAAACATTACTTTTGCTGTCTTTACTTTTGTTTTCGCTACCACCACTATCATATTACTTTGCTACTAAACACTTTTCTGCAGATACTAAGTTTCCAGGTGTAGTTGAATTGACAACTCAGCTGCTAATACTTGAGAATATTCTTTGGCTCCCCTTGTGTCGAATCAATAAATTTGGGTTGAATACTCTACCCTCGAAAGCTGTTGCGATCCCCTATACTTGTGGGTTATCAAGACAAATTTCTGGCGCCATTGCCGGGGAGCATAGCTCTATTCTTTGAGTCACTTGGGATTTATATCTGCTGGACACTATGAAGAACTTGAGAGATCCAAAAACCAAGATCTATCCCTCAACTACGAGGGGAGGTAAGGAACTGCCATCTAGCTTTGCACTTGATTCACCTTCTGTTATGAGTAAGTTTGTGACACCTACACCTGCTTCTGCTATTCGTTCTGATATGTCGCATGTTATTGATGATGCCACTTCTGCTATGCATGATACTTATGATGAAACTGCTTCTATGCCTGATACTACTGTGCCCCTTGGTGAATTTTTTGATGAACAGATTGCTAGGGCTAGAGAAAAAGAAATTATTGAATCTGAATACGATGATGATAGTGATGATGAAAATATGCCTGTTATTCCTGAGGGTTATGTTTTTGATATGGAATCTTCTGCCGCTATTTTAGCTTGCAAAGATAGATATGAGCTTAAGAGGTTATTAGTTAAATGGAACAAAGAATCACTTAGAGATAAAATGAAACCCGACCCTGCTTTTGCTACTTCACCTATATGTGTTCTTGATAAGGATTATGAATTCTCTATTGATCTTGATATAATTACTTTGGTTGAATCTGATCCGTTTTATGGCTATGAATCTGAAACTGTTGTGGCACATCTTACTAAGTTAAATGATATAGCCGCCTTGTTTACTAATGATGAGAGATCGTGTTACTTTTATATACTCAAAATATTTCCGTTCTCATTAAAGGGTGATGCTAAGATATGGTTTAATTCTCTTGATCCTGGTTGTGTGCGTAGTCCCCAGGATATGATTTATTACTTCTCTGCTAAATATTTCCTTGCTCATAAGAAACAAGCTGCTTTGAGGGAAATATACAACTTTGTGCAAATTAAAGAAGAGTCTCCCACAAGCTTGGGGGAGGCTTCTCAAGTTACTTAATGCTTTGCCTGATCATCCTCTTAAGAAACCTGAAATACTTGATATCTTTTATAATGGGCTAACCGATGCCTCCAGAGATTACCTGGATAGTTGTGCTGGTTCTCTTTTCAGGGAAAGAACACCGGATAAAGCTGAAATTCTATTGAATAATATGTTGACAAAAGAAAATAATTGGGTACCTCCTGAGCCAGCTCCTGCTCCAATTACTGAGCCTATTCTTAAACCAACTCCGAAGAAGAGAGGTGTTCTATTTCTCAGTCCCGAAGATATGCAAGAGGCAAAGAAATCTATGGAAGAAAAAGGTATTAAAGCTGAAGACGTTAAGAATTTACCTCCTATTGAAGAAATACATGGTCTTAATTCACCGCCTGTTGAAGAAACATATGATCTTAATTCTTTATTCATTGAAGAACCTCCTGATCCCGATGTCCCGACACAGGTAGTAAAGGTAAATTCTCTCTATAGATATGATAAAGCTGAAGTCCCTCCTACTAAAATTGCTAGTCAGTGATTGGATGAGTTTGATAACTTTATGTTTAAGCAAGACGACTTCAATGCTTATTTTGGTAGATAATTAAAAGAAAATGCTTATATGATTAGACGCATGGGTGATTATATGGTTAATATTAAAGGTGAACTTAAACTTGTTAGCAAACATGCTTTTATGGTTACCACTCAAGTAGAACAAGTACTTAAGGCTCAAAAAGAAGTGCTTGATGAAATGAATAGTAAGAAAAATGATTATTCTGTTAGAGTGGCTACTAGAACTGGTAGAATGACTCAGGAACCTTTGTATCCTGAAGGCCACCCTAAGAGAATCGAGCAAGATTCTCAAAGAAATAATATTGATGTTCCTAGTTCTTCTAAAAAGAAGAAGAAGAAAAATGATAGAACTGTGCAAACTTCTAGTGAACCTATTGCTGAACCACCTGATAATCCAAATGATATTTCTATGTCTGATGCTGAAACACAATCTGGCAATGAACATGAACCTAATGAAAATATTAATGATGATGTTCATGATGATGCTCAACCTAGTAATGATAATGATGTAGAAATTGAACCTGCTGTTGATCTTGATAACCCACAATCAAAGAATCAACGTTATGATAAAAGAGACTTTGTTGCTAGGAAACATGGTAAAGAAAGGGAACCTTGGGTTCAGAAACCCATGCCTTTTCCTCTGAAACCATCCAAGAAAAAGGATGATGAGGATTTTGAGCGCTTTGCTGAAATGATTAGGCCTATCTTTTTGCGTATGAGATTAACTGATGTGCTCAAAACAAATCCTTATGCTAAATATATGAAGGATATCATTACTAATAAAATAAAGACACCAGAAGCTGAAATTTCCACCATGCTTGCTAATTATACTTTTAAGGGTGGAATACCAAAGAAACTTGGAGACCCCGGAGTACCTACTATACCATGCTCCATTAAAAGAAATTATATTAAAACTGCTTTATGTGATCTTGGAGCCGATGTTAGTGTTATGCCTCTCTCTTTATATCGTAGACTTGACTTGAATAAGTTGACACCTACTGAAATATCTTTGCAAATGGCTGATAAATCAACTGCTATACCTATCGGTATCTGTGAGGATGTGCCTGTTGTGGTTGCAAACGTTACTATTTTAACGGACTTTGTTATTCTTGATATTCCCGAGGATGATAGTATGTCTATTATTCTTGGAAGACCTTTTCTTAATACTACAGGGGATGTTATTGATTGCAACAAAGGCAATGTCACTTTTCATGTTAATGGTAATGAGCATACGGTACACTTTCCGAGGAAACAACCTCAAGTTCATAGTATCAACTCCATTGGGAAAATTCCGTCGATTATAATTGGAGGTTTTGAATTTCCTCTTCCTACTGTCAAAAAGAAATATGATATACTTATTATAGGGGATGTGCATATCCCCGTTGAGGCAACTTAGTGTTATTCGAAATTTCTCTGGTTTCATGATTATCGGAATGAGTTTGTTAACAAGACTTGATCAACCTTGTTAGTGGATTCTTTTTGATGAGCATGAGATGGATGAAACTAGAAGCACAACCTTCTGTACCCCACTTTTACTTTCTGTTATTTATATTAAATAAAGTAAAGATAGTATTTTTCTGTCTGTTTCCTGACTTATCCGTGCAACATAAAAATATCCCAAAAATACAAGTCCTCAGAATGACATGCCAATTTAATATGATTTTTTCAGGAATATTTGAGGATTTACTGTGCAAAAATTACCGCGGGAGGAGCTGCCACCTGGCCACGAGGGTGGTGGGCGCCCCCCCTCTAGGGCGCGCCCCCTGCCTCGTGGGCCCACGGTGGCCCTCCTCCACTTATCCCAGCACCCATCTTCTTCCTCTGTCTCCCACAAACCCGAAAAACCAACTCAAGCACGAGTTCCAGCCACTTTTGCTGTGATTTTCGATCTCCTTGCTCAAAGCACCTCTCGCAAAACTGCTTGGGGAGATTGTTCCTTGGTATGTGACTCCTCCATTGGTCCAATTATTTTTTGTTCTAGTGCTTTATTCTTTGCAAATTTGTGCTGCATAGGTGACCATGTTCTTGAGCTTGCATGTCAAATTTATATGGTTCCAAGTAGTTCTAATGCTTGATATAGGCTCTAGGCACTTGTAGGAGTAGCTGCTATCAAAATTATTGAGTTTGGTTTACTTTTATTTTGAAGTTACTAAAAATTTCAGATTATTTCAGAAAAATAATGAGGAGATTTTTGAGGGGCTCATCGAGCCAAAGCTCGAAGGAAAAGGCACCGAAGCCTAAGTATAATTTGCCGCGCACCGCGGAGATTCAGGCATGTGAATGGCCTTCTGATGATTTCCTGAGAGCAGCCGGTATCTATGAAGATTTTCATGAATTGGCTCACAATGCAGGCCTCACCGCTTTCCTCCACGACCAATGCGATCAGTATCTCTTACTCACAAATACTTTTGTGCAAAACTTCCATTTTCATTCTAGGAACTCACCACCTACGGTGGAGTTTCATTTATATGATGAGCATAAAGAGATGTCACTTTATGATTTCTATCGGATTTGTTTAGTCCCTTTTGAGGGCAAGACAGAAGAACCACATCATGATGATGTGGCTGGGTTTATTGATACTATCACTGTAGGAGAAACTAGGAAGGTTTCCGATGCACGAATCACTAGCATACATTTTCCTGTTTTACATTACTTTGCATTATTTGCTAGTCGTTGTTTAATTGGACGCGAAAACTATGGAAACCTTAGTATCCCTGATATAATTATTCTGCACCATGGTTTATACAGTGATAACACTTTTAGTATGGGCGGTATTATTGCTAGATGGTTAAGTATGAACCGTACTAAGGGTCCCATCTTTGGAGGCATCTATGCTACATGCCTAGCTGCACATTTTAACATACCTATTAGGCATGCTGAGAAGGAAGAAAAGGTGCTGCCCCCCGTTTATCTAGATCATAAAAGTATGGTGGCACACTATTTTATTGTTAAGAATAGGGCAGGAGAGCTTAAATATCAATTGTTCTTTAACAAACATCATCCTGAGACTATTATCCTGCCTGCTCCTTCTTTGTTTGATTTGACTGTAGGCACGTACCTTGTTCCGTTGACGGCTATTCACGCCTACCGGAACCCTGCACCAGCCGAGGAGCCAGAACCGGAACCACAATTTGATCCTTCACGGCAGTCTAACTATCAGTGGGATCCGAAGATGATTGCCAGCCAGTGGCAATCGGAGCCTTCTTCTTCCTCATCACAGTACGACCCCAACAACTATTATTATGGATATCCGCCAAGCCAGCCGTGGCCATAGACCAACTTAGGCCAAAAGCCTAAGCTTGGGGGAGTACGTATTTCTCACCGACATTACATTTATGTTCACACACACTCATTGCTAGATGTCGGTGCTCATACTTTTTCACTGTAATATCCATGCTAGTTTATTTTCTTTTTCCTGCTTTCTTCTTGTGTGTTTGTTAAACCTTAAGAAAAACCAAAAAAATTAGTAGTAGTTTATTTTTCTGCTGTAGTAGTAATAATTAAAAAGAAAACCCAAAAATATTTCCCGTTCTTCTTCTGCTTGTTGGGAGCTTTCCCGTGTAAATAGTTTTATTTATTTTCTTTTCTTTGGGGGTCAGTAGGAGAAGACCATAATTAAATTGTTGAAGTGCCTCATATATGCATTATTGTTGATTTAACCAAGAGCCCATATTGCCTTGTCTCCTCCTGTTTATTGAATGCTCACAGATTCCAGCTTAGTCCAATGCACGTACACTATTATTATTATCCACACCGTTCGGTCGGGCAAGTGAAAGGCAATAATGACGATATATGATGAAATGATTGAGATGAGAGAAGCTGGAATCTGCGAGGAGTCCACTCTGCTCCTCACTCACGAGAAAATGGCTGGTCACTGGGATGCCCAGTCCCATGCTTTATGCAAACTAAATCAAAATTAATTGCAAACAAAACTCCCCCTGGGACCTGATGTATGTTGGAGGCACTCGTTGTTTCGAGCAAGCCATGGATTGATGCTTGTTGGTGGAGGGGGAGTATAAACTTTACCATTCTGTTTGGGAACCGCCTATAATGTGTTTAGCATGGAAGATATCGCCATCTCTTAGTTGTTACGTTGATAATGAAAGTATACAGCTCAAAATACAATTTATCTCTATTTCAAAACCGAGCTCTGGCACCTCTACAAATCCCTGCTTCCCTCTGCGAAGGGCCTATCCATTTACTTTTATGTTGAGTCACCACCCTCTTATTAAAAAGCACTAGCTAGAGAGCACAACTATCATTTGCATTCATCACTATTAATTTATATTGGGCGCGACTATGATTGGATCTCTTTTACCATGAATTACAATGTCTAGTCAGTCCTTGATCTTTAAAGGTGCTCTGCATTTATGTTTTGCGGTCTCAGAAAGGGCTAGCGAGATACCATCTTGTTATATCATATTATGATTGTTTTGAGAAAGTGTTGTCATCCGAGATTTATTATTATGACTTGCTAGCTGATTATGCTATTGATATGAGTAATTATGAGACCTGAGAATTATTGCAAATGTGGTTAGTTATGATCTATGCTGAAAACTTGAATGCTGGCTTGACATAGTTACAACAACAAGAGCAAACAGAGTTTGTAAAAGTTTTTCTTTCTTTCTTTCAGTTTGTCAACCGAATTGCTTGAGGACAAGCAAGGGTTTAAGCTTGGGGGAGTTGATACGTCTCCGTCGTATCTACTTTTCCAAACACTTTTGCCCTTGTTTTGGACTCTAACTTGTATGATTTGAATGGAACTAACCCGGACTGACGCTGTTTTCAACAGAATTGCCATGATGTTGTTTTATGTGCAGAAAACAAATATTCTCGGAATGACCTGAAACTCCACGGAACATCTTAGAAAAAATAATAAAAAATCCTCGCCAAAGATGAAGACCAGGGGGCCCACAGCCTTCTCACGACGGTGGCGGGCGTCCCCCTAGGGCGCGCCCCCTACCTTGTGGGCCCCCTGGATGCCCTCCGATGCCAACTCCAACTCTATATATTTTCTTTCGGAGAGAAAAAAATCAGAGAGAAGAAATCATCGCGTTTTACGATACGGAGCCGCTGCCAAGCCCTAAAACCTCTCGGGAGGGCTGATCTGGAGTCCGTTCGGGGCTTCGGAGAGGGGGATTCGTCGCTGTCGTCATCATCAACCATCCTCCATCACCAATTTCATGATGCTCACCGCCGTGCTTGAGTAAATCCATTGTAGACTTGCTGGACGGTGATGGGTTGAATGAGATTTATCATGTAATCAAGTTAGTTTTGTTAGGGGTTGATCCCTAGTATCCACTATGTTCTGAGATTGATGTTGCTATGACTTTGCTATGCTTAATGCGTGTCACTAGGGCCCGAGTGCCATGCTTTCAGATCTGAACCTATTATGTTTTCATGAATATATGTGAGTTCTTGATCCTATCTTGCAAGTCTATAGTCACCTACTATGTGTTATGATCCGGCAACCCCGAAGTGACAATAATCGGGACCACTCCCGGTGATGACCATAGTTTGAGGAGTTCATGTATTCACTATGCGCTAATGCTTTGTTCCGGTTCTCTATTAAAAGGAGGCCTTAATATCCCTTAGTTTCCAATAGGACCCCGCTGCCACGGGAGGGTAGGACAAAAGATGTCATGCAAGTTCTTTTCCATAAGCATGTATGACTATATACGGAATACATGCCTACATTACATTGATGAATTGGAGCTAGTTCTGTGTCACCCTATGTTATGACTGTTTCATGATGAACCGCATCCGACATAATTATCCATCACTGATCCGGTGCCTACGAGTTTTCCATATACTGGTTCTCGCTTATTTACTTTCCCGCTGTTGCTGTTACAATCACTACAAAATACCAAAAACATTACTTTTGCTGTCTTTACTTTTGTTGCCGCTACCACCACTATCATATTACTTTGCTACTAAACACTTTGCTACAGATACTAAGTTTCCAGGTGTGGTTGAATTGACAACTCAGCTGCTAATACTTGAGAATATTCTTTGGCTCCCCTTGTGTCGAATCAGTAAATTTGGGTTGAATACTCTACCCTCGAAAGCTATTGTGATCCCCTATACTTGTGGGTTATCAGTTCGCGACCAGAATGAAAACGCTACATACGCTTCGACCAGGTGGGTCCCGACTGTCAGGCACTTCCTTGCATGCGAAGATGTAGCTGGTGGGTCCCAACAGTCAGGGGGGAACGTTTTTTTCACGAAATATGGTGGCCCGTCCGGTGGGTCCCCACTGTCAGGTGGAGGAATAATTATTTTGCACATAATAAGGAGGCACTTCCTTGCTGCGGCCGTGGACCCAGCTGTCAGCCTCTCCACGTACAGTCCACATCCGATGGAAGCCGTTCCTTGACCACGTTGACCACGTCGCGCCGAGAGCACCAGGGCGGTGGACGACGGCAAGGCCTAGTAAGGGGACGACACGGAGCCGGGGAAGACGCGACAGTGGATGCCCACGCGTAGAGGAGTACGAGGGTTCACTGGTTCGTTGCGGTGTGAGGCTGCCATCGCCGCAGAATAACAGGGGGTGTGGGTGAGTAGTGGGATGGCCTGGCCAGCGGTGGGAGTAGTAGGGGGCGGTGAGGCCTCCGCCGTATCACAGCCGACCACGGGAGGAAGGAGCACGAGGCACGACCGACGCTGGTTTGGGCGGCTGGAGCAAGAAGACCAGAGGTTGAAGAAGCACTACGGCCGTTGGATGGACATCGTACGGTCACTGGAGCTAGAATCGTGCATATTGACTAAGTTGACAAAGCCCTCCGTCCCCGTCAACTTAGTAGGCCCACAAGTCAGCCTGCCACTATACTGGGTCCCAGCTAATAGGGGGAGTATTCATTTTTTTTGTGCGTAATAAGGAGGCACTTCCTTGCGTGCGAAGATATAGCTGGTGGGTCCGAGCTGTCATCGGCGGTAATGTTTTTTCGTGAAATACAGAGGCCCTTTCGGTGGGTCCCTGATGTCAGGTGGAGGAGTCATTATTTTGTGCGTAATAAGGAGGCATTTCCTTGCGTGCGGCCGTGGACCCAGCTGTCGGCCTCTCCACGTACAGTCCACTTCAGATGCATGTCGGTCATTGACCATGTTGACCAGGCTGCGCCGAGAGCACCAGGGCGGTGGACGACGGCGAGGCCTAGGAAGCGAACGACACGGAGGCAGGGAAGACTCGGCAGTTGTTTCCCATGCGGAGGGGAGTACGACTGTATGAGGGTTTACTGGTTCATCCGCCGTCGCCGGAGAATAACAACAGATGTGGGTGAGTAGAGGGATGGCTAGGCCAGCGATGGGAGTACGGTGGGGCGGTGAGGCCTGCGCGGCAGCAGAGCCGACCGCGGGGAGGAGGGAGCAGGCAGTCCCGCCGGTGCTTGTTTGAGTGGCTGGAGCAGGAAGAGTAGAGATTGAAGAAGCACAACGGCCGTTGGATGGCCATCCAACAGTCACTGCTTGTGCGTCAACCTTTTTTAGGAAAGCCTCAAATCTGTGGAAAACAGCATACAACCCATCTGCCATTATTTCTAATAATTTACTACCCATTTGCTAATTATTAAGGTTTTTTTTGGAGATCATATTCTTTTTGTTAGCATTACAGCCCATATTATGGCCACGGTTAAAAAATTATACGAAATTTTGCATATTTCGGTGCGGTCCGAACTGTTTTAATCCCGAAATTTCGACTCACATTCAAACTGATTTTAAAAATAAATGTATATCAATATAAAATCCAACAAATTCTCCACGCATAAAAATTAATGTAATTTAAAATCTCGAAATGAAAAAAAGATATTTAAAACTAATTGCCGGTTTGATGTGTTTTAAAAATGTACATCCCATTTCTCATTACCGATGGGCCATTTTCTTGGCCAGTCGAATGAAAGCTCTCCTTGTCTTGAAAGATTTGCAGCCCAACAGGCCTGACAAAGCGACTTACTTGGCAAATCACAAAAAAAAACTGGGCTGTGGCCGTGGACCTAGCCATCAGTCTCTCCACGTACAGTACTCTTCCGATGGAATGTCGTTTGACCACGTTGACCACGCCGCGTCGAGAGCACCAAGGCGGTGGATGACGGCGAGGCCTAGGAAGGGGACGACGCGGAGCCGGGGAAGACGCGGCAGTGGATGCCCATGCGGAGAGGAGTACGAGGGTTCACTGGTTCGGCTGCGGTGTGAGGCTGCCGTCGCCTCAGGGCCTGGCTAGCAGTGGGAGTAGTAGGGGGCGATGAGGCCTCAATGGCAGCACAACCGGCCACTAGAGGCAGGAGCAGGCGGTCTCCCCGATGCTGGTTTGGGCGGCTGGTGCAAGAAGAGCACCGATTGAAGAAGCAGCAGGACCGTTCGATTCAAATCCAACTGTTACTGCTGCTAGAATCGTTTGTTGACTAAGTTGACAAGCCCTGCGTATGCGTCAACTTAGTAGGCCCACAGGTCAGCCTCCCAACCGGTGCGCCCCAGATGTCAGTGGGAGGAATCATTTTTTTTCGCGTAATAAGGAGGCAGTTGATTGCGTGCGGTCAGGCCAGCGGAGGGAGTAGGGAGGGCCGGGAAAGCCTGTGCGGCATCACAGCGGGCCACAAGAGGAGGGAGCAGGCAGTCCCGCCGGCGCTAGTTTAGGTGGCTGGAGCAGGAAGATCAGAGATTGAAGAAGCACGTCTGCCATTGGATGGACATCCAACAATCACTGCTGCTAGAATCGTGTGTTCACTGACAAAGCCTTGCGTAAATAAGTCAGCCTCAAAATCTGTGGCGTGTACAACCCATTTGCTATTATTTTTATATTTTTACTCATTTTCTAATTCATATGGAATTTATTGCAGCCCGTTTTCCATTTTTAGAATTGCTGGCCATTTTCTGGTCAGTACCAGGGTCAAAAAATTAACTAAATATGTGGGAAATTTTGAAAATTCACAAATTTTTGCTGGGGAACGAAATATTCTTAATTCAAAAATTAATAGCCATACTAAAACAAATTTAAAAATAAATTAGTACTATGTCATGTTAAATCCAATGAAATACGTATAAGATATCAGTGAAGAACAAAAACAAAAAAAGAAACTTATATCCCATTTGCTATAAATTTTTTGGAATTTTCAACCCCTTTTGAAATTACTTTTAACAGACATTGAACATACTCTTAAGCCAGGCCGAAATGCATCCCTCCTCGTCTTGAAAGATTTGCAGCCCAGTAATTCGGAGAAAACAAATAGGCCTAGCTTGGGTATTCTTCAAAAAGAAATATTGGGCTACCTATTTTCCCAAAGAACTGGTGCATGAGCATTTAGCTTTATTTATTTATTTACTTATTTATGTTTAGGGGACCAAGAGCATGTACCTGGTCCGGATTCATGTGAGAGCCTCCCTTCCAGTTAATTATGGGCTTCTCTATTGGGCCTTCATCAGTGGGCTGCATGTTATCAACAAGTGGAAAATGTGTTCCGTACGAAAAATAGTATGCGCTACGTACGGTACGGGGCACTAAAGGATCGAACCGTGCAACGACTTCCAAAACATTGTGTTTGTCGTTCTAACAACACATTTATTCAACCAACAGACGAAATATACTATTGATTGTACATTGAAAACAGCAGCAACAACAACCAGGGCTGGGGGTGCAACAGAAGCAGTAAGCAGGCCAAAAGAGTGAAGACGCAGCTCTCTCTTCCAAACCAAACATCAGCCATCATTACAAAAGGGCTACCAAAAAAGAACAAGTGTATGCATCAAACTAAATAAAGATCCTACTACACCAAGTGTACGCATCTAACTAACTAGCTTAGTTAGACGTTACTATTTATTAAGCTATGGAGATTGGCTGACAGCTTGAACCAGATGGGTGCCTGACGGGGGAAACTCCAGCCAGCAGGTCGAAGTCTGATACTTGCGACCCTCTCTCCTACTTTGGGCTGCAGAGCGTGGCGGCACATATCAGGGTATGGTGCATGCAGAGACGCATGGTACGCTGTGTACACACAGTTTTGCCTGATGAACGAAACCGCGCTGCCATCATGATCCTTGCCGTCGGTTATCTCCTGGTTAATCGGATAATTTAGTCCGACAAACAGAGAGTGTGTACCAAGGCTACTTACCAGCCTCCAGTCAAAAATTCCTGAAGGCCCAGAGAAGCTGGGATCCTGCTCAAAGACCTTGCAGTGACTGTGATTGTATTCCACGAAACAACACGTCCGGTACGTGCGAACGATCATCAATCTTTCGCCGTCGTCTGATCGAGCCAGGAACCACCTGCAACTACCATGCCGCTTTTCTTTGAAAGGTTCTGGGATTAGGAAGGGTAGGGACACCAGGCGGCCTACAACATCATATCAAGTTGGAGTCAAATAAAAAAGGGCTCTTGATTTAGTCAATCTTAAGAACAACATGTTATGAGCATGACTATTTTTCAGCAAATGTTGACATAATATAAGCAAGTCATCATGATATCATAGGAAAGTAACATACTACTGTAACAGCCGTTTGTAGCGATGACTGGAGTAGGCCAGCAATACGTCCAACCATAGAAGGAGTCGACAGCGTAAATGAAGCCCTTGTGTTCAATGGCATCAGAGAACCATGGAGGATGTATGATCCTGCGATGGACGTGCAGATTTATCCACTTACCGCCGTGACCTATCAGATAGGCGAGACCGCGGTTGAAGAACGCAATTAGCCTGAAGTCTTTATAATTCACAGATCTTGTGGGCACTTGGCAGATTACAACCTTGAGCAAATCCAACTTGGTATCATGTTGGCTACTATAAGATTCCGAGTATTCTGGGCCGTGGTGCCAAAGCAGTGCAGTGTTAATCGAAGGAAGGGGGATCAATCGTCGGGTGTAGACCTCCACGAGCATCCAGCTGCCGCGACCGTCGGCGAGCACCATCCAAGACGTGTTCATGCCGACCTAGTACATACCGTTAATGTAGTTGAGGCTGACGGGGATCGGATCGCAGTCAAGGGGGTTGGTGCTCGCCACCCTACGATCGTTATGCTGCGTGACATGCTCTGAGCTGGCTTAAAAAGCTCCGGCCTGAGGGCTTTGAGTAAATGGTACATCCCCGACGAGCACGCGGCGAGGGGCATGCTACTGAGATTGTCCACACGCGAAACAATGAGCTTGATTACCTCTGTGGGGAGCGAATTCCAGCCACTCTTTCGGCGGACACTGCTGGTTCTGCCATTGTTAGTGCTTGGGATTCGGACGAGGGGGGGAGGCACCTTAGCGGGGATGGAATATTGGACGAGATTATGTGCGGACAAAGATGGAGAAGCGAATATGTGCTGCGGGAAGTGGACAGGTGATGATGACTACAACACACTGCTTGACTTACGAGACACATACCAGCAGTGTAGGGTCATGTCGATGCCAGACAACTTGCTTGAGTGATCACAGTATTGGTACTCCCTACAGTGCTATGCCCTAACTTGCTTGAGTAGAGTAGTAGAGTAGGACTCTGCTCTACTACTAGCACCGGAGGAGTAGTATATTCTAATCTAAAATAGTTACAAACTTTAATGCCCGAGCATGGAATGACTATGAACTGTGCTCAAATACCGTGTCTACCTGGTGTTTGGACATGTGCGACAACCTCAACACCAACGGTGCTGCTCCCTGTAAGTGCATCTAGTGCCACCCCTAGTTGGTTTTGGAGTATTGATGACAAACCTAGTTGAGGGACTAATGTGTTTGTGAGAATTGCAGGATAACACAGGTAGAAGTCCCTCATTGATTCAGTTTTCCTACCAGAGATGACCCCTAAAAATGTATGAAGACATTGAAGTCAAAGGTGGTATGTGAAGACATTCACATTGAAGACTATGACAAGAGAAGACATCGCGTGAAGACTATGGAGCGCAAAGACTTATCAGTTTCGTCGTTCTGTGTTTTCCTTTGTTGAGTCATAGGAACCACCGTACTGTTAAGTGGGGTCCAAGTGAACCAGTCAGAATGACTGAAGTGATGCTTAACCAAAATCCTATGTCTTCGAGTGAAGACTATGAGAGCAAATCTTGTCCAGAGTTGGATAAGTCAGCTTTGCTTGTAGCCCAAGTAAAGTTGCCGTGTGTGTTTGAAATCTGACCGTTGGAACACGTGTCAGTTCCTTAGTGACCCAGGTTCATTTCGAACAAATCAGGTCGGGTTGCCTAGTGGCTATAAATAGCCCACCCCTACAACCATAAACAGTTGGCTGCTCAGAGTTAGTGTATGGCTTTTGTCGTTTGAGAGGAACCCACCTCGAAGCCTTTGAGAGAGAATTCCTTGCAAGGATAAAGCCCTAACCACCCAGAGCCAAAGAGCGTTAGGCATCACTAAAGTCTTCCTGTCTGTGTGATCTGAAGACTTATTACACTTGAGGACTGTGAATCCTCCAGCCGGTTAGGAGTCGCGTTCTCAGCATCCAAGAGTCATTGTGGATCGCCGGTGAACGAAGTCTGTGAAGGTTTGGGAGTCTACCTTGAAGACTTACCAGAGTGATTGGGCGAGGACTGGGTGTCCTTAGCTCAAGGGGATAAGGTGAAGATGAGGTCTTCTGAGTTGAATCTCAGCCTCCCTAACCAGACATACAGTTGTCATAGCAACTGGAACTGGTCCAACAAATCATTGTCTTCAACGAGTCACTGGTTTCATCCTTCCCTTTCCTTTACTTACTGTTGGTCCTTGTGAAGTCATTATATGATTGCATTATCTTTTGTCTTCACTGAGTAACTGCTTATTATAATTGGCTTCACAATATCTTCCTACCTGATCTTTACTGCCTAGCTGCTATTAGTCATTGTGCTTTCACTCCATTGAATACTTGACTATGTCTTGCCTAGTGTAGTCTACCTTCCGCTGCATGGTAATAGTTTTATTTCTATCATTTGTCTTCGAAACTTCCATGTTTTGAAGACTTCCATAAAAATCGCCTATTCACCCCCCTCTAGTCGATCACTAGCACTTTCAATTGGTATCAGAGCAAGGTACTCCCTTGTTCTGTGTGATTCAGTTTAACCACCTGGAGTTTTAGCTATGTCGACTGCAGGGATAATCAAAGTCTCCGCTACGTGCCCAGTCTTTGGTGGAACTGAATATCCCTACTGGAAGAATAAGATGCGCATGCATCTTGAAGCCACTGATGTCGACCTATGGTATGTCATCAAGAATGGCGTTCCCAAGGCTGGTGAAGGTGTCACCGCTGCTCATGTCAAGAAGTTCGTTCAACTGGACTCCACTGCCAAGAACATCATCTGTGGTCATCTGACCAAAGGACAGTATGGCCGTGTGAGTGCTTTGGAAACATCTAAGCTAGTCTGGGACTGGCTCTCGAAGGTCAACAAAGGCGTCTCAACCCAGAGAGATCAGAGAATCAGTGTCCTTCGCAACCTCTTCAACCGCTTCAAGAGAAATGACAATGAGAATGTCCACCTCACGTTTGATCGACTCACTGACATCACAAATGAGCTTCAAGCCCTAGGTGCTACTCAGATCACCAAGCATGAAGTTGTCAAGACACTTCTGAGATCACTTGACAGCTCGTTTGACACCCTAGCCCTGATGATTCAAGAACGTCCTGACTTCAAGACACTCGATCCGTCTGACATACTTGAGAGGCTCAACACACATGAGTTTCAGCTTTCTGAGAAAAGAGATATCTACGGTCCCAACTATGGGCGAACTCGTGCCTTGAAGGCAAAAGCTGTCTCCTCTTCTGAAGAAGAATCTGACAGCAGTTCTGATGATCCTGAAGACATTGGAAAGGAGCTTGCTATGCTTGTGAATAAGTTCCAAAAATTCACCAAGAAGAAAGGCTTCAGAAAGTCCTCACGATCAAGCTCAAGGAATGATGAAGCTTCTGCTCATGACTACAAGAAGAGAACATGCCACAAGTGCAAGAAACCTGGCCACTACATCTCTGAGTGTCTGCAGTGGGACAATGAGAACAAGAAGAAAAAGAAGAGCAAGGAGTATGATTCTGACGACAAGAAGAAGAAGAAATACTCAAAGTCTTCTTCCAAGTCTTCCTCAAAGTCTTCATCACACAAGAAGAGCTCATCTGGCAAGGCTCGTGCGTTTGTTGGCAAGGAAATGGATTCAGAGGAGGAGTCCGCTTCTGAGGAGGCGGAGGTGGAGTCTGAGGAGGAGTCCGATTCTGGTGTGGCAAGTCTGGCTACAGCCTATGTTGCCAAGTCCATCTTCAACACTGAAGACAATGTCACCAACGCCGATGCTAATGACAAGGACGACTCCACTCCCACCTACTGCTTCATGGCACGCGGTGCCAAGGTAAACTCACGCGCCACTCACTATCAAACATCAAGTGAAGATGACTCTGATTGTGGTTCCAAACCCAGCTACAAAACACTTGCCAAAATTGCAACTAAACAACAGAAAGCTATGGAACATATTCAAAAACTATTAGACAAAAGCGATGACCTGTTAGATGCTGAAATGACTCGATCTCAGTCCTTAATTGAAGACATAAAAAATCTTCATGTTAAGTATGAGGAACTTGAAAGTCGTCACGAAACACTCTCAACAACTCATGAAATTTGGTATAGCCTAGTGGTTGGAAGGGGCTGATGCCTTCCCACCCACCCAGGTTCAAGGCATGGTACTTGCAATTTGGGGTTGTTGCACCAACTATACTGTAGGGGGTTCCCTTACAGTCTTTCTGTCAAAAAAAACAACTCATGAAAAGCTTTCCTATGATTATCTTCAAAGGAAGCAAGACCTTGAAAAATTGAGAGCGGCTCATGAAGATCTTCAAAAAGAAAACGAGTCACTTCGCGCCAAACAGATCAGTTCCGCTCAGGAAGGATTTGAACCACCATGTCTTAAATGCATTGAGTGTGATAACGCTACTTCTGTTGCTGAATGTTCTACTGCTGCTATTGTTGCAATATCTTCAACTGTTGATGTGGTAACTAACCCCTCTGCTGAGTATGCCACTGCTATTGCTGATGAGAATGCTAGGTTGAAGACATTGCTTGAAACAGGGATGTTCAAAAGTCTCAAAGGGCATCAGACACTATGTGATGTCCTCAAAAGGCAAATCCTGAACCGAAACCCTAGGAAAGTGGGTGTTGGGTTTGAAAGGAAAAGGAATGCTGATGGCTCTTACTGGAAACCTGAGCAGTACCCCAAAACCACATGGGTTGCTGCAAAGGGACCTTCAGTGGATCCATCCACCCTATCTGGCTTCACTTGTGCTAATCCCATTGTTATTGATGAATCTTTTGATGCAAACTATAAACTGTTTAAGAATCAGAATGGTGAAGTGTTTTCCAGGTATATTGGTACTAACTGCAGGAATGGGCCGCCTATGAAGAAGGTCTGGGTGCCGAAAAGGTGTTTGGAGAATCTTCCTGTGAATGTCGTCATGACACCACACGTGAAGAAGACAAACCCCAGACCACAGGCTTCATACGGCCCAAAGGCTTCATATAGACAGAGGACTCACCTGAGTCACACTAATGCAAATGTTTTGCAGGGAAGCCATACTCAGGCCTATGAATATGAGCGCGGTTCATCAAACTGCCATGTTCATAAGACCAAGAACTTCTTATGAGTACTATTGTCCACTCGCAAGACTTTTTGCTAGGGCTCCAAAGCCAAAGTTCTCAGATGCTGCACTTAGACTCATTGCTTCGAAGCCACCCTTGAAGATGTGGGTGGCTAAGAAAGCTTAACTCTCTTTTGCAGGGAAAGGTCTCCAGCCGAAAACCAAAATCGTCTTAAGCTATTGCTGGGGACCTTAAACATCTTGTAGGGCACAAGATCAAATGCCCAAATGGTCTTATTATGTATTTTGTTCCTGAGTCGCTTGCTACTTGCCCTATCAGTCCTAATCTCGATCTAAGCTTTCATAATCCACTGGCTCGTCAAATGTTTTTGCTTCACAATTCTCTTCGTGAAGCCTATCCCCCTAACTGCACTGTAGGGTATGACACCAGCTGCTTCAGAATGGATTATTGATAGTGGGTGTACCAATCACATGACTGGCAAGCGAAGCCTTCTTATGGACTCAACCTTATGTCCATTTGACAAAAGTTACATCACATTTGCTGACACTGGTAAAAGTAAGGTATTGGGTCTAGGTAGAGTTGCAATCTCAAAGGATCAACACATGGATAAAGTCATGCTTGTTGAATCCCTTGGTTTCAACTTAATGTCTGTCTCAATGCTTTGCGACTTAAACATGATTGTGATGTTTGGAAAATATCGTTGCCTTGTTCTAATGGAATCTGACAAGTCTCTAGTGTTTGAAGGGTATCGGAAAGATGATTTGTATGTGGTAGATTTCTCAGCAGGACCACAACTTGCCGTATGTCTTCTAGCAAAAGCTTCAGAATGATGGCTCTGGCATCGGAGGCTGGGGCATGCTGGCATGAGTAACTTGCACACTCTTGCAAGAAAGAAGCATGTCATAGGCATCGAGGGTGTCAAGTTCAAGAAGGATGACTTATGCGTTGCCTGTGAAGCAGGAAAGATGACGAGGGCCAAGCATCCCTCGAAGACAATCATGACAATGACTCAACCCTTCAAACTGCTCCACATGGACCTTTTTGGTCCCACTCATTACTCAACTCTTACTACTACTGCTTGTCTCTATGGCTTTGTCATTGTTGATGATTATTCAAGATATACTTGGGTGCATTAATCCTCGACAATACTGAAGTGCAGGATGTCTTTAGATGCTTCGCCAATCGAGCCATGAACAACTATGGCGTCAAGATAAAGCACATCAGAAGTGACAATGGCACTGAATTCAAGAACACTGGCCTAGATACGTATCTTGATACTTTGGGCATCACACATGAATTCTCAGCTCCATACACACCGCAGCAGAATGGCGTCGTGGAACGCAAGAACAGAACACTCATTGAGCTGGCCCGGATGATGCTTGATGAATACAAGACTCCAAGAAAGTTCTGGCCTGAAGCCATTGATACTGCCTGCCATATCATCAACCGTGTTTATCTTCACAAGCTTCTGAACAAGACATCCTATGAGCTCCTTACTGGCAAGAAGCCAAATGTCAGTTACTTCAGAGTATTTGGCGCCAGGTGCTGGATCAAGGATCCACATCATACTTCAAAATTTGCACCGAAAGCACATGAAGGTTTTATGCTTGGATATGGAAAGGATTCACACTCCTACAAAGTCTTCAACCTCTTCCACTATAAAGTGGTTGAAACTGTGGATGTGCGGTTCGATGAGACTAATGGCTCGCAAAGAGAGCACCTGCCAAATGTGCTAGATGAAGTTCCATCCAGTGAATCAATCAAACTTATGGGAACTGGAGAAATCATACCATCTGAAGCTCAGCCTGAAGAGGAACTTATCATCTCCGCACCTGATCAACCTGAAGACAATCCTTCTAACGATGACAATGATCAGCAAGAGCAAAATCTTCGTCCTGTACATCCTCGTGTTGCAAATGAAGTACAGATTGAGAGAATAATTGATAGCATCAATGCACCAGGCCCACTCACTCATTCAAGGGCAACACAGCTAGAAAATTTCTGTGGGCACTTCGCATTCATCTCAATATCTGAACCCAAGAAAGTTGATGAAGCCTTCATGGAACCTGAATGGATTCAAGCTATGCAAGAAGAGCTTCAACAGTTTGAGCTGAATAATGTATGGGAACTAGTTAAGCGTCCTGATCCTCGCAAGCACAATATAATAGGCACCAAATGGATATATCGCAGCAAGCAAGATGAGCATGGTCAAGTTGTCAGAAACAAAGCTCGTCTTGTTGCTCAAGGATACACTCAAGTTGAAGGGATTGACTTCGATGAAACGTTTGCTCCTGTGGCTAGACTTTAAGCCATACGCATACTGCTGGCATATGAAAATCATCATAACATTCTTCTGCATCAAATGGATGTGAAGAGCGCTTTTCTCAATGGCAAGATTAACGAAGAAGTGTATGTTGCACAACCGCCTGGCTTTGAAGATCCAAAACATCCTGACATGGTGTACAAGCTCAACAAGGCACTGTATGGCCTCAAACAAGCCCCTAGGGCTTGGTATGACACACTCAAAGACTTCCTGAAGAGCAAAGGATTCAAACCTGGTTCCCTCGACCCCACTCTCTTCACGAAGACATATGATGGTGAACTGTTTGTGTGCCAAATATATGTGGATGACATTATCTTCGGCTGCACCAATCAAAAATACACTGATGAGTTTGGATATATGATGCAAGAGCAATATCAGATGTCCATGATGGGTGAGCTGAAGTTCTTCCTTGGTCTTCAAATACGTCAGCAACGCAACGACATCTTTATATCTCTAGAGAAATACCTCAAAGATTTCCTGAAGAAATTTGGGATGCAAGATTGCAAAGGCTTCACGACGCCAATGCCAGCCAAACATCATCTGGGTCCCGACGACAATGGTAAAGAGTTCGATCAAAAGGTATATCGCTCCATGATTGGTTCCTTGCTTTATTTATATGCATCTAGGCCTGATATCATGCTTAGTGTTTGCATGGGTGCCCGGTTCTAAGCGGCACCAAAGGAATCGCATCACTTAGCTGTGAAGCGAATTCTCAGATATTTGGCTCACACCCCAACACTAGGATTATGGTATCCAAAGGGCTCAGAATTTGATCTAGTTGGATTCCCGGATGCTGATTATGCTGGTGACAAGGTGGATCGCAAGTCTACATCAGGCACATGTCATTTTCTGGGACGATCACTTGTATGTTGGTCTTCAAAGAAGCAGAACTGTGTATCTCTCTCCACTATTGAATCTGAATACATTGCTGCTGGATCTTGCTGCGCTCAGCTTCTATGGATGAAGCAAACACTCAAAGACTATGGCATTCATCTAAAGTGAGTGCCACTCTACTGCGACAACGAAAGCGCCATCAAGATTGCCAACAACCCAGTTTAGCACTCGAAGACAAAGCACATTGAAATTCGTCATCACTTTCTCAGAGATCATGTTATGAAGGAAGATATTGATATCATACACGTCAACACTGAAGAGCAATTGGCAGATATCTTCACCAAGCCCTTGGATGAGAAGAGGTTTTGCAAGTTATGGTGTGAGCTAAATATCTTGGAATCCTCAAATGTCCTGTGATCAGGCACACATCCTAACACTTATGCATGTTGATGACTTAGATGTGCAACACACAAAGTAAAGTATATCTTCAATCAATGAAGACTTACATTCTGAGTGTGAATACATTAACGTGGAATTTGACTTCAGAGCGCCACGATAATTGTGCGCCGTGTCTAGGTCTAATACTTCCTATACGGTGGGTAACGCCACCACCAAATTCTTCTGTTTGAAGTGTTTTACCCATGGCATTACATTTGCTATGTCTTCACATTTGGTTTGTCTTCAATTTCAACTTGTCTTAATGATTATCTTCACTAAGTTGATATGATTGTCTTCTGGTATATACTGATTTGGTTTCTGTCCTCTATAGCATTCACTTATAGCTATGGCTTCTTGATGAATCTTTTGAACTAAGTGAATGTGATCGGACCCTAACCCCTCTATGCTTCTTTCCTAAGTCTATCTACACAAATCATATGCATTCTATTGACACTGTCAAATGTCTTCTCTGCATCCATGTCAGCAGAAGACATAGAGACAAACATTAATCTGTTTTCAATGCTAAATCCTTTCACCTGAAACCCGGAGAAGTGGGAACGACCACCCGACAATCCAGGCGTGCATGGGAACGTGGAACAACCTCCATTGTCTTGCATGATAGCCACGTGTCCTTCAGATGTGAATCACCAGGGGCACTTGTGTAATAACTCTGTGCTATCCCTATCCCTATAAATACACGCCTCACCATAGTCATCATCCCTTCTTCTACTCTTGCACAAACCCTAGCGCCACCGCTAGCCCTCGACGACACCGGCGACGAAGCGCTTAGCTGCCGCGACCTCACCGACGCCGTCTTCACGCCGGCTGCGGACATCGTCCTCTCCGCCATCGCCATAGGTGTCCTCCGTCGCCAAGTTAGGGCACGGACGATCGAACTGCTCGGCCTCCTCTCCCACTCCGTCTAGCAGTTCTTCGTGTGGTAAATAAAACTTCCTTTTTACGGCCCCCCTTTGATCCTATAGATTCATCACTTTCTACCACAAGCAGTTTCTATCCACACAAGTTGAATCTATTTCATACTGCATCTCATAATATGCCTAGTATGTTCACTTATGCTTCACAAAGAAGTTAGATTCCTCACTTGTACATATTCGTGGATTCGTACAAATCTGGAACCAACTCTCTATCTATGAGTGAATGTCTTTGCACTATGAGGTCAATGTCTTCTAAACTGATTTATCTTCAAAATCTTCTGAGAATGCATATGACCTCTTCCCCTTCCCTCGCACCTTAATGCTGTCACAGGTACATGTCCGTGGGAGAATCCCTTGGTTCTCATAGTCTGCATTCGTTTGCAGAATTCTTACAGCATCACATTAACTCTCCCGAAGCCAATTCCTGTTTAGCTAGCAAGCGGAAGCCTATGAAGCCTTTGAACGTGTTGAAGCCTTTCAGTTTAAACTTCATGGCACCAGAGAAACCTACAAGAAAGGGCGGCAGACAGCACCGTGGGGGTACATCAACGGACCTGCCCGAAGATCTTTATGAACTGTACAAAACTGACCCCGAAGAAAGCTATGGTCAGCGCAAGACACGAATCCAATGGATTCGAAGATACTGGGCCGAGCAATGGTTCAAGTACAGGTTTGTGACCCAGGATTATGCTGAGAAGAATGCCATCAAGCAACCGTGGGGAGACATCCTATACAAAAATCTTCAACCCAGGTCCAGAGCTGAAGCCATTGAACAAGGCTTCTATCCTTGTATGGTCCGAGGACCACAGCCTGCAGATGCAGATCCATCGTCATTGCTATGGTGTCGTGATGACAATCTGTTCAAGTGCAACTTCCAGTTTGCCAAGAATTTGGCCAAAGAAAACAAGAAGTCGCGGGGATTAGACTTCAACCCAGGTCCCTCTGCTCCTCGTGCCGATGGCTCACGCGATGCTGAACCCAATCTTGTTGGGCCCTTCTACAACCTGGAAGGTCTCATCACTCACATTATGGTTCAAGGGGCAGTCGTGGATCAACCTGCAGATGATGCTGAATCTGACGAAGCACCTGCACCACCGAAGCCAACGAAGCTGAAGAAGCCTAAAGCTTCAAAGTCTGCCTCAGCACCAAAAATCTTACAGGTGAAGCCACTGGCTACTGCACCTCCTAAAGACAGTGTGCAGTCTGAAGATCTATCACGTATCTCCAAGAAGACTGAGATGAAAAGGAATACCGATCAGGCATTGACCCCTGCTGCCATTCTGCGAGACGAACACATTGATCTGTCCAGTGATGAAGATCTTGCCGATGACGCTCTTGAGAAACTGATTAAGAGCAAGGAAGAAGCAGAAATCTTCAATGATCTGCCTCTCTTTGACATGGCAATCCTCCATAACTTCATTGATGAGTGGTTTGAAACCCCCAATCTCAGCTTTGATGATCTGCAACTTCCAATTGGCCTCAGCGTCGCTTTCACTGGCGCCATTGCTTATGAGCTAGCTCTAGCTCAGCGCATCGTTGAACTGAAGCAAAAGATTGACTATGAGAAAGCTCAGTTCAAGAAGCACATGGCAAAGCTCAGCGTGCAAGATGTCAAAAACTTCAAGATTATGTTGCACGAGCTCAAGGAAGCCTTTCTCAAGAAACGTGAAGAAGCTAGAGGTTCTCGTGAGCGCATGAAGAGTCTGGCTGACAAGTGCGTGCAAGCCTACAATGAAGCTAAAAAGCGCAAGGCTCTTGGGCATCCTGGCATCGACCCCAGAATGACGGCCAAGCCGAAGAAGAAGAAGCCAACTGTGGCCGAACCCGAAGCAACAAGGCAGGAAGTAGATTCCATTGTCTTCCCTGCCAGTATGACAGGCTCGAAGCCTAAGGTCCCCACAGTGGCTTCAGAACAAAAGAAGACAAGGGCTGCCGAGGCTGAAGCCAGAAAGAGGAAATATCCTGAAGCTTCTGATGTTGCTCCCTCCAAGAAGAAGTGCAAAACCAAGAAAGATTGGGCTGCTCCCACAGAGCCCCTTGTTGTCGAGCCCATCTTGATTGCTCGTCCTAACTCTTCGCATCAAGAACGACAGATGATAGTTCATGAGCCTGCTTCCACAGAGGCTCCTGAAGCTGAAGACATTCTAGCAATTGACCCCATCGCTGCTGAAGACATTGGTCACCATGACAATGTTGAAGATGATGAAGTCCTTCCTCAGATCGAGCACCAATTGGTATCATCACCTGTGCTCACACACAACGAACTCATCAGCATTGGTTGTCCTCTGACGCCAACTGCTCAGGATGCATCATGGGCTGATCACCCACAGAGACAAGACACTCCAAGTCTCCCCAACCGCAAGCTACCCCACCAGTGCAAGATGATGATGACTTTGTGGCCCAGTACACTCCATCTCCACAAGCGTCGCCCGCATTACGCAGGCTTCGCAAAGGACCAAGGCCCCAAGTCACTCCCACAATGCACATGTCTGAATCTGAAGCCAAAATGGCTGAAGATATTCCGGCTGCATCAGCCGATGAAGAAGAAGATGAAGAAGAAGCCCCAAAAGTTACAAGAGTTGCTACACCCCCGTCTCACCAAGATGTTGTTCTCGAGGAGAACATGACCGACCCTCCAGCTTCTGAAGTGGAGGTTAACAACCTTGAGGCGGCCACCAACATCACTGCTGACGCCAATGACGTTGTCATGGTTGAAGCCAATACGGTGCCAGAAGCCAATGAGGCACCAGAAGTCAATGCAACACCTGAAGTCCATGCTGAAGCACCTGAGGTCCAAGCACCTGAAGCACATGTGGCCCCTGAAGCCCATGAAGACAATGCCAATGCCCCTGTTCCCCCTCCAAGACCTCACACAATGGAGCTGGCATTTGATCGTGGTCAGCCAGTTATGGTTCGATGGCCCATTCTGACTCCTCCGCCTGCTGCTGGTCCACAATTTGAGTACCACGTCGAGCACAGGCCTCAAGTCCAAAAGCCCAAGCCAAGACTTCCATGATTCCGAGGCACTGCCACTTCACCTGGGGTCTTCAATGCAAATGGCTTCGTGGCACATAATACCTTCTTCAACAGCTCCAAGAACCCTTATACAAGACCGCACATTTCCTCAGATCGGTTCTGGAGCTATCAGCAGTGCAACTACTATTCTTGTGTCCTATACAATCAAGGGCGCATATTTCCACATATGCGCCTCGACTCTGAAGCTATAGCTGGACTGCCCTGCCTTGAAGAAGCATTGGACTGTTTCAGAGATGCTGGTCTGTTGCAGTTCGTCACTGACAAGGAGCACTGGAACGAAGAATTGCTGCTTCAATTCTATCCCACTCTTCATATTCGAGGCTACAATAGGGATCCGAAGACTTGGGTCCTTGAGTGGATCACAGGCAATGTCCATCATGAAGCTAAAGCTCTTGATATCATTGAGCTCACAGGCCTGCCCACTCCTGGTGAACACTATGAACCAGGTTGTCAACAACATCAAAATGCCTTGGAAAGCATCTTTCAGAAGCCAGAACCCAACATGAGTCAAATGCTGAGCATGATGAAGCCTCTTCCTCACGACGCTGAATACCCATCTGAGTTCTTTGTTGAAGACCTAGAGTACCTGCCTCGCACCATTTACCACATCATCAGGAAGACTCTATGGCCTGTCAAAGGACACTCATCTGCAGCGAAGCTTGAAGGAGCAATGAAGACTTTGGTTTTTCTATATCTTCAATGGCATCAACTTCAATGCTCAAGACTTCTTCATCAAGCAGTTGGCTGCGTCTGGTTCTGACATCTTTGGGTTGAAATTCTATGCTCCATGGGTCATGCGTCTGATAAAGCGTCACTCCGCCTTCAACTATCAACCGTTTGCGCGCAATCATCTTATATTCTTGCCCGAGGTTGATCTGTCAGTTGAAGCCATTTACCCAGAACCTGCTAAAGATCCCATTTATCTTCACAATGCTGATCACCAAAGCTTCACCCAACCCATTGAAGGGATTCCAGCAGTTTCTCGTGTTTATCCCCTGGCTGGAAACACACGTGTCCCTCGTGCTCAAACTGATGTCACTGGTAGCACCATTGCGCAAAGGCCTCAAAGACGATCTCGTGTCCTCAATGACCGGGAGCTTCTCGTCGCGCTGCATCGAAAACATGACAAACATCATGACTGGCTTAAGCGTCAGATGCAAAGCCTCTTGGTGGATGTCAACCGCATTCGCAATCTTGCCACCAAGAATGCCTTTGTCACTCATGAAACCTGTCGGAGGTCGTGGAAGAGTTTGACCCTACTGAGTGCTGAAGCTGATCTGCACGACGATGGCTTCACCGAACGCTTCAAGTTTGACTCAACTCCTCCCAGAAATGCTCACTTGCGTCGGACTCCCTCACTTGAAGACTCTGAATACTCGTCCTCAGCTGCGACCGTAAATGCCATAGTCATCGATGACCAAGATGATGCAACTTCACCTCCTCCACCTTCAGCGCGAATCAACACTGCACCAAGTTCGTCTGCACCGCCAACCAACACCGACGACCCTGCTGCTTCACCAACTCCTCAAGGGAACGAGTAGGTGCTCTATGTCTTCAAACCTTTTTGGTCCTTACTGACAAAAGGGGGAGAAGCATATGAGTTTGATAGTCTTCAAGCGGGTCCATATGGGCGGTGGTTTTATATTTTGCCTAGTGTTTACAACTCTCGCTTTCTGATACATTTGGTTCTTTGAGTTGTAACACTTAAACTAGATGGTCGTCTGCTATTTATTTGCTATTATGTGATGCGATGATAAATTCCACATGTGCTATGATAACTTCCGCACTTAGGTCATTCTGCAGACGTCGATTTTTCATTATGCATGTCATTATCTTCACATACTTTTCATGCATGATGAATTGTTATCATAAGTCGAAGAGGATCTCCATAAGTACAACCTGCCATGTGCATTTGCATACCAAAAGCAAATTACTTATATGCACATCTTCAGGGGGAGCCTTTGCCACTTATGAAGACAATCCCCTATCCTTTACAATTTTACATATTTGATTCCCCGTTGAAAACTTCAACTAGTTTGTCATCAATCACGAAAAAGGGGGAGATTGTAAGTGCATCTAGTGCCACCCCTAGTTGGTTTTGGAGTATTGATGACAAACCTAGTTGAGGGACTAATGTGTTTGTGAGAATTGCAGGATAACACAGGTAGAAGTCCCTCATTGATTCGGTTTTCCTACCAGAGATGACCCCTAAAAATGTATGAAGACATTGAAGTCAAAGGTGGTATGTGAAGACATTCACATTGAAGACTATGACAAGAGAAGACATCGCGTGAAGACTATGGAGGGCGAAGACTTAGCAGTTTCGTCGTTCTGTGTTTTTCTTTGTTGAGTCATAGGAACCACCGTACTGTTAAATGGGGTCCAAGTGAACCAGTCAGAATGACTGAAGTGATGCTTAACCAAAATCCTATGTCTTGGAGTGAAGACTATGAGAGCAAATCTTGTCCAGAGTTGGATAAGTCAGCTTTGCTTGTAGCCCAAGTAAAGTTGCCGTGTGTGTTTGAAATCTGACCGTTGGAACACGTGTCAGTTCCTTAGTGACCCAGGGTCATTTCGGACAAATCAGGTTAGGTTGCCTAGTGGCTATAAATAGCCCAGCCCCTACAACCATAAACGGTTGGCTGCTCAGAGTTAGTGTACGGCTTTTGTCGTTTGAGAGGAACCCACCTCGAAGCCTTTGAGAGAGAATTCCTTGCGAGGATAAAGCCCTAACCACCCAGAGCCAAAGAGCGTTAGGCATCACTGAAGTCTTCCTGTCTGTGTGATCTGAAGACTTATTACACTTGAGGACTGTGAATCCTCCAGCCGGTTAGGAGTCGCGTTCTCAGCATCCAAGAGTCATTGTGGATCGCCGGTGAACGAAGTCTGTGAAGGTTTGGGAGTCTACCTTGAAGACTTACCAGAGTGATTGGGCGAGGACTGGGTGTCCTTAGCTCAAGGGGAATAAGGTGAAGACGAGGTCTTCTGAGTTGAATCTCAGCCTCTCTAACCAGACGTACAGTTGTCACAACAACTGGAACTGGTCCAACAAATCATTGTCTCAACAAGTCACTGGTTTCATCCTTCCCTTTCCTTTACTTACTGTTGGTCCTTGTGAAGTCATTGTATGATTGCATTATCTTTTGTCTTCACTGAGTGACTGCTTGTTCTGATTGGCTTCACAATATCTTCCTACCTGATCTTTACTGCCTAGCTGCTATTAGTCATTGTGCTTTCACTCCATTGAATACTTCACTATGTCTTGCCTAGTGTAGTCTACCTACCACTGCATGGTAATAGGTTTATTTCTATCGTTTGTCTTCGAAACTTCCATGTTTTGAAGACTTCCATAAAAATCGCCTATTCACCCCCTCTAGTCGATCACTTGCACTTTCACTCCCGTTGCACTCTATGTGTTTCTGTCCTTCCTGTTCGAAATCGTGGTAGAATTCATGATTTATTTTGTGCTTATTCGGATTAAATCTCATAGTAACTTGCTCATATTTGTTGGAGTAAATTACGGGGGAGCGAAGGGGTGGAAATATTGCTGGTCACAACGGATTGGACGAGCGTGGGGGGAGGAGAGTCATGCATGCAGATTTTTTTCACACGGGCTTCCTGCAGGTATGGGGAACGGTGCATAATAAGTCATCCTACATGCCGGACTAGGTATAGTCTGAAGTCATTAAAAACATACATGCCCCACACATGTTCATATTTCAAGGTGCACTAAATTATTGCATGCGATGATTAAGGCTGGCCATAATGGTGGTATCTTAGCTGGTATCATGCACACGGGAATAGCAAACATGCTGATGTGGCAAAGAATTAAAGAAGAGAGGGGGGTTAGAGTAACTAGTGTTCATGCATGCATTGGTAAACACATTTTTTTGTGAAGAACGACAACACTAGTTGAGTACTTTTGCAGACTTCAAAAACTATTCCACTGCCTCTACTATCTTGCTAAGAGTAGGTGAAAATTTTGAATCGAGCCATTTAAACTAGAAGGGAGGTAGTGGTACTCTAATAGCTAACCTTGTTGTGATGAAAAGATAGGACATGGCACGCCCTGGACGGAGGAACTAGTCTGCACTGTGCATTTAAGTTTTGTCTGAAGTCAATGTACCTCTACTTTCACCAGACTTATAGAAAAATGTCTCAACATTCACAATGTCAAATCAATATTTTTACACTCATTATAAAACGTAGTTTTTATACTCATTATAATCAGTATTGTAGATATTGATATTTTTAGTATAAATTTGGTCGTGGGATTTCATTGATGCCTGTCAAAGCGTGGAGGAAGTGGAGCTTAGGGCTTGCATTGCCGGTCTCTACATAGGTATTTCTCTTCATAATCCTGTAATTTTAGAGACTGATTGCGATTTTGTGGTAGCGTCTCTTGCATCGGGGGACTATGACAGGTCTGCTATGCGTGACCTGAAGATGAAAGCATTGAGCATCTCGAAGTTGATCAACAATCTTCAATTGTCAAAGATTAGCTGCTCGGCCAATAAGGTGGCACACTTAATTGCTAAGTATAGCTTGGACAATAGATTAGATGGTATTCTTGTAAATAACGTACCACCCTGTGTGGTGAATATTGTATCGAATGAGTGTACTGGTGTGGCTGGTTAATTAATATAAGGTGGTGTTCAAAAAAAGTATAATTTGGTCAAACACTTTGCAAATGGTTGACGGGAGTAAAAAGGTCCAGAGGGAGTATCATGCATGCGGAGTAGGCAAAAAAAATTGCTTGTCTAAAAAAGGCAAAAAAAATGCTCATTTATAGCCGGTCGAGGTCTCAAAGGGCGCGACCGCGCGAGGGAGGTGAAGGTCGTGGGATGCGCGACGTTTGATGGAATTAAGTGAAGTTACATCCACGCGCCGGCATGGCGTGCGAACAGGCAGAAGCTATACCGTCAGGCCTACGATATGGGTCTATTAGACATGACATCTAGTGGGTCCCGCATAGTTCTCGAGAAATCTTTGGGGGCTTGCAGCCGTTTATCCACCGGGCAAGCCAACAACCCCACGCCGTTTGCACGCCCTACTCGTCCCCATCTTCTACCTTACAATAGTTCGCTCCCAGTCGCCCCGTCCTTTCACATTAGTTCGCTCCCAGTTTTTTTTGTGGGGTACAACAGTTCAACTTCTCCTAACCCTCCTCCAAAATCCATGGCCTCCCAAATCTCCATGGTCGGCACTGAGTACCAGGTTAGAGCCATCACCGGTGATCAGTTCATGGTCATCTACACACGTGGATCCGAGACGGTGAAAGCATGGCTTGCTCGCTTCCTACGCATGTTCAATAGTTCAACGGATGAGTGGGTCGCTGGGCTAGATGTTGAGTACACCACAGTCCTAGGATGAGAGAAGGATCTAAAGGACGAAGAGAGGAAGAAGCCCGCCGTGATCCAGGTTTGCGTACATAATGTTTGCTTGGTCTACCACATATGCCATGCCGACGTTGAGTGCCAGGATTTTAAGAACTTCCTCAAGGACAAAAGAGTGAAATTCGTTACTGTAGGCTTTAAGAACGACAGGGATGTCCTGCGTCGGATAGGTCTCGTTGTAGGCCAGCCCTTCGATCTCCAGAAGGCAAGCCTGGTGTCCTCCTCTTAACCTTCAATGCTGACCCTAGTAGCAGCCATGATTGATCCTTCATACGCTAAACTGAAGAAACCTCATCATGAGTTTCATCATGCATGGGAGTCGAAGACATTAGATGAAGATCACATCCTGTACGCATCAATGGATGCCTACCTTTGTTTAAATATCTACAAGGGTTGGATAAAGAAGCAGAGCCCAGTGTCCGGTTCAAGCAAAGAAGCGTTACTGAAGAGGAAGAGGAAGAGGGACGAGGACGAAGTCGAGGACGTGGACTCGGACTCCGAGTAGGTGGCAGTGCCGTCGCTCATGCTGGTTCTACTGCAGTGTCAAGCGGACTAGTTGCTTAGTTTATTTTCAAGGGTGTGTTGTGCTGAGGCCCCGGCAGAACTATGTTTATGTTCTTTCTCGTTATTTGAACTCTTTAGTACGTACAGTAGTACTAGTACTATGTCTTACTACTGTTCCTCTTGCAGTTGGTAATACTGCTCGTATCTTCGTGTTCCTACTGTACTTAAGACGTCCGTACTAGTAGTATAATTTGGGTCAGTCGATTTGTGAAAGAAGTTCAACGGAGCGAAGGAAGAAGATGGCAGAAGAGGTGGAAGAAGCCCTTCTAGCCATCCATGTTGCATCAAGCAGCTCACATGAGTCGACTGACCCAAATTGCTCCTTCAGATTGCAGGATCCACGTGGCATTCAAGGTCTCAAAGGTAGATTCCGCGTCCGCACCCGGTTTGCGGGCTCGACGCATGCGCGACCGGCTTCCGCCGTGACAGCCACCATGCGCGCCTCCTCCGCGTGGGCGGAGACGACAATGACACGCTAGTTTCTCCTTGCTGGCGTGCTGGAGCACGCGCTCGACCTCCTCTTCGTACGCTGCGTGCATAGACGCGACTCCACCAACTGCTCGCTTTCTTGGCAGCGCAACGGCATCGCGAGGAGGGACTGCAGACAATGTGAGCGGGCGAGCCTTCGGCTTCATGGCACAGGGATGGCGGCGACACGACGGTGATGGACGAGGAATTGTTGGCCAGAGCAGGCGGGCGCCGGCATGCGCAACGGCGGCGGCGGCATATTGATGAGTGCGCGTGTGGGAGCTTACTGTAGTTTTATATATAAGGTTGGTCAAACTTAAAAGAAAACCGTAATAGTACACGTAAACATTAGACTTAGGCAGCGCTTTTATTAGTTAGTACCACAGCCACGATACGGAATCCTATGCAAGCGCGTGAACCACGGCCGCGCGGTCGATCGAACGGTGCGTCACCGTGTCGCACTCGAAGGACATCTACCGAACCTTTTTGTTTGTGTGAAAACAATCTTCGAATATTACTCAACTTTTTTTTCCTGTGAAAGTTCTTAACGCTGCAATATTTCCATATATTTGAATTTAGCTCTAGTTCGTGTTTATTTGGATTTGGACGTTTTAGGTGCGCCCTAGTTTTTTTAATACTGATTTTGTGTGTGTGACTGAGAGAGAATGTGTGTATGTTTCCATATGTGTGTTGTCGCGGAAGGGCAATGTGGAGACGGTGTGCGTGTGATACAGACATAGAGAGGTGTGAATGTGCAAATGATCATGCATGAGTGAGACATAGACGGATGCCGATACGTTGTGTATACATGAGAGAACGGTCTTCTAGTTTACTTGTGTGTGTGTGTGAGAGAGAGAGGGAGAGAGAGAGAGACAGAGAGAGGAGCATCTGTAACACAACAACCATCTCTCTTGATTCGTCCGTCCCTCGCACGGTCCCATGCAACACATGCATCAACGCGCACATTTTGACACCCTCACCCGACCCCTGCCCACCTCAAGGCCCGCACAATCTCTTCATGAATACCCATTTCTCTCCTTAGGTTTGTTTTCTCTCAATATCTGACACACACACACACACACAGAGACACATGCAGCACAACACACGCACACACACACACACACTCCCCCGAGCACACAATTCATCCCCATCCAAGGTTATACGGCGACCACTCTCGCTTGTTCTTCTTTGCACCCCAACATGCACAACACCTCAATCTTCAAAGAGGGCATCGAACAGATCGAAGACGGCGACCACACCGCGCTAGAGAATGCGGGGTCATTTGGAAGCAGGGTGATGTGACGACGGCTGACTGACTCCTCCCCCACCCCCTCTCTCTCTCTTGCACAAAATTACCAATCCCTCTCTCCCCCGCACAAAATTGTCAATCCCGCAACCCACGAGATCCTTCCCCTCTCGTCCATGTTTTTCCAGCTCTCTCATCAAACATGTTGTCTCTTCTCCTTCCACGTATACAGAATCCAGATGCACATGCATCTCGTGTATATTACATGTATCCATCTTTCTCACAGACCTAACTTCTTCCTCTCTCTTTCTATCTCTATCTCTCTCTCTGGCTCGTTAGGTTTGTCTCCTACTCTCTCATCCACATACATACAATCTTTCCCGCCCTATCTGCTCCATCTTCAAAAGCTCTCTCTGCACGTTTCATTCACACATTAGGATATGTCAAAATGTTGCTTCTATAATGGCTGATGTAGAGTTATGGTTGTTTTTGTTGCATCCTACAAAGTAATAACTATGAAATGCATTTAGATTCTCATTTGACTGGGATTATGTGAGTTTGAGCATGCTGTGAAGTACTATAGACCTTGTATACATCTTGAGGTTCGACAATGATTGTAACTATTGAATTGTATAGACCATTACATTCGAAGTCAGTAGCCTAATATATTTATTTCACAATTTCAACAAATGATTAGTTCACTACAAACTAAGAAAACAAATGTGTACTCCCTCCATTTTTATTTAAGTCCACGTATTAGCATTGGTCAAAGTCAAGTTTTGTAAACTCTCAGAAAGCTTATAACAAAAAATATTAACATATACAATAACAAATAAATACCATTAGATTCATCATTGAATGTACTTTCACATCATACATATCTGTTATGGTAAATGTTTATATTTTTCTATAAACTTGGTCAAACTTTAGAAAGTTTGACTTCGGTCAAACCTATTATGCAGAGTTTACTACTACTACTCGCTAGTTGCTTAGCCGAATCACTCAACACGCCACACGGGGAGTCCAGTGTCACAAAATTTTGAGGTCGGCGGGAAAATCTCCCGTGACCCTGATTCAAGCAGTGGGAAGTTACCATCATAGCCTTCGGAACAGGCCTACGGATGACGCTTGGTAGGGGGCTGTTTTCGTAACTTCAGGTTCACCCTACCCAGCCAACCCCACCCGGCACCCAGAGTAGTACACCTGAATACTCCCCATTTTCTATCCCCACCGCAAAATAGACTTCTCCACGGCACTGCAGCCTTCGTGCTCCTCCCTTTTACATCGGCGCACTCGTCCACCGCAACGCATCTGCCTCATCACGACCTCGTACGCCGCACTGGAGCCGGTCCACTGTCATCGTCGTACATGGAGTCTCTTCCCCGACATCGTCTTCCACGGTCTCGGATCTGCTTCCCGGAAGCCGACGCCAAGCGCAGAAGTACCACCATCATGGACAATGAACTAACTCCCGTTGCTGACCATGACTCACAGAGGCCGCCGCGACCATCGTTCTCCTCCTCGATTGGTAATGTGTGTATTGAATCACTTAGCAGTACATGTGCAGTTCCAATTTTGTTCATACATACCCTTCAAATTTCCTGGGTGCTATTGTTCCCGTAAAAGTAATTGGTTATAGCCTCCATTGTCCAACAGAATATCAGCTTGTAATTGTGCGTCGCTCCTGTATCGCGCTGTGCTTGGGTAGGTTTTTCACCTGCAACCAGCAGTGTGGCAAATGATGGAAAGGTTTTTAGAACTAGCAAGATGCCCATGCATTGCACGCGTCAAGATGCATTTGTATGAGTAGTTTATATTGTGGGAGAAAAGGATGAACGAGGGAAGGCCTTATTTGCAAATCTGGAGAGGGGTATGGGTATCTTTTTGCAAAATTCCCATTTGTTTCCTCCCTATCTGTCAGATATAAATCGGACGGCCTATATTGCAAGAAAAAAAGTAGACAGTAAAGAAAGTAGAGATAAATATTAAATATTAAATATAAAATAAATATAACAGTAGAGAAGAGAGTAGAGATATCATGTTGAGATTTTTAAAGCGCCACGCGTTGCGATTCTGTTGGAGATGCTCTAACATGGCAGACAAGTGCTTTAATGTTGCCCACAAGATGCGCGAGTATTACTAGTAGTATATTTTTCTTGCCATGTTGAGATTTTAAAACCACGAGTGCGAACATGCAGAGGAGCAATGAAGACCAAACACGGGATATTCAGGACATCTTCAAGGAGCGTGCCAAGTTAAAGAGGAGCTGCACCGAACCTGTAAAACGAGCTTTGGTAAGTAACACCCTTTCAATTACTTTCGTGTAGCCTCGTGTTCTTCGATGTGTATATGTTGTAGTTTATGTTTCTCTTAAGCGTGGTGTTCTTCGATGTGTAATAAGAAGAGTCTTAATCGTCCTAATGCTTTCGTTTTTAGCTTGATGTAGGAAGTGGGTGTTCTCACCTTGTAGTCTATTTTTTCCTTTTGAATTCACTTCTCCGAGTTTTGTTTATCTGGCTTCTACTAAATGGATCTAGGTTGCTTTGAGTATTGATCTAAAAAAGAAGTAACTTCATGTCAGGATGCAGTTCCTACGAGGAGAGAAGTATGGTCAACCTCGAGATCATGTTTCCAAAATGAGGTTGGATTACACACAAGGTGCCAGTTCCCTAATGTTGCTGGATTAGACACAAGGTGCAAATTCCCAGATGATGCTGGATTACACACAAGCCAGGTGGAGTCGTCAGTTGTTCGTGTCCTCGTGGCATTAGTAAAGGTTGAAAGAAAGCGTGCAACAACCCTTGAGAATGTAGCTGAGTTCCTGAAGAAGCGAAAAGAGCAATCAGATGCTCTCTTCACCCAAGCCAAAGAAGAGATGGAAGAAGCCAGAAATAAGCTAGCAGAGGCAGAGCAGGCTAGGCGTCTTCTGCTATCTAAAACTGTTGTCAATACAAAATTTCCTTCATAATAGCTAGGTTCAAATGTTTATCCAGTCAGCATGCCTGTTGTGATGTCCGTGCATCTATTGATGTGGCACAAAATGTTTTTTTTGGGGTCATGTAATGACAGCAATTACTTTCCAAACAATAACAGACGAAGCATTGGACATGGTATAGTTCACGCGCAAGCCCGACATTCCAAGTTCAACTTCCACATCAAACTCATGTTCATAGATATCTGCACATTCATACATAATGTCCACAACCATGATTCACTTCAAAGCCAAAAAAATGTGAGGAGAGTTATAAATAAAGAAAATCCTCTACTAGTTCCTGCTACTAGTGCGAGCACAACAAGTCAAGACCATGCGTAAATTAATTATATTTTAGTCATTTTTTGTGTTCTAAAATGCCTACCGGCTCGCGGAAGGATGTGTTGCCGGCACACGCGCAGATTCAATGAAGGCAGGCAGGGTAGTCTTAAGCTGGTTGCACGCGGCGAGGAGGCGTGCTCAACCGGGCCTGCATCGAGTGCGGCCCTCTTGGCCGGCGCGCCGGTTCAATGCCTGTGCTATGAGAGGTCGCGTCCGTGTCAGAGCAATCACTCCCTCCGGTCCTTTTTTGTTTGGGTATAACAAAATCTCATTTTCCATTCACATTTTACAAGTAAAATTCGTGGACAAACTTTGACCCAAAGTACGATGGGGACTAGTAACCCAGAATGGAGGTACTAGTTTTTTTAATCAAAGAAGGGTTTCCCCTTCCGATTTTCATTACTGAAAACCAGCATCTAAATCTAAACCATAGTATTTGCCCTAGAACTACCAGGTTCAACATCTCGCAACATAAACCCATACAACCTCCATCGCAAAAAAATACATACAACCATACGCCAAGGAGGTACGTAGTACTATGAATTCCATTTTCGCTCCAAACCAGTCGTTCTAAAAACTACTTACTACTTATAACGCGCCATTGAAAATCGGAACTCTTAACCCCGCTAAAAAACGATATTTTAAACGTGGCTACTCGATCTGTGGCAACTGGCGAGCCACCGCGCTCCAAGTCGTTCACCTGTAGTCCCGACCAACTCCTACGGATCAAATTATCACGCGAGCTGACTATTCCTACAAAGGTGCTCCACCACGTACCCGGTACCCGCGAATGCGGCAATTGTGCACCTAGGGTTTTAGGGTTTATTTGTTAACGTCGCCTTTACGTAACACTCATGTGTGCGAGACAGCGAGAGGCCGACTACGTGCGTGCGCCTCTTCTCTTCGTATATGTACTCCACCGTTTGTCTGGTGTCCAAAAAATTATAATAAGTACTAGCAATGTGCCAATGCGTTGCCACACGAACAAAGTAGATTAATACATATTCACTGATTTGATAGAAAAAGTCTAGTTTTGAAATACGTATATCACTAAAAATATGTTATGTTTCACTCAAAATATATTCCTTTGGCGGTTTTGATGAGATAAGGGAGGAATGTTGTTGGTTTCAAGATTCGAGAAGTGGTATATGTTTAATTTCTACTCTTACTAGCAAGATGCCCGTGCGTTGCACGGAACATCAAGATCTTGTGGGAGAAAAGGATGAACGAGGGAAGGCCTTATCTACAAATGCGGTGAAGAGTGCGGGTATATTGCCATATTTTCCTTCCTATCCGTCAGATATAAATCGGACGACCTACATTGCAGGATGACAGGCCCACCATCATCACCAACTCTATTTTTATCCCTACTCTTATAAAAAGCATTGTCGGTGATGATCGTGTGTAACACCCCGGATGTAACTTTCCCAATTTGTACTCCAACTCTTGCCGTTTCCGGCGTTAAGTTATATTTATTTCCTCGGGTTCGGGTTTTGTCTCTGTGTGTTGTTGTCGTTGTCATGCATCTCATATCATGTCATCATGTGCATTGCATCTGCATACGTGTTCGTCCCATGCATTCGAGCATTTTCCCCGTTGTCCGTTTTGCATTCCGGCGCTTCGTTCTCCGCCGGTGGTCATTTCTAGCTTTCTTTCATGTGTGGCGATTAAACATTTCCGGATTGGACCAAGACTTGCCAAGCGGCCTTGGTTTACTACCGGTAGACCTCCTGTCAAGTTTCGTATCATTTGGACTTCGTTTGATACTCCAACGGTTAACCGAGGGACCGAAAAGGCCTTGTGTGTGTTGCAGCCCAGCACCCCTCCAATTTGGCCCAAAACCCACCTAACTCTGCTCCATCACCTAGAGCGTTCGATCACGATCGCGTGGCCGAAAACCGCACCTCATTTGGACTCTCCTAGCTCCCTCTATGCCTATTTAAAGGCCCCCCCGATTTTCGGATCTCCTCCTACCTCCGAAACCCTAAAAATCATCTCCGCGCGGCCGGACGTGTCCGCCCACCGCCGGACGAAAAATCCCGCCGCCACCGCCACCACGTGGCATCCTCCCATTCGCCCGTGCCCGGTCCCCAGATCCCCGCGCCGCCCGGGCCCGGGAAGCCCGCAGCCGGCCCCCGAGGCCCATCCATCCGCCGCCCGCGCCTCCCTGCTCCCCGCCGAGCTCCGCCGCCTCCGCCGCGCCGCCGCCCGGCCGGACCACGCCGCGCCGCCGCGCCATCCCCGCCGCCTCGCCCGCCCGGCTGCGCTGCCTCGCCCACCGCCTCCGCCGCCGCGCCCCTCGGGCCCCGCGCTCCGGCCGCCACTCCGGTGAGCCCCGGGCCGGCCTCCTCCTCCCTCCGGGGAGCCCGGATCCATCCTCGGTTCGTGTGCCTCGGGTCAAACCCTAGATCTGGGAGGTTGAATTTTCGTTGAAGTCCCTAAAATTTCCGTTTCAAGTGCACATGTTCACGGCTCCGTAACTTTAAATCCGTAGCTCCGATTCATGCATATAGCATATAAAAATGTTCATCTCAGAGAGTATATCATTCCATTCCATTGAATCATTTTCATTTGAGCTCATCTTGATGCCCGAAATGCTGTTAGAAGAGGGCTACTTGAGTTAATTGTCAGATCTGCTACTCCGTTTAGCACTTTTGACATTTTTTCCATGATTAATGTGTGCATGATATGCCCTGATGCTCTACATGTGTTTTGTTAAGGGTTTTGTCATCTTTCCAGAGGTGCAACCCATGTATTTTTTATGTGTGTGGTGACTAGTGCAAGCTTGCAAAGTGGTGCACTTGCTAATTCTGTTTTCAGGGACTTAGCAATTCCACTAAGTCCTTGAGCTGTTTATCTTATGATGCCATATGTTCATGTTGTTTCCTAGTGATCCGTGCCTCTTTTGAGGATGATCAGTAAGGATGTTTTGTTAATATTGTAGTGCTCTATCCATCCATGTGTTTGTTTGCAATTATGGAGCACCCTAGCTTGAGTCAATCGAGCTCTACTTTTGCTACTTCGCGAATCTGGGCAGATTGTCAACTTGTTTGCAATTTTGCCGGTGATGTTGTAGTTGAACCGTGCATGCTATGCTATTGTTCTTGCCATGTCTAACTTGAATTTTGTGCCTTCTTGATGTATGTATGCTTGTCTTGCCATGACTTGCTCTTTAGTGAGTGCATCGAGCTCGTAAACATGCCTACTTGAGTTATATTTCAGCATGTGTCAGTTTTCACCAAGTATGAAAACTGATTATGTTTTTGCTATGTTCACATGCTTGCAATTGTATTTTCTGATCCCTTTTGGCTCAAGGTCACTAAGGGACTTTTGTTAAGCTCTTTGAGTAGCTCCATGCCATGCTTTACTTTGCCATGTTCAGATCCTGTAGCATGTAGTTTTGTTGCTCCGAAGAGGGCTACCTGATCTGAAATTCCAGACAAGTCTGAGATCTGTTTGCCATATGCATTTTCGCCATGCTTGTTTGAACCTGTTAATGGATGAACTGGCCGTAGCTCAGTGCTAGACTTTTGTTAAGCATCTTGTGTGCACTCCTGCCATGTATTTTGTTGTCATGTTTGGGTGTTGTAGCATGTTCATCTCATTGCTTTTAGATGCCTACTTGCTGTAAATCGCAGACCGGTGTCATTTTTGAATCGCTTGCCATTTCCAAACCGTAACTCCGATTCCGGCGTTCTTTATATCGTTTTCAAGAAATTTCGTCTCATATTTCCAGTGGCACACTTGATTTTCCAAGTTGAGGCCAGGTTCATGCATTTCCTGTCATATCTTGCATTTTGCATCCCGCATCGCATTGAGCATAGCATATCATCATTGCATCATATTGCTTGGTCTCGCACGTGGTTGATTGTGCCCTTGTTGCTTGTTTGTCTTGTCTGGGTAGAGCCGGGAGACGAGTCGCTAACGAGGAGCCCGTTGAGTTTGCTTTTGAGGATCCAGTCAACTCTGACAACTGTGCAGGCAAGATGATCATACCCTCGAAATCACTACTATCTTTGCTATGCTAGTTTGCTCGCTCTTTTGCTATGCCAATGCTACGATGCCTACCACTTGCTTTCAAGCCTCCCAAATTGCCATGTCAAACCTCTAACCCACCTTTGTCCTAGCAAACCGTTGATTGGCTATGTTACCGCTTTGCTCAGCCCCTCTTATAGCGTTGCTAGTTGCAGGTGAAGATTGGAGGCCGTTCCTTGTTGGAACATTTATTTACTTGTTGGGATATCATTATATTATCTTGTTATCTTAATGCATCTATATACTTGGTAAAGGATGGAAGGCTCGGCCTCTCGCCTAGTGTTTTGTTCCACTCTTGCCGCCCTAGTTTCCGTCATATCGGTGTTATGTTCCCGGATTTTGCGTTCCTTACGCGGTTGGGTTATAATGGGAACCCCTTGATAGTTCGCCTTGATTAAAGCTTTTCCAGCAATGCCCAACATTGGTCTTACCATTTGCCACCTAGCCTCTTTTTCCCTTGGGTTTCCGGAGCCCGAGGGTCATCTTATTTTAAACCCCCCCCCCCCGGGCCAGTGCTCCTCTGAGTGTTGGTCCAAACTAGAGTCCTGTGCAGCGCCCCCTCGGGGAAACTCGAGGTTTGGTTTTAGTTGTATGGAGCGCTCATCTGAGTGTGCCCTGAGAAAGAGATATGTGCAGCTCCTATCGGGATTTGTCGGCACATTCGGGCGGTGTTGCTGGTCTTGTTTCAACCTGTCGAAGTGTCTTGAGTAACCGAGATACCGAGTCTGATTGGAACGTCTTGGGAGGAGGTCTATTCCTTCGTTGACTGTGAGAGCTTGTCATGGGCTAAGTTGGGACTCCCCTGCAGGGATTGAACTTTTGAAAGCCGTGCCCGCAGTTATGGGCAGATGGGAATTTGTTAATGTCCGGTTGTAGATAACTTGAACCTTAACCTAATTAAAATGAATCAACCGAGTGTGTTACCGTGATGGCCTCTTCTCGGCGGAGTCCGGGAAATGGACACGGTGTTGGAGTAATGTTTGCGCAGGTTGCTCTCTAGTTTCTCGCTCGCGCTTTGCCTCCTCTTCTCGCTCTCTTTTGCGAATAAGTTATCTACCATACTTGCTAGTAGCTTGCTGCAGCTCCACATATTTACCTTGCCATACCTATAAGCTTAAATAGTCTTGATCGCGAGGGTGCGAGATTGCTGAGTCCCTGTGGCTCACAGATTACTATTACACCAGATGCAGGGCCTGATGATTCCGCTCCATGAGACGCGTTTGAGCTCAAGTGGGAGTTCGACGAAGACTCTCAACGTTACTATGTTTCCTTTCCCGATGATCAGTAGTGGTGCCTAGTTGGGGGTGACTGGGACCGTGTCGCATGTTGGGTTCTCTTTTATTTTGGCACCGTAGTCGGGCCATGAGTGTTTGGATGATGTAATGTTATTTATGTACTTGATTGACGTGGCGAGTGTAAGCCAACTATGTTATCTCCCCTTTATTTATTTATATTACATGGGATGTTGTGAAGATTGCCTAACTTGCGACATATGCCTTCAATGCGATTATGCCTCTAAGTCGTGCCTCGACACGTCGGAGATATAGTCGCATCGAGGGTGTGACATTGTGTGCCTGCCATCCTGCAATATAGGCCGTCCGATCTATATCTGACGGATAGGAAGGAAACTATGGCAATTTTGCAAAAAGATACCCACACCCCTCTCCACATTTGCAAATAAGGCCTTCCCTCATTCATCCTTTTCCCCCCCAAGACAAACTACTCATAAAAATGCATCTTGATGTTCCATGCAACGCATGGGCATCTTGGTAGTTGTTGCAAAAAGCCCATGTGTGTGAG
Source organism: Triticum urartu (assembly GCF_003073215.2). NCBI lineage: Eukaryota > Viridiplantae > Streptophyta > Magnoliopsida > Poales > Poaceae > Triticum > Triticum urartu. Next base: position 108,567,020 of record NC_053026.1, on the reverse strand, counting down.
AGAGAGGGAGAGTGGAGGAGGACGGAGTGCATGTGTGACAAAGACACAAGGAGTGTGTGTGCGGTAGGTATTAGCTTAAAAATGAGGCGATAGTGTGTGTGCACGATCGATATGGCGTGTCTCAAGAAGGGAAGAAAAATCTACATAGATACAAGGAGCGGGAGAGAGACACGTATGCGATGGTGGAAGCACGACTGTGCAGGTGGTATAAACCTATCTAGAGTCTAGCTAGTCGATAAATGTTTGTGAGAGAAATACGAGTCGGGGTGCAAAAGCGAGAGTTTTTTGTGTGTGAGAGAGAGACGGTAGTCAGGAAGGGGAGTGGAAGCAGGAGTTGTGTGTGTCTGTGAGAGAGAGAGAGGAGACGGTAGTCGGGGTTGTCTGATCGATAAACAAATGAATAATGTTAGTCTGGGATGGAGACGAAAAGGAGACCGCAACAAATGTTGTGTCTACAGGAGAGAGAGAGAGTAATTTTAGTGGTATGAGTCATATGTAGAGACATATAGGGTGTGTGAGAGAATCCCATAGAGAGAAAGATAAAGTGAAAGACGAGTGGAGACTGTGTGTGTGGCGGTGAAAAAGAAAGCTTAGGTACCGAGTGATACCAGAGAACAGTAGAGACGTGAGAGATAATGAAAACCGTGTAAAATGATAGGGAGAGTGTGACACTTCTCAAGGGAGACGTCGAGAGACCATGTTTGCGAGGATAGGAGAAACATGAAGTGAGCGTGCGGGTGAGCTGGAGAAAAGAGAGTGATAGCTACCTGAAGGAGCATGCATGTGAGAGAGATGGGCGTGAAAGGAGTGAACAAAAAAGGGATTCAAATATTTGAATTCGAGATGATGATACATGTAATCCATACTCGAACCAAAATTGATCTATCAAACATGCACACTCATATGAATTCACGCACATCTATGTTATTTAATATGTAGATATTACTGATCCATACATTTTAGTAGAACATAATTTGGTTAAAAAATTTCGAATTCAACCTTAAGATTTCGAGATCGTTGTATTTCTAAATCATATTATACATATAAAGGAGCAGAATTCTTTGTTGTGCTTTTGAAAGTATATATAAAAAATGATGTATATAGAATGTAATTCCAATTGAAAATGGATCCCGCCCGAAAAAAATAGAATACAAACGGGATTCGAATTGAGTTGGCACGGTAAACTTGCACTCTGCAAAATTTGAACGAAGCGGGGAAAGTTGCAGTAACCGCCCGAAACCAAAATCTGCGAGATGGAAATCACTACTGCCTATCCCTGCCACGCAAAGCCTATCTGCTGGATTTCTATAGGTTTTGATAGGGGTAGGTTTGTAATTTCACCCAAACGTGACGTAACCGCCTCTCACCCGGATTCATACACGGTGGGCGCCAAAACACAGTGTGTCCTCAGCCTAAATCGACTCCCTCCCCGATTCATATTCATACACGGTGGGCACCAAAAACAAACTCTTGTCGGCAAATATTCGGTGTATGCGAGATTACCGTCCTATCCCCAACCAACTAATGTTGCTGTGATGTAGTAGAAATTTGAAACGGGGGCTAAGTTTGTAAATTTCCTTGCATTTGAGACAAGCGCGCCCTGAATACATGGTCCCCCCTTCCTCTCAACCTCCCTTTTCCCCATTCGTACTCCGTGGGCGCCAAAACACCCTCTCCACCCCACCCTCCTCCGTCCGCCACCGTCCGCCACCCCGTCCACCGCCGTCCTCCTCCACCATGCCGGAGCTGATACCCCGACGCCGCCGTCCATTACAAGAGATTGACCTCTCTCATCCACGGCTTCGGACCGGGATCCTTGCATCCCGTCCTCTCGCTTCATCCCCGCCGTAGTACACCTTGCCGGCGTCGCTCCTACGACCGTCTCGTCCACCGCGCCCCGCCGCCACCGTCTACCCTCCTAGATCTGCTTCCACGCCGCCGACAGCCATCGCTACTATAGCACCGTCAAATTCTCAGCAAATGCGTACACGGCGCCGCACTAGAGGCGGTACTCTTTCGTATCTGCTCAACTTATTTATCGTAGCAAGAAAATAGATCGCCACTGCTTTACTCTGATTTCTTGTCTTGGTTGCGAAGTTGCCTTTGTCCGGTTTGCACCTTCAGATCCGCCATGGCACGCTCAACACTATACTCCCAATGCTTATGGTTTTCCCCTTTTATATTCCACACTAGTTAAATCATAGTAGACTAAATTTCAAAATTAGGTCAGTCGATTTTTCAGAGCTCGCCGGAGTTCGCCGGTGCGATCGAAGGGGCTCGGGTGGTTGTGGGGCCTCGCCAAATGAAGAAAACTCAACACGGGTGGGGGTTGGGGTGGGGGTGGCGGTGGGGGTGGCGGAGGAACACAGGCGGTGGGGGCCGGTGGTCCGACCGGCGGCCTGTGCGGTGTTCTGTATGGGAAGAATTAGAGACGAGGAAGAAGAATGGTTAGGAGACGTAGGATCTTCATCCAACCGCCTGAAATGGTCGAGAGACAGCTGGGAGTTGCATTCTTAATGCACTCTTGTTCATCATGTGTGGGCACTGCGCAACCAACATTTTATTATCCAAAATCTACTTGCTCTTCTTTACCATGTTCCTCTTCCATTCTTCTTTAATATGTACTCTCTCCGTTCCTAAATACAAGTCTTTGTATAGATTCCACCATGGACTACATATGGAGCAAAATGAGTGAATCTACACTCTAAAATGTATCTGGATACATCTGTATGTGATCCATAGTGGAAATCTCTACCAAGACTTATATTTTGGAACGGATGGAGTATGATAGTAGTACAATATGTTCCTTGTACTGAAGATGAGCAGGGACATTTGCAGTGTAGAGGTCTATACGGTCGGTTGTGATGGACACTTTGAGCCTCTTTGATTCGTATGATCTTGTAAACATAGGAATATGATTTGTAGTGGCCTGCCCACTTGAATCCTATAAGAATAGCAAGGAAATGCGGGGAGCTGTGTCGCCTTTGAGAGTTACACTGATATTAACAGTACCGCACCTTCACTTGAAGAGAGCTGGTATCCGAAGCCTTTCTAGCCATACTGGCAATACCAGCACATATATTCCAACAAGTTCCACTTTGCTGATTTTACTCTGATGCTTAAGGTTTTCCCGTTATATCTACGCTATGATCTGTGTAGCTGCTTTGTGTCGCACTAGCAGCAGTCCACTCTTGAAGCTAAACACTGCAATGACTTACAAAATTGGCACCAAGGCATTGAGTGCCATTCTGGATGCAATGAAACTCATACGCTCCCCACCTGTTGATTCTTGTTCAGAATATGATCCTAATGACTATTCTAACCTCGAGGAGTCAAAGGCAGATGGCCTGTCCTATTCACCCATCAAGGTGCCTGTTCTAATTTGGCAATGTTTTATTGATTGCGGGAATCTTGCATATGTTATCTTGCATTTCTTCTACTTTGTTGCACCGCCATCTGCTTAGTTTACTCATCATATATGTCGAGATGCCATGCCCATCCATTATCAATACATATTCCATCTGTCATCATACCATGTTTTTCCACTCAAATGCTGTTCTTGTGCATCAGACATCAAAAAGGAAGAGGGTGATTGCCAAACCTGAAGGAGCACCAGCAAAGTCCTTGAAAAATGTGGTGGTGCCAGAGAAATCAGACAGCACCCCACTTATATTGGCTGTACAACCAGTGACACAAAGCGTAGGAGCGACTCCAGCAGACTGTACCCATACTACACTGGCCACACCACTAGTCCCACCACACAGGACCTGCACTCCAGCAAAAGGTATACCGATTTCATTTGCCATAGCACCAGCTGTACCAGAGAAAAATCCCACTCCAGCAAAAGTACAACAAGTCCACCGGCCGAAGACCTATCCCAACTGCAGAGATGGCCAATTCCTGCAGATTGGAACCCCATTCCATTTATTCCCAGTTTAAAAGACAACGCTTTCAATGTTGTTAGGGACTACGTGCATATATTCCCATCATGGGAAGATTATTGTGAAGATAAACACCATTTTCACATCTTCCTGTCCCACTTACATGTAAGTGCTATTATTCATGGTTATTATTTTCCTATTTTCTGCTGATTGAACACATCAATGATTTACATTACATTGTTGTAACTAGGCGAGGATCAATCTGGATAGTCATGACGAGCAAAGCTTGCTTGTGCTTTTCAAGGAAGCATTGCAGCAGTATCAGTGTTACCTGAGGAAATCACAATTTGATGGCAAGTCCATAAACGAATTTTTGGTGAAGTCTCATGTGCTAAATTTAGCAGACATTGAATGGAAAAACCTTGTTATGCACTGGTCTCGTTCCCAGGATGAGGTACTGTCTATGAAATCACATGACAATTTGAACTTCTACTTTTCCGCATGTGCCTTACGGAACTTTTTTGCAGGAAATCTGCTCGAAGAAGAATTCCGCTTTGACAAGAACGACAGGATATCGCAAATATGCTACCCACTGCTTTGCTCTTGTTAGTACCTGTTGTCCTGTATCACTGTACTTGCATACATACCTGGTTCATTATGTGACAACAGTATGCATGATAGCTTGCTTATCAATTGTTCGCTCCAAATTATCTGATCTGTATGAATGGTTACATTAGTGTAGAATATATCCAATGCCAATGTTTTTTTAGCTCTGCATTGTTCTTGTAAGTACATGCTGTCCTTTATCAGTGTACTTATAATGACAGGTAGTTGTTCATGTACCATCACTTTGCAGCTTATTTTCCTTTGCCCTCCATTTTCTACACATCAGATCTATATTTACTCTTACCATAAGGTTGGTACTGAAGAAGTTTAGCTGTGCATTGCTCTTGGCTGTACCTTTTGCCTGTATCGCTGCACTTACATTTATAGCTACTTGGTTATGTAGCATCACTCTTCATCTTATCTTAAATAATCTCCATTTTTTTGTATATTATCACATCTATATTTACTCTTAACAAAATGTAGAATAAAGGCAATGCTTTTGGAGAAGATTATGTGGTAAACTTCTTGAATTGCCCCCCCCCCCATCAGCATGGACAAGGCCTTTATAGAGCCTGTCTTCACCAATAATGTAAGTTTGTCCATCTCAAGCCTTCAAACTTTGTTGTATATATTTGGTTAGGCATGACTGCAACACCTGTTTATTTTTGGTGTTTGCATCAAATTGCTTGTTTAAAGTTTATTATGTAGTTCATAAACAAAAGTTTGTCCTTTCTCAATTTAAGTTTTCAGTTGTACAACCAAGTTCCTTCTTCAAACCATGTAAATTAAACTATACAAAGCAAGTGATCTTCTTTTGCACTGCATGTATGCTTCTGTTCTTCATCCGTAATCCAGTGGTGTGGTGAACCTACCCACTACAGCACAATGTCATATTCTGCAATGTCTTAACTATGAACAATGTCATATCATTCTACTATTATTTAAACCATCTCTTTATTTGCCAATCTAAAATGGTATAAATTGACAGCACACTAACCATTGATACTTATGAGTTCTTGATCTGTAATCCAGTGGTGTCATGAAGCTGCCAACTCCTTCACAATGTCATTTCCTGCCATGTCTTGACCTGAACAATACCATATTGTGTTAATGCAATTTTAAACTGTGTCACTTTATTCGTCAGTAAGAAATGTGATGAATTGTCAGCACTGATACTTCTATGTGCAAAACCTATCATATGTCTGCTTGTTTATCTTTCAGAGTGAGGAAGATATAAGTGTTGAACAAGAGCAGTCTCATCATCTTGCTCAGCTGCTTGCGCTGCAGCTCCCCAGCAGGGCTAACCTTTCTTGAACTCTATTGAAGTGTTGTCGGTTTTGTATATTATTTTGTCGGTGTGTTTATTTGCACTGGTGGCGACCTTTGATGCCCAGTGTATGTAATCTATTGTCTGCTTGTGCTTTATTATCATAGTGGCGAACTTTGATGCCCAGTGGATGTAATATGCCATAATTTGTTTATTGTATAGTCTAGGTTTTTTCTTATTCACGATACTACAGTTATTTTACTGTATATGTATCCTGTCTTCGCAGTAAACCGGCCAAACCATAAAATTACGGTACATAAACGGGCCGTCATGCAATCACGATGTAGGTTGGGCCTGAAACGTGTCGAACATCTCACGGGCCGGTAGCAGCCCGAAATGAACCCCGACCCATGATTGTGCGAATCAAATCACGGGCTTTTAATAGGCCAAAATTGTCTCGGTCCTTATTTGGCCCAATCAGATATCGGCTGCGAGCAGGCCAGATGCAAACCGGGCCGTAGTTAGGCCCAACTATATGACAGGCTTTTAACATGCCGAAATTAATATAGGGCCGAAATGTTAAACGGGCCCTTAACAGGCCAAAACTAATATCAGGCCGAATTACTAAGTGGGCCTTTAGCAAGTGGGCCCAAAAGCATAGTGTCCAGTTGACGGGCCGAATCTGATATGGGCCATAATTGAGCCCAAAGCCTCTTAAAGGGTCGGACCTGATCTGGGCCGTAATTTGGCCCAGAACGTGGTAGGCTTTTAATGGTCCGGATCTCATATGGGCCACTATTAGGCCCGGAGCGTGGCAGGCCATTAATGGACCGGATCGAATATGGGCTAGCATTTGGCCCAAAACATGACAGCCAGTTAATGGGCCGGCCTACTAGGGTCCTCAAAATCTTGTGGGCCTACAGCTGGGCCGGCCCATTAATGTCAGCGAAATCTCGTGGGCCTTTAGCTGGGCCGACCCATTATGATCCGCAAGAATCTTGTGCGCCTTTACCTGGGCCGGCCCATTATGGCACACAAAAATCTTGTGGGCCTTTACCTGGGCCGGCCCATTATGGCCCGCAAAATCTTGTGGGCCTTTAGCTGGGCCAACCCATTATGGTCCACAAAATCTCATGGGCCTTTAGCTGGGCTAGCCCATTATGGTCCGCAAAATCTTGTGGGCCTTCAGTTGGGACGGCCCATTTAAACTTGATGGGCCGGTCCACGTGTCAACATATCATAGGCGTGTCTCGCCCATTGGATGAGTGACACCTGTGCCAACGCAAACCTGACACGTGTCTCCTCCAGCCAATGATGATTTTACACGTGGAAAATCCCCATTGGTCGGGGTTGTTAACGGGTTATCGAATCCAAAACCCAACCCGATAGCTTAACGGCGTTCCGTTACGGTGGATGCCACGTGTCGGTCACCCTTGACGAAAGTACTTCTGTGACGCGCGATTTATCGTCATGGAAGTGGACACTTCTGTGATGATAATTTTGGTAATGTCATGGAACACTTCTACGACAACACAAGTATGACTATCTTGATTCTATCATAAAATCATCATGGATGTACATGCATGACAGAAAACGCGACCTACTGTGACAAACACGTATCATTACGGAAGTGTATTTTTTTGTAGTGGTATCAGGGGCTAATACCTATACGCAGGCGCATCTTTGCAAATGAAACATAGCTGAAAACATCATGTCACAAACCTCGAAGCCCTTCAGTAGGCTCATGAAGGCTTCGTTTAATCCGCTCTTCGCAGACGAAATCTTCTCAATCACTGTACCCATCAAGGTACGCTGTTCCCCCGAGACAGATGCTTTCCGCAACATGTCCCGCAATATATCCGGAGTCTCCGGGTTTCCTGAAGCTGCTCCAGGAGCACAATCATCCTTTGAAGGAATCTGTTCACCCGTCTCCAGAATCACTGTCGGCTGCGGACCAGTCAGTCCGGGACCTTTGTTATCATCAGCCCCAGAATCCCAGATGGTCGGTGCTCCACCTTCGGGTACCACCTCTTTTGTCCCCTGCATAACTTGTTGGTCAAAAGGGACCCTCCGCGATGACACTTCAGAGTCATCCGCCTTGTTGGGAGAGGAGGTTGGAGGAGGCATCTCGCTCTCCATCATCTCCGGGAGGAGACTCCCCGAAGAAGAGGATCGCCCAGAAAAACTCTGTGCCGACCTGTAAAAATGCATGAATGTGTTACGTATATCTTCGGTAACAGCAACGGAGCGGGAAGCTATCAAAGTACTCTGGATTCTCTTATGGTTTGGCTGAGGGCTTGTCCCCTTGTTGGAGCTGTTTAACGACGTCACTTTCCACACCCAGGGCGCTCGACGGTAGCATCTTGCCCTTCTTGGAAGACCGCCCCTCCCAATCTTCGGAGGCGGCCCTTTTTCTCCTGCTTGGAGAAGGGATACTGGGTCCTTTTTCGCCTCCATCTTCGGGCGAGGAAAGGTCGATTTCTCCGGACTCAGTGTCCGACTTGCCTCTGGAACCAAGGTCATCTTGGGCCTTCTGGCCCTCCCCTGCTGGTGCCTGGTATGGCTCCGAGGCCAACATCCTTGTTAACACAGGAGTAGTTGAGTCTTCGGGAAGGGGAGCCGGACACCTAATCAGTTCCACCTTCTTTATGCAGCCCTGAAAAAGGATGATATTGTTGGTATCTTGCCACTAGGTATCTAGCTACAAGGTATTCGGTAAACGGGTACTTACCGGTGTATCCGGATGGTTACAGTCTAGGACGACATCTTTGGTGGTGTCCGGCCATTGACTTCGTCTCCTGAAGAATAATCTCCACATTCCTTCGTGCGTAGTGCCGAAGAAGTGCTGAAGAGTTTGTGACCCCTCTGGATTGAACTCCCATAGGCGGAGAGGCTGTCGCTGGCATGGCAGGGTCCGACAAACTAGCATTACTCGAACGGCGTTGGCTATGTCGATGTCCCTCTCAATGAGGCTTCGGATGCGACTCTGCAGAGTTCGCACATCATTCGTTGATCCCTAATCTAGCCCCTTGTTAATCCACGATGCAAGCTGAGTGGGGGGGGGCTGGATCGAAACGCGGGCGCAGTTGCCCACTTGGAGCTGCGGGGCTCGGTAATATAGACCACCCATGCTGCCACAGATCGGAAGATTTAGCGAAGGATCTTTTCAGCCAAACGGCGCTAGCAAGCTTGCTCACTATAGCACCGCCGCACTCAGCCTGCTCCCCCTCTACCACTTGCGGCTTCACATCGAAGGTATTGAGCCACAAGCCGAAGTGCGGAGTAGTTCGGAGGAAGGCTTTGCATGTGACGATAAACGCCGAGATAAGAAGAATAGAGTCCGGGGCCAGATCGTGAAAATCTAGCCCGTAATAGAACATGAGCCCTCGGGCGAAGGGGTTAAGTGCAAACCCTAACCCGCGGAGGAAGTGGGACACGAACACAACCCTCTCGCCAGATCTGGGGGTTGGAATAACCTGCCCCTCGGCAGGAAGCCGGTGATGGATCTCTGCGGTCAGGTACCTTGCCGCCCGAAGCTTTGCGATATCTTCCTCGGTGACAGAAGAAGCTACCCACCGGCCTTGACGGCTGGATCTGGACATGATTGGAGCTTGTGGCGACCGAAACTCGGGTGTTGGAACTTGGGGTTACAGGGTCGAGGAAGAGGCAAGCGTGGAAGAAAAAGACGGGTCTATGCCCCTATATAAAGGCTGCAGATATCAAACGACTCCCCGTGGGCCTCAAAAACTTGCTTGTTTCCAAGGAGTTGTACCCAAGCGACGGTTGGGTTACCCACGTCTAGGTTGACAGGAATCCCTTAAAAAAGGGAGGCACAATCTCCGCTTGGATAAGACGCGCCAATAAAGCCACGTCTCGGGACATGGGGCGACGGGCCGACAAAAATGGTACGCAAGTAGTGGCCGGGCAGGCGTGGTGTCATATTACCAAAAAGTAGTTGATAGGTTGAACTCGTAAATATTATGTCCTCTACGGCTATGTATACTAGACCGGATACAATTATCACATCTGAAGATCAACTAGGAGTTCAGAAAGGAGAACCCGCCTTGCAATGCCGAAGACAATTTGTGCACCGGACTCCTCGTCATTGAAGCCAGGTGATACGTCTCCAATGTATCTATAATTTTTGATTGCTCCATGCTATATTATCTACTATTTTGCACATTATTGGGTTTTATTATCCACTTTTATATTATTTTTGGGACTAACCTATTAACCGGAGGCCCAATCCAGAATTGTTGTTTTTTGCCTATTTTAGGGTTCGAAGAAAAGGAATATCAAACGGAGTCCAAACGGAATGAAACCTTCGGGAACGTGATTTTCTCACCGAATACAACTCAGGAGACTTGGACCCTACGTCAAGCCAATTAACAGGAGGCCACGAGGTAGGGGGCGCGCCTGCCCCCCCAGGCGCGCCCTCCACCCTCGTGGGCCCCCTGTTGCTCCAGCGACGCACTTCTTCCTCCTATATATATCCACGTACCCCCAAACGATCAGAGACGGAGCCAAAAACCTAATTCCATCGCCGCAACTTTCTGTATCCACAAGATCCCATCTTGCGGCCTGTTCCAGAGCTCCGCCGGAGGGGGCATCGATCACGGAGGGCTTCTACATCATCATCCAAGCCCCTCTGATGAAGTGTGAGTAGTTTACTTCAGACCTACGGGTCCATAGTTAGTAGCTAGATGGCTTCTTCTCTCTTTTTGGATCTCAATACAATGTTCTACCCCTCTCTCGTGGAGATCTATTCGATGTAATCTTCTTTTTGCGGTGTGTTTGTTGAGACCGATGAATTGTGGGTTTATGATCCAGTCTATCTATGAATGATATTTGAATCATCTCTGAATTCTATTATGTATGATTGGTTATCTTTGCAAGTCTCTTCGAATTATCAGTTTGGTTTGGCCTACTAGATTGGTTTTTCTTGCCATGGGAGAAGTGCTTAGCTTTGGGTTTGATCTTGTGGTGTCCTTTCCCAGTGACAGAAGGGGCAGCAAGGCACGTATTGTATTGTATTGTTGCCATCGAGGATAACAAGATGGGGTTTTTATCATATTGCATGAAACTATCCCTCTACATCATGTCATATTGCTTAAGGCGTTACTCTGTTTTTAACTTAATACTCTAGATGCATGCTGGATAGTGGTCGATGAGTGGAGTAATAGTAGTAGATGCAGGAAGGAGTCGGTCTACTTGACTCGGATGTGATGCCTATATACATGATCATACCTAGATATTCTCATAACTATGCTCAATTCTGTCAATTGCTCAACAGTAATTTGTTCACCCACCGTAGAATACTTATGCTCTTGAGAGAAGCCACTAGTGAAACCTATGGCCCCCGGGTCTCTTTCTCATCATATCAATCTCCATCACTTTATTATTGCTTTGCTTTTTTTTACTTTGCCTTTTACTTTTCACTTTGCATCTCTATATCAAAAATACCAAAAATATTATTTATCATCTCTATCAGATCTCACTTTCGTAAGTGACCGTGAAGGGATTGACAACCCCTAAGCGCGTTGGTTGCGTTGAGCTATTGTTTTTGTGTAGGTACGAGGGACTCGCGCGTAGCCTCCTACTGGATTGATACCTTGGTTCTCAAAAACTGAGGGAAATACTTACGCTACTTTGCTGCATCATCCTCTCCTCTTCGGGGAAATCCAACGTAGTGCTCAAGAGGTAGCAAGAAGAATTTCTGGCGCCGTTGCCGGGTAGTCCGCGCAAAAGTCAACATACCAAGTACCCATCACAATCCCTATCTCCCGCATTACATTATTTGCCATTTGCCTCTCGTTTTCCTCTCCCCCACTTCACCCTTGCTGTTTTATTCGCCCTCTCTCTATCCTCCCTCTCTTTCTCTATTTGCCTCTTTTTGCCCGTTTGCCTTTTGTTTGCTCGTGTGTTGGATTGCTTGTTTGTCGCGATGGCTCAAGATAATACTAAATTGTGTGACTTCACCAATACCAACAACAATGATTTCCTTAGCACTCCGATTGCTCCTCTTACCGATGCTGAATCTTGTGAAATTAATACTGCTTTGCTGAATCTTGTCATGAAAGATCCGTTCTTCGGCCTTCCTAGTGAAGATGCCGCTACCCATCTTAATAGCTTCGTTGATTTGTGTGACATGCAAAAGAAGAAAGATGTCGATAATGATTGTTAAATTGAAGCTATTTCCTTTTTCGCTTAGAGATCGTGCTAAAGCTTGGTTTTCATCTTTGCCTAAAAATAGTATTGATTCATGGAACAAGTGCAAAGATGCTTTTATCTCTAAGTATTTTCCTCCCGCTAAGATCATCTCTCTTAGAAACGATATTATGAATTTTAAGAAACTTGATCATGAACATGTTGCACGAGCTTGGGAGAGAATGAAATTAATGATACATAATTGCCCTACTCATGGTTTAAATTTGTGGATGACTATACAATATTTTTATGCCGGATTGAATTTTGCTTCTAGAAATCTTTTAGATTCGGCCGCGGGAGGCACTTTTATGGAAATCACTTTAGGAGAAGCTACTAAACTCCTAGATAATAGTATGGTTAATTATTCTCAATGGCATACTGAAAGATCTACTAAAAAGGTGCATGTGATAGAAGAAATTGATGTTTTGAGTGGAAAGATGGATGAACTTATGAAATTATTTGCTAATAAGAGTGTTTCTTCTAATCCTAATGATGTGCCCTTGTCTACTTTGATTGAGAATAATAATGAATCTATGGATGTGAATTTTGTTGGTAGGAACAATTTTGGTAACAACACGTATAGAGGAAATTTCAACCCTAGGCCTTATCCTAGTAATCCCTCTAATAATTATGGTAATTCCTACAAAAATTCTTATGGAAATTATAATAAGATTTCCTCTGATTTTGAATCTAATATTAAATAATTTATTACTTCGCAAAAGAATTTTAATGCTTTGATTGAAGAAAAATTGCTTAAGATTGATGATTTGGCTAGGAATGTTGATAGAATTGCTCTTGATGTTGATTCTTTGAAACTTAGATTTATTCCACCTAAGCATGATATCAATGAGTCTCTCAAAGCCATGAGAATTTCCATTGACAAGTGCAAGGAAAGAACCGCTAGGACGCGTGCTATGAAAGATGCCTTTATTAAAGCGTGTTCTTCTAGTTCCTATGAAAATCAAGATGAAGATCTAAAAGTTATTGATGTGTCCCCTATTAAATCTTTGTTTTGCAATATGAATCTTGATAATGATGGGACTGAATATGATCCACCTTTACCTAGAACGCGTTCCAAGAATTCTGAATCTTTTGATCTTGATGCTAAATTTGATAAAAGTGGGATTGAAGAAATTAAAACCCTAGATGTTGCTAAACCCACTTTATGGATTTAAAGGAATTTAATTATGAAAATTGCTCTTTGATTGATTGTATTTCCTTGTTGCAATCCGTGCTAAATTCTCCTCACGCTTATAGTCAAAATAAAGCGTTTACTAAACATATCGTTGATGCCTTGATGCAATCTTATGAAGAAAAACTTGAATTGGAAGTTTCTATCCCTAGAAAACTTTATGATGAGTGGGAACCTACTATTAAAATTAAAATTAAAGATTATGAGTTTTATGCTTTGTGTGATTTGGGCGCTAGTGTCTCTACTATTCCCAAAACTTTGTGTGATTTGCTAGATTTCCGTAATTTTGATGATTGCTCTCTAAACTTGCATCTTGCGGATTCCACTATTAAGAAACCTATGGGAAAAATTAATGATGTTCTTATTGTTGCAAATGGTAATTATGTGCCCGTAGATTTTATCGTTCTTGATATAGATTGCAATCCTTCTTGTCCTATTATTCTCGGTAGACCTTTCCTTAGAATGGTTGGTGCAATTATTGATATGAAGGAAGGGAATATTAGATTCCAATTTACATTAAAAAAGGGCATGGAACACTTCCCTAGAAAGAAAATAAAATTACCATATGAATCTATCATGAGAGCCACTTATGGATTGCCTACCAAAGATGGCAATACCTAGATCTATTCTTGCTTGTTATGCCTAGCTAGGGGCGTCAAACGATAGCGCTTGTTGGGAGGCAACCCAATTTTATTTTTATTCCTTGATATTTTTCTCATGTTTAGTAATTAATAAATTATTTAGCCTCTTTTTTTTGTGTTTTTTTGTGTTTAATTAGTGTTTGTGCCAAGTAGAACCGTTGGGAAGACTTGGGGAAAGTCTTGTTGAACTTGCTGTAAAAAAACAGAAACTTTAGCGCTCACGAGAACTGCTGTCATTTTTATTTGGAGAGTGATATTTAGTTAATTATTTTTGAAGATGATTAATATATAATTTCCTCACGTCCACCAATTTATTTTATAATTTTTGGGGTTTCAGATCTTGCGCTAGCTACAGATTACTACAGACTGTTCTGTTTTTGACAGATTCTGTTTTTCGTGTGTTGTTTGCTTATTTTGATGAATCTATGGCCAATAAAATAGTTTATAATCCATAGATAAGTTGGAATAAAGTAGGTTTAACACCAATATAAATAAATAATGAGTTCATTACAGTACCTTGAAGTGGTCTTTTGTTTTCTTTCGCTAACGGAGCTCACGAGATTTTCTACTTTAAGTTTTGTGTTGTGAAGTTTTCAAGTTTTGGGTAAAGATTTGATGGATTATGGAACAAGGAGTGGAAAGAGCCTAAGCTTGGGGATGCCCATGGCACCCCCAAGATAATCTAAGGACACCTAAAGGCCAAAGCTTGGGGATGCCCCGGCAGGCATCCCCTCTTTCGTCTACTTCTATCGGTAACTTTACTTGGAGCTATATTTTTATTCACCACATGATATGTGTTTTGCTTGGAGCATCTTTTATGATTTGAGTCTTTGCTTGTTATTCTACCACAATCATCCTTTCTGTACACACCTTTTGAGAGAGCCATACATAATTTGGAATTTTATAGAATACTCTATGTGCTTCACTTATATCTTTTGAGTTATATAATTTTGCTCTAGTGCTTCACTTATATCTTTTAGAGCACACTGGTGGATTTGTTTTATAGAAAATACTGATCTCTCATGCTTCACTTAGATTATTTTGAGAGTCTTAATAGCATGGTAATTTGCTTAATAATAATATGCTTGGTATTCAAGATTTGTAAAACTTTCTTTTGAGTGCGCTGAATACTAAGAAAAAAATTGATGCTTGATAATTGTTTTGAGATATGAGGATGGTGATATTAGAGTCATGTTAGTTGAGTAGTTGTGAATTTGAGAAATGCTTGTGTTAAAGTTTGTGATTCCCGTAGCATGCACGTATGGTGAACCGTTATGTGATGAAGTCGGAGCATGATTTATTTATTCATTATCTTCCTTATGAGTGGCGGTCGGGGACGAGCGATGGTCTTTTCCTACCAATCTATCCCCCTAGGAGCATGCGCGTAATACTTTGCTTTGATAACTTCTAGATTTTTGCAATAAGTATATGAGTTCTTTATGACTAATGTTGAGTCCATGGATTATACGCACTTTCCTTCCTTCCACCATTTCTAGCCTCTCTAATACCGCGCACTTTTCGCCGGTATCATACACCCACCAAATACCTTCCTCAAAACAGCCACCATACCTACCTATCATGGCATTTCCATAGCCATTCCGAGATATATTGCCATGAAACTTTCCACCATTCTGTTCATTATGACACGCTCCATCATTGTCATATTGCTAGCATGATCATGTAGTTGACATCGTATTTGTGGCAAAGCCACCGTTCATAATTCTTTCATACATGTCACTCTTGATTCATTGCATATCCCAGTACACCGCCAGAGGCATTCATATAGAGTCATATTTTGTTCTAAGTATTGAGTTGTAATTGTTGAGTTGTAAGAAAAATAAAAAGTGTGATGATCATCATTTTTAGAGCATTGTCCCAAGTGAGGAAAGGATGATGGAGACTATGATTCCCCCACAAGTCGAGATGAGACTCCGAACAAAAAAAAGAGGCCATAAAAAAGAGAAGGCCCAAAAAAGAGAGAAGGTACAATGTTACTATCCTTTTACCACACTCGTGCTTCAAAGTAGCACCATGATCTTCATGATAGAGAGTCTCTCATTCTGTCACTTTCATATACTAGTGGGAGTTTTTCATTATAGAACTTGTCTTGCATATTCCAATGATGGGCTTCGTCAAAATGCCCTGGGTCTTCGTGAGCAAGCGAGTTGGATGCACACCCACTTAGTTTCTTTTGTTGAGCTTTCATATACTTATAGCTCTAGTGCATCCATGGCATGGCAATCCCTACTCACTCACATTGATATCTATTGATGGGCATCTCCATAGCTCGTTGATACGCCTAGTTGATGTGAGACTATCTTCCCCTCCTTTTGTCTTCTCCACAACCACCATTCTATTCCACATATAGTGCTATATCCATGGCTCACGCTCATGTATTGCGTGAAGATCGAAAAAGTTTTGAAAATGTCAAAAGTATGAAACAATTTCTTGGCTTGTCATCGGGGTTGTGCATGATTTAAATACTTTGTGTGGTGAAGATAGAGCATAGCCAGACTACATGATTTTGTAGGGATAGCTTTCTTTGGCCATGTTATTTTGAGAAGACATAATTGCTTTGTTAGTATGCTTGAAGTATTATTATTTTTATGTCAACATGAACTTTTGTCTTGAATCTTTTGAATATGAATATTCATACCACAATTAAGAAGATTTACATTGAAATTATGCCAAGTAGCACTCCGCATCAAAAATTCTGTTTTTATCATTTACCTACTCGAGGACGAGCAGGAATTAAGCTTGGGGATGCTTGATACGTCTCCAACGTATCTATAATTTTTGATTGCTCCATGCTATATTATCTACTGTTTTGGACATTATTGGGCTTTATTATCCGCTTTTATATTATTTTTGGGACTAACCTATTAACCGGAGGCCCAGCCCAGAATTGCTGTTTTTTGCCTGTTTTAGGGTTTCGAAGAAAAGGAATATCAAACGGAGTCCAAACGGAATGAAACCTTCGGGAACGTGATTTTCTCACCGAATACAACTCAGGAGACTTGGACCCTACGTCAATCCAATTAACAGGAGGCCACGAGGTAGGGGGGCGCGCCTGCCCCCCCCCCAGGCGTGCCCTCCACCCTCGTGGGCCCCCTGTTGCTCCACCGACGTACTTCTTCCTCCTATATATATATCCATGTACCCCCAAACGATCAGAGATGGAGCCAAAAACCTAATTCCACCGCCGCAACTTTCTGTATCCACGAGATCCCATCATGGGGCCTGTTCCGGAGCTCCGTTGGAGGGGCCATCGATCACGGAGGGCTTCTACATCATCATCCAAGCCCCTCCGATGAATTGTGAGTAGTTTACTTCAGACCTACGGGTCCATAGTTAGTAGCTAGATGGCTTCTTCTCTCTTTTTGGATCTCAATACAATGTTCTCCCCCTCTCTCGTGGAGATCTATTCGATGTAATCTTCTTTTTGCGGTGTGTTTGTTGAGACCGATGAATTGTGGGTTTATGATCCAGTCTATCTATGAATAATATTTGAATCTTCTCTGAATTCTTTTATGTATGATTGGTTATCTTTGCAAGTCTCTTCGAATTATCAGTTTGGTTTGGCCTACTAGATTGGTTTTTCTTGCCATGGGAGAAGTGCTTAGCTTTGGGTTCGATCTTGCGGTGTCCTTTCCCAGTGACAGAAGGGGCAGCAAGGCACGTATTGTATTGTATTGTATTGTTGCCATCGAGGATAACAAGATGGTTTTTTTATCATATTGCATGAAACTATCCCTCTACATCATGTCATCTTGCTTAAGGCGTTACCCTGTTTTTAACTTAATACTCTAGATGCATGCTGGATAGCGGTCGATGAGTGGAGTAATAGTAGTAGATGCAGGCAGGAGTCGGTCTACTTGTCTCGGATGTGATGCCTATATACATGATCATACCTAGATATTCTCATAACTATGCTCAATTCTGCCAATTTCTCAACAATAATTTGTTCACCCACCGTAGAATACTTATGCTCTTGAGAGAAGCCACTAGTGAAACCTATGGCCCCCAGGTCTCTTTCTCATCATATCAATCTCCATTACTTTATTATTGCTTTGCTTTCTACTTTTCCTTTTACTTTTCACTTTGCATCTCTATATCAAAAATACCAAAAATATTATTTATCATCTCTATCAGATCTCACTTTCGTAAGTGACCATGAAGGGATTGACAACCCCTAAGCGCGTTGGTTGCGTTGAGCTATTGTTTTTGTGTAGGTACGAGGGACTCGCGCATAGCCTCCTACTGGATTGATACCTTGGTTCTCAAAAACTAAGGGAAATACTTATGCTACTTTGCTGCATCATCCTCTCCTCTTCGGGGAAATCCAACGTAGTGCTCAAGAGGTAGCACCAGGTTCAGGGGCTACTGAGGGAGCCCTGGACTAAGGGGTCCTCGAGCGTCCGACCTGTTATCCATGGGCCAGACTGGTGGGCTGTGAAGACATGAAGGTCGAAGACTGTACCCATGTCCGGATTGGACTCTACTTGGCGTGGGAGGCAAGCTTGGCGACCGACTATGAAGATTCCTTCTTATGTAACCGACTCTATGTAACCCTAGACCCCCCGGTGTCTATATAAACTGGAGGGGTTAGTCCGGAAAGTATATACTCATTACCATAGTCATACAGGTTAGACTTCTAGGGTTTAGCCATTGTGATCTCGTGGTAGATCAACTCTTGTAACACTAATATTCATCAAGATCAATCAAGCAGGACGTAGGGTATTACCTCCATAGAGAGGGCCCGAACCTGGGTAAACATCGTGTCCCCCGTCTCCTGTTACCATCGATCCTAGACGCACAGTTCGGGACCCCCTACCAGAGATCCGTCGGTTTTGACACCGACAACCGGGTCTCTTTCTCATATATTTGCCTTTGCGGTCTACTTTTCCTTTGCTTTTATTTTCAGATCTATTAAACCAAAAACCAGAAAATACCTTGCTGCAATTTATCCTTATTTATTTTATTTGGCGTTTGATCTATCAATCTACTACAAAATTTACCTCACGCCTGTTTGCCTATCTTGAGGCGCCGTACCCTGGAAGGGATTGACAACCCCTTTAACAAGTCGGGTTGCGAGAAGTTGTTATTTGTGTGCAGGTGCTGTTTACGTTGCGTTGCTTGGTTCCCCTGCTGGTTCGATAACCTTGGTTTCACATCTGAGGGAAATACCTACCGTCGTTGTGCTGCATCATCCCTTCCTCTTTGGGGAAATACCGACGTACCTTCAAGCGACATCAGCGTGTGACCTAGTTGTCAAACAATTAGGAGGAAGTATTTTTTTGGCTTGTAATAACGAGGCACCTGCTTGCGTAATGCAATGACCCTGGTGGGTCGCTATTGTCAGCATCTCCACGTACATTCATCTCCTGATTCCTCCCGGTTGTTGTCGGTGTCAAAATCGGCGGATCTCGGGTAGGAGGTCCTGAACTGTGCGTCTAGGCCGGATGGTAACAGGAGGCGAGGGACACGAAGTTTTACCCAGGTTCAGGCCCTCTTGATGGAGGTAAAACCCTACATCCTGCTTGATTAATATTAAAGATATGGGTGTTACAAGAGTAGATCTACCACGAGATCAGAGAGGCTAAACCCTAGAAGCTAGCCTACGGTATGATTGTATGTTGTGATTGTTGTCCTACGGACCTAAACCCTCCGGTTTATATAGACACTGGAGAGGGTTAGGGTTACACAAGGTCGGTTACAAAGGAGGAAATATCCATATACGTATTGCCTAGCTTGCCTTCCACGCAAGTAGAGTCCCATCCGAACACGAGATGAAGTCCTCAATCTTGTATCTTCATAGTCTAACAGTCCGACCAATGGAGATAGTCCGGCTATCCGGAGACCCCCTAATCCAGGACTCCCACAGTAGCCCCTGAACCAGGCTTCAATGACGATGAGTCCGGCACGCAGTTGTCTTCGGCATTGCAAGGCGGGTTCCTTCTCCGAATACATTACAGAAGAAGTTGAATACGAGGATAGTGTCCGACCCTGCAAAATAAGTCCCACATTTCACCATAGAGAGAATAATGTTTTTTTGCAGATCTAATTTGCTGGCTTGTTTTGACAGCATGACGTTATGTCATGGCCCGGTGATTATTCGAACCGTTTCTTTTAACCAGCCCCACACATAACGCGAGGCAGTTTTTCGACACGTCTTGTCAAAGCAGAGATCGTGTCCCCCTATTACGGGATTCTCATCAATACGGGCGTGGGTAACCCAACCGCGCCATCAATTGCGGCGCTTGGGGGATAAGCGAGTTTTACTAGGCAAGTGGGGATGTTTAATTTTGTCCGCCCATATAAAGGGATAAGGATTCACATTTCTATCCACGCCTTCTTCCTCCTCTACTCATCCGCTCCCGCATACTCGAGCTCTAGGGCCCAAGTCCTCACTTCCATCTCAACCTTCTCCAACCATGTTCAGAGCGGGAGGCAAGTGGATGGTCTCCTCCGTCACGGAGGGAGACATCAAGAAACTGAGGAGAGCTGGATACCTGCACGACGACATCGCGCACCAGCTCCCAGATGAGGGACAGCTCATCCCCACCCCCGAGCCCCATGAGAGGGTGGTATTCCTCACCCATTTCCTCCGCGGACTAGGATTCCCTCTCCATCCCTTCGTCCAGGGGCTCATGTTTTATTACGGCATGGATTTCCATTATCTAGCCCCAAACTTCATCCTCAACATCTCGGCATTTATCGTCGTGTGCGAGGCCTTCCTCCGCATCAAGCCCCACTTCGGCTTATGGCTGAAGACCTTCAATGTCAAGCCGAAGGTAGTGAGCAGCCGTCAGGCGGAGTGCGGAGGCGCCATGGTGGGCAAGATGCCCAACATCACATGGCTCGAGGGCACCTTCGTGGACACCATAAAGGGGTGGCAATCGGGGTGGTTCTATATCACCGAGCCGCGTGACCCCGCATGGGTAGCGGCCCCCGAGTTCCGATCCGGCATCCCCATGCGGCTCACCTCGTGGAAAGAGAAGGGCCTGTCCTGGGGTAATTCAAAAGAGCTGCCCGGACTCCAGTCATGTATTCAGAACATGGTGGATAAGAAGCTCAAGCTTGTCAACATAGTCCAGATCATGCTCGTTCGCCGGATACTCCCGTGCCAACAACGGGAGTTTACCTTGTGGGAGTTCAATCCGGCGCAGCACCGAACTCTGAACAGGCTCTTCGACACGACTCATGAAGATTCCTGGAGGGTGCTGTTCAAGGGCGCCGCGGTCCCTCCCCCCATTATTGAGGATCGCGGATTCAGCGCGAAGCGCCACGCCAGTGCGGTAAGTTGTTTCACCTCTTACAGGATATTTGTTTTATATATAGATTGGCTCTATGCGGGGTCTAAACTCCCGTAATTTTGACAGGACTGGCAGAAGATGGGCGGACAGATCGACTGTCCGGCTCCCTTGCCCGAAGGCCCCGCAGATGCTCTTCTGACGAAGATGCTGACTCCGGCCCCTTATAAGGTGTCGGAGAAGACCAAGAAGGCCAAGGGAGCTCTAAAGAGTTCCCGACGCCAGGCATCGTTGGACTCACCGTCCGATGACTCTGCGGTGCACTCTTCCCCCGAAGACGAGGAAGAGGAAGAGGAGGCTCCCCCACCGACTGGGGGAGACAAGAAAAGGAACGCCGCCCCAACTGGGGAGGCCGAAGGGTCCAAGAAGGGAAGGACGCTCCTTCTGGACAGCTCTACCACCGCCAACGAAAGTGAAGACGAGTGGTTGCCCAGGGGCAAGCCCCAGGGGAGATAATAAGTGTTCGGATACCAAGGTAACCCATAGGATTCTTTTGTCGCATTGCTTTCCCTAATGCCAAACTCAATAGTGCAGGCCGCCCCGAGCCAATATCGAGGTATCCTCGGACGGCTCCCTGGGCGCGTGGACATGGATAGCGATCCAGACCCGACGGCCACCTCCCCTCATCCAGCCGACGACACTGAGGTGCTGTCTCAAGAGGCACCGGATCGAGGAGGGACAGTCCCGGAGGCACCTCAAGGCAACCTTCCGGACTCCGGGAGCCGAGGGGACGGAGTCCCCGAGAGCTCCGAGTTCGGCCCTCAGCCGAACACCGCACCGGACCCTCCAACGGATCCGAGCTCGGGCAGGCAGTCCCCTTCTAAGGAGGGTGAGACGCCAGTGCCGGTGACCTCTGTCCACCCAGAGGCTCCGGACACTATGTTGGAAGCACTTCGCAATGCTTCCATCAAGGAGGAGCACCGCACTATCATGAGTGCGGTGATCCAGAAGGTTCAGTCCGCCAAGAGCGGATTGACCGAAGCCTGTACTAGCCTTCTAACAGGCTTCGAGGTAAGTGTTTTAAAATGTAGTAGAAGTGTTACCGCATAGACAGTAGCCCCTGATGCTTTGTTCGGTGTTCACAAAGAAAAGTCGAACAGAGGATCAAATAATATCGCAGGAGTCTAATATAAGTATGTCAATATGCATATGCAGGCTTCGCTGCTGGCGTCCGCCGCACTAACTGCGGAGGTCGCCGTACTGAAGGAGGCCCTCGAGGGGTCCCAAAAAGAGCTCGACCTTGCTAAGAGGCAGCTCGAGGAGAATAAGGGTAAGTAATACCCCGTCTATAGATGAGAAAAAGGACGCGATTGCTAAATGACAGGATCATTGTATGTTTGCCAGGGGCCACGACCGAGGTGGCGACCCTGAAGCAAGTGTTGTCCCAGGCCAAAGAAAAGGCGGCCCAGGAGCGCACCGAGCGAGAGAGGCACGAGGCTCGGGTGGGCGAGGTGCAGTAAGAGCTCCAAGCTCTCGTGACGAAGCACGAGGCGTTGGAGCTTGACTTGAAGACGAGAGAGTCTGAGCTTGCCGCGGCCCGTGAGAGCGCGAAGAGTGCCAAGGCCGAGGCCCAAAAGGCCCTTCAGGAGATCGACGCGATGAAGAAGATAGCGGCGGGTAAGGCTTTCTATATGCAAAGCAAGGATGCAACGGTGAATTACCGATTACTTACCCGAATCCGGAGCTCTTCAGGAGCATTCGCAGATTTGCCCCGCAGTGTGTCCGATGCCGCACTATTCTACCAGGCCAAGGACGAAAGCTCGACGGAGAAGCTGTTCTGGTCGCAGTATGCTGAGGCCGAACATCCGGTGCCAATGAGCGACCAGCTGAAGCAGATGGCCGAGCTACATAAGGCGGCCGATCAGGCCATGAAGGGCTTCATAGTCCGGTTGTGGCCTGGCGACGCCCTTCCGAACAGCTTCTTCGGCCTGGGGAGGCGGCTTGTGGATGCCTGCCCATGGCTGGAGGTCGCCAAGCGATCCGTCTGCATTGAAGGTGCACGCCGGGCCTTTGCCCGTGTGAAAACGCAGTGGGTCAAGCTAGACGCTGTGAAGCTTATCAAGGAGGGGCCGCCGGAGGGCAAGGAGCACCGCCACCCCGAGATGTACTACGAGGGTGTTCTACTGGGCGCCCGTCTTATCGTGGATGAGTGTTCACAAAATGTAATATTTGAATGAGACTTGCTCGTTTTTTATCCTGTGTAATGAAAACTTGTTTCATATGCGCTATGCAACGCTTGTGTGAATTTAAAATATTACCTTCTGTTTGGCTGTTTATCCAATCTGAGAGATGGCTAGTCCTCGGCTTCTGCCCCCATGCCACGAGTGTCGGGGTGTTCGGGATAAACCTGAGCACTCTTGTTCCCATGTTTGGGTCCTTCGAGGGAGGTGCTCAGCACAATGAACAAGGCAACCGGACTAATAATGCTTTATCGCTCTCACTTAGCCATAGAATTCTATAATTTTAAATTTCGGCGAAGCCCCTAGTATTCGGAAGGCCGAATTTGGGGCGCGATACACTCCTGTAAGCCGGACGGAGCCGGCCCTTCGCCCTAAGCAGCATAAGTCTTTAGGGACTCGAAAAAACCTCGCCGAACAGCGACCAGTCTCTCGCCTTATCATGACAGTCAGTTTTAGCTTTCTCTACTGAGGTGCTCGGCCCGGCAGAACCGGGGCACAATCGCAGTAGTTCTCCTAGCGCTACCTTAGCCGATGGAGCGGGACGTAAGGTACCAAAACATAGGAGCCGGGCAAACCCAACATTTGACCAAAGACATGATTCGGAGCTGATGCATATAATGCTATAAGTTCGGGGTGCCGCACTTGTGAAAGTGTTCGGACTTTTCACACCATATTGTGGGTACGTAAGCCCCTGGTGCATTGACCGTACCAGAGTGTACGGTTGCTAGGCGTCATTAATGAACACATAGATATGTATACATATAACAAAAATGCGATAATAATCGTAATGTCATGCATTATGTATTAAAAAATTGCATTAAAGCAGAGTGATACAGATAGTGTAATGAGCAAAAGAGTAGGACTATGTCCCTTCCAAGGGCGAGCTGAGGAATTATATGAAATCTGTAATCCACCTGGGAATTCCGTAGTCATCGGCCTCCTTGGTTGCTGTATCATGTGTTTGGCAATAGAGCTGCCGGACAGTGTTTCCAGAGATTGAAGTCCTGAAAGAAAAAGAAAAATAACCAAACGGGAAGCCCCTGGTGCGGTTTAGGCCGCGTGTTGGGGCGTGCCGTAGTTGTGTCTCCTCCTCCCCATCTGTGCCCATGG
The DNA here is from genome assembly GCF_003073215.2 of Triticum urartu. Lineage (NCBI taxonomy): Eukaryota > Viridiplantae > Streptophyta > Magnoliopsida > Poales > Poaceae > Triticum > Triticum urartu. The sequence continues at coordinate 108,542,623 of NC_053026.1, read as the reverse complement.
TATTTTTAATGCGTAATGATGTACGCGCGGCACAAACAATGTCGTTGGGCTGGGATTGGGGTGGCCGTCGTATTGCTATGCGAGCTCAGATCGCGCCAGGCGGTCTATTTGCCGATTGCCCCGAGCGCGCTTGAAGGTGTCCGGGCTTTGAAACACCGAACTGGTAGATTGCCTTGAGAGGCTGCTTTGCGCTTCTGTTGCGAGGGCCGCGGTATGCTCCTCTGTTCGGAGAGAGCGCTCTGTGTTTCCATTGACTGTAATAACTCCGCAAGGTCCTGGAATCTTGAGCTTGAGGTCTGCATAATGTGGTATCGCATTGAATCTAGCGAATGTGGTTCGTCCGAGCAGTGCGTGATAACCACTGTGGAACGGGTCTATATCGAAGATTAACTCTTTGCTTTGGAAGTTATCCGGGGATCCGAAGACCACTTCCAGTGTAATTGAGCCTGTGCAGTGGGCCTCTACGCCTGGAATGATGCCTTTAAAGGTCGTCTTTGTGGGTTTGATCCTTGAGGGGTCTATACCCATTTTGCGCACTGTGTCCTGATAAAGCAGGTTCAGGCTGCTGCCGCCGTCCATGAGGACTCGAGTGAGGTGAAATCCGTCGATGATTGGGTCTAGGACCAGTGCGGTGAATCCGCCGTGACGAATACTAGTGGGGTGGTCCCTGCGATCGAAGGTGATCGGACAGGAGGACCAAGGGTTGAACTTCGGGGCGACTGGCTCCAGCGCATATACGTCCCTGAGCGCACGCTTCCGCTCCCTCTTGGGGATGTGGGTTGCGTATATCATGTTCACCGTCCGCACTTGCGGGGGAAACCTCTTCTGTCCTCCGGTGTGCGGTTGCCGGGGTTCTTCCTCGTCATCGCTATGCGGCCCCTTGTCCTTGTTTTCAGCAATTAACTTGCCGGCCTGCTTGAACACCCAACAATCCCTGTTGGTGTGATTGGCTAGCTTGTCTGGGGTGCCGTGTATTTGACACGAGCGATCAAGTATACAGTCCAAGCTGGACGGACCCGGCGTACTTTGTTTGAATGGCTTTTTCCGCTGACCGGGTTTAGAGCCTTTGAATCTGGCATTGACTACCGTATCCTCAGTACTTTCGCCGTTAATGCGGCGCTTATGCTTGTTGCGACGTGACCTGCTGTTGCCGTCCTTGGTATCTGAGGTACCATGGTTGTTTGATATATTGTTACTGCGAGCCAACCAGCTGTCTTCTCCTGCACAAAAGCGGGTCATGAGCGTCGTGAGGGATGCCATAGATTTCGGCTTTTCCTGACCAAGGTGCCGGGCTAGCCACTCGTCTCAGATGTTGCGCTTGAAAGCCGCTAAGGCCTCCACATTCGGACAATCGACGATTTGGTTTTTCTTTGTAAGGAACCGGGTCCAGAATTGCCTGGCCGACTCTTCTGGCTACTGAATTATGTGGCTCAAGTCATCGGCGTCTGGTGGTCGCACATAAGTGCCCTGAAAGTTGTCGAGGAATGCAGCTTCCAGATCTTCCCAACAGCTAATGGAGTCCGCTGGCAAGCTATTAAGCCAATGTCGTGCTGGTCCTTTGAGTCTTAGTGGGAGGTACTTGATGGCATGTAAGTCATCACCGCGGGCCATGTGGATGTGGAGGAGGAAGTCCTCAATCCATACCGCGGGATCTGTTGTGCCATCGTATGATTCAATGTTTACAGGTTTGAAACCTTGTGGGAATTGATGTTCCATTACTTCGTCTGTGAAGCATAAGGGGTGTGCGGCGCCTCTGTATTGGGCTATATCGCGACGCAGCTCGTATGGGTCCTGCCCGCTGTGTTCGGGCCGGCCGGATTTGCTTTTACTGTATTCGGCGTGACGTTTAACGTCACGTAGAGTGGTGCGCCCTCGTGATCCGTAGATCGACCTTGAATGCTTTGCTTTGTCCTCCAATATGTCTCGCAGGTTTGGCGTATCTCCCCATGCCTTTTTATTTGGATGGTGTTGGGGTGGAGGCTGAGCTTTCGGGAGAAATGCCTCTCTATTGCGGCCATGAGGTGGCCGGTCAGCCGTATCATACGCTTCTTCCTCCAGTCGGGGTAGTAACCTGTGCCTTGGGTAACTCTTGGAGGGACGCTCGAGTTTATATTCCTCGGCTGCGAGGACTTTAGTCCATTTGTCAGCTAGCAGATCTTGATCAGCTTGAAGCTGCTGCTGCTTTTTCTTCAGGATATTCGCCATGGCCATAAGCCTGTGCTTGAAGCGCTCTTGTTCGACAGGATCCTCTGGTACGGCAAATTCATCGTCGCCGAGGCTTGCCTCGTCTTCGGAGGGGGGCATGTAATTGTCATCCTCCTCCTCTCCGCCAGCCGCTTTCTTAGGAGAGCTGGCACCTTCATCCTCCTGATCTAACTCTTGCTGGAGGGGGTTTTCGTTATCTTCGGCGCTATCCGGAGTGTTATTATCTCCTGCGCCGGTATCACCACTTTTGCTTTGGCGGCACTTAGAGCGGCGCCGCTGACGTCGGCGCTTGGGTTGCTTCTTGGAGGGGTCATCCTCCGCTATCTCGTTGTCGTTGCCTTCATTGGGTGTATCCACCATGTATATGTCATACGACGAGGTGGCTTTCCAGTGCCCTATAGGTGCTGGTTCATGTTCGTCTCCTACATCGTCGTCCATACTGTCGATGTCTTCGGAGTCGAAGTCGAGCATGTCGGTTAAATCATCGACAGTGGCTACAAAGTGGGTGGTGGGTGGGCGTCGAATTTCGTCGTCATCCGCATCCCAGTCCTGTTGGCCATGGTCCGGCCAGGGCTCTCCTGAAAAAGAGAGAGACCTTAGTGAATTCAGAATGTCGCCAAAGGGCGAGTGCTGAAAGATATCCGCAACGGTGAATTCCATGATCGGCGCCCAGTCGGATTCGATTGGCAGGGGCGCGGATGGTTCGGGGTCCAGAGGAGAGTCCGGCACCTTGGAGTCACGGGCTGCGCAGAGGATTGTACTGGTGTTTGGCTCGATCACCACTGAGACTGCAGCCGCTGAGGCGGTGTCTAGCCACCCGTCCTCGATTGGTGCAGCTGGCTCCGAGCTAAGGGTCAGAGCTGATGCGGGCGCGGCCTCTGGGGTACCATTCGATGGCAGAGCTAGGTCATACGCATTGCGACAGTGCGGCGCGTCCGGCTATGGCTTGAATCTGTCGAAGATCAAGTCCCCATGGATGTTGGCCGTGTAATTCATACTTCCAAATCTGACCTGATGGCCAGGGGCGTAGCTTTCAATCTGCTCCATATGGCCAAGCGAATTAGCCCGCAGTGCAAAGCCGCCGAATACGAAGATCTGTCCGGGAAGAAAAGTCTCACCCTGGACCACCTCGCTATCGATGATAGTAGGAGCCATCAAGCCTAACGGCGACGACGCAGAGGAACTCTTGTAACACCCCGGATGTATCTTTCCCAATTTGTACTCCAACTCTTGCCGTTTCCGGCATTAAGTTATTTTATTTTCTTGGGTTCGGGTCTTTGTCTCCGTGTGTTGTTATCGTTGTCATGCATCTCATATCATGTCATCATGTGCATTGCATTTGCATACGTGTTCATCTCATGCATTCGAGCATTTTCCCCGTTGTCCGTTTTGCATTCCAGCGCTTCGTTCTCCTCCGGTGGTCTGTTCTAGCTTTCTTTTGTGTGTCGGGTTTAAACATTTCCGCATTGGACCGAGACTTGTCATGCAGCCTTGGTTTACTACCGGTAGACCGCCTGTCAAGTTTCGTATCATTTGGACTTCGTTTGATACTCCAACGGGTAACCGAGGGACCGAGAAGGCCTCGTGTGTGTTGCAGCCCAACACCCCTCCAATTTGGCCCAAAACCCACCTAAACCTGCTCCATCATCTAGATCGTTCGATCACGATCGCGTGGCCGAAAACCGCACCTCATTTGGACTCTCCTAGCTCCCTCTATGCCTATTTATACCTCCCCCATTCCAAATCCGGACGAAACCCTAGCCTTCTTCGTCTCCACGCGCCGCCGGACAAAATTGCCACCGACGGACACGTCCGACCTGCTTCCCCGCCGCCACGTGTCGCGACACGACTCGCCCGCCGTCCCGGTCCACATCGCCGCGCCACCAGCCCGCAGGCCCGCGCGGGGCCCTCCCCGGCCCGCGTACCGCCGCCGCCCTTCTCCATCCTCCCGGCCGCCGCAGCCGCTCGCCCCGCCGCCCGGCGCTCGCCGCCTGCCGACGCCGGCCGCCGCCTCGCCCGCCGCCGCCTCCTTCGCCTCGCCCGCCGATGCCAGTCGCCGCCTCCACGCCGCTCGCCGCCTCTCCGGGCTCGCGCCTCGTCGCCGGTGCCCCTCCCCAGCTCCGGCTTCTCCATTGCCGGCCGGCGACCGCCGGTGAACAGTGCCTCGACCCCGCCTCGATTTCCGCGCCGGGTCAAACCCTAGATCTCGGGGTGATTTTTTCATCTAAGTCCCGAAATCACAGATCCATATGCTCCTGTTCTCGGCCTCGTAACTTTGCATCCATAGCTCCAATTCATGCATATAGCATATCAAATTGTTCGTCTCAGAGAGTACATCATTTCATTCCATTGCATCATTTTCATTTGAGTTCATCTTGATGCCTGAAATGCTGTTAGAAGAGGGCTACTTGAGTGAATTGTCAGATCTGCTACTCCATTTAGAGTTTTGTCATTTTTGCCATGATTATTGTGTGCATGATATGCCCTGATGCTCTACATATGTTTTGTTAAGGGTTTTGTCATCTTTCCAGAGGTGCAACCCATATATTTTTGTGATGTGTGTGGTGCCTAGTGCAAGCTTGCAAAGTGGTGCACTTGGTATTTCTGTTTTCAGGGACTTAGCATTTCCACTAAGTCCTTGAGCTGGTTAGTTCATGATGCCATATGTTCATGTTGTTTCCTAGTGATCCGTGCCTCTTTTGAGGATGATCAGTAAGGATGTTTTGTTAATCTTGTATTGCTCTATCCATCCATGTCTTTGTTTGAAATTATGGAGCAACCTAGCTTGAGTCAATCAAGCTCTACTTTTGCTACTTTGTGAATCTGGGCAGATTGTCAACTTGTTTGCAATTTTGCCGATGATGTTGTAGTTGATCCGTGCATGCTATGCTATTTGTTCTTGCCATGTATAGCTTGCATTTTGTTCCTTCTTGATGGATGTATGCTTATCTTGTCATGACTTGCACCGTAGTGAGTGCATCGAGCTCGTAAACATGCCTACTTGAGTTATGTTTCAGCATGTGCCAGTTTTCTCCAAGTCTGAAAACTGATTATGTTTTTGCCATGTTCACATGCTTGCAATTGTATTTTTCTGATCCCTTTTGGCTCAAGGTCACTAAGGGACTTTTGTTAAGCTCTTTGAGTAGCTCCATGCCATGCTTTATTTTGCCATGTTCAGGTCCTGTAGCATGTAGTTTTGTTGCTCCGAAGAGTGCTACCTGAGCTGAAATTTCAAACAAGTGTTAATTTCACTAAGTCTGAGATCTGTTTACCATATGCATTTTTGCCATGCTTGTTTGAACCTGTTAAGGAATGAATTTGTCGTAGCTCAGTGCTAGACTTTTGTTAATCATCTTGAGTGCATCCCTGCCATATATTTTGATGCCATGTTTGAGTGCTGTAGCTTGTTCATTTCATTGCATTTAGATGGCTACTTGGTGTAAATCGCAGACCGGTGTCATATTTGAACCGCTTGCCATTTCCAAACCGTAACTCCGATTCCGATGATCTTTATATCATTTTCAAGCGATTTCATCTCATCTTTCCAGTGGCACACTTGGATTTCCAAGTTGAGGCCAGGTCCATGCTTTTCCTGTCGAATCTTGCATATGCATCCCGCATAGCATATCATCATTGCATCATATTGTTTGATCCTTGCACGTGGTTGATTGTGTCCTTGTTGCTTGTTTGTCTTGTTTGGGTAGAGCCGGGAGACGAGTTCGCTAACGAGGAGCCCGTTGAGTTTGCTTTCGAGGATCCAGTCAACTCTGACAACTGTGCAGGCAAGATGATCATACCCTCGAAATCACTACTATCTTTGCTATGCTAGATTTGCTCGCTCTTTTGCTATGCCAATGCTATGGTGCCTACCATTTGCTTTCAAGCCTCCCAATTGCCATGTCAAACCTCTAACCCACCATGTCCTAGAAAACCGTTGATTGGCTATGTTACCGCTTTGCTCAGCCCCTTTTATAGCGTTGCTAGTTGCAGGTGAAGATTGGAGGCCGTTCCTGGTTGGAACATTTATTTACTTGTTGGGATATCATTATATTGCTATGTTATCTTAATGCATCTATATACTTGGTAAAGGGTGGAAGGCTCGGCCTCTCGCCTAGTGTTTTGTTCCACTCTTGCCGCCCTAGTTTCCGTCATATCGGTGTTATGTTCCCGGATTTTGCGTTCCTTACGCGGTTGGGTTATAATGGGAACCCATTGATAGTTCGTCTTGATTAAAGCTTTTCCAGCAATGCCCAACCTTGGTTTTACCATTTGCCACCTAGCCTCTTTTTCCCTTGGGTTTCCGGAGCCCGAGGGTCATCTTATATTAGCCCCCCGGGCCAGTGCTCCTCTGAGTGTTGGTCCAACCGAGCGATGTCCGGGCTACCAGGGGCAACTCTGGGCTGGCCTACCCGACGTCTGGCTCATCTGAGTGTGCCCTGAGAACAAGATATGTGCAGCTCCTATCGGGATTTGTCGGCACATTCGGGCGGTGTTGTTGGTCTTGTTTTAACCTGTCGAAGTGTCTTGAAGAACCGAGATACCGAGTCTGATCGGAACGTCTTGGGAGGAGGTCTATTCCTTCATTGACCGTGAGAGCTTGTCATGGGCTAAGTTGGGACTCCCCTGCAGGGATTTGAACTTTCGAAAGCCGTGCCCGCGGTTATGGGCAGATGGGAATTTGTTAATGTCCGGTTGTAGATAACTTGAACCTTAACTTAATTAAAATGAATCAACTGAGTGTGTTACCGTGATGGCCTCTTCTCGGCGGAGTCCGGGAAGTGGACACGGTGTTGGAGTAATGTTTGCGTAGGTTGTTCTCTAGTTTCTCGCTCGCGCTTTGCCTCCTCTTCTCGCTCTCTTTTGCGAATAGGTTAGCCACCATATATCGCTTGCGGCAGCTCCACTTATATTCACCTTACCTTACCTATTAAGCTTAAATAGTCTTGATCGCGAGGGTGCGAGATTGCTGAGTCCCTGTGGCTTACAGATTACTATTACACCAGATGCAGGTCCAGATGATTCCGCTCCAGGTGACGCGCTCGAGCTCAAGTGGGAGTTCAACAAGGACTCTCAACGATACTATGTTTCTTTTCCTGACGATCAGTAGTGGTGCCCAGTTGGGGGTGATCGGGACCGTGTCGCATGTTGGGTTTATCTTCTATTTTGGCGCCGTAGTCGGGCCTTGAGTGTTTGGTTGATGTAATGTTATTTATGTACTTGATTGACGTGGCGAGTGTAAGCCAACTATGTTATCCCTTTTTATTATCTATATTACATGGGATGTTTGTGATGATTGCCTGACTTGCGACATATGCCTTCAATGCGATTATGCATCTAAGTCGTGCCTCGACACGTGGGAGATATAGTCGCATCGAGGGTGTTATAACTCTCAATGGAAGCACCAATGTTGGTGTCAAAACCGGCGGATCTCGGGTAGGGGGTCCCGAACTGTGCGTCTAGGCCGGATGGTAAGGAGGCGAGGGACATGAAGTTTTACCCAGGTTCGTGTTGGGGAACGTAGTAATTTCAAAATTTTCCTACGCACACGCAAGATCATGGTGATGCACAGCAACGAGAGGGGAAGAGTGTGATCTACGTACCCTTGTAGATCGACAACGGAAGCGTTAACTTGGTTGATGTAGTCGTACGTCTCCACGACCCGACCGATCAAGCACCGAAACTACGGCACATCCGAGTTCTAGCACACGTTCAGCTCGATGACGATCCCCGGACTCCGATCCAGCAAAGTGTCGGGGAAGAGTTCCGTCAGCACGACGGCGTGGTGACGATCTTGATGTACTACTATCGCAGGGCTTCGCCTAAGCACCGCTACAATATGATCGAGGTGGAATATGGTGGCAGGGGGCGCCGCACACGGCTAAGAATATGATCACGTGGATCAACTTGTGTCTTTGGGGTGCCCCTTGCCTCAGTATATAAAGGATGGAGGAGGAGGAGGCCGGCCAAGGTTGGTGCGGCCAGGATGTGGAGTCCTACTAGGACTCCAAGTCCTAGTAGGAGTCCACCAAGAGGGGAGGAAGGGAGAAGGAAGTGGAGGAGAAGGAGAGGTGGCCGGCCCCCTTTTCCCTAGTCCAATTCGGACTAGAGGGGAGTGGGGGCGCAGCAGCCCCTTGGCCCTTTCTCCTCTTCCCACTAAAGCCCATCAAGGCCCATTGCTTCTCCCGTAACTACCCGGTACTCCGAAAAATACCCGAATCACTCGGAACCTTTCCGATGTCCGAATATAGTCGTCCAATATATCAATCTTTATGTCTCGAGCATTTCGAGACTCCTCATCATGTCCCCGATCTCATCCGGGACTCCGAACTCCTTTGGTACATCAAAACTCATAAACTCATAATATAACTGTCATCGAAACCTTAAGCGTGCGGACCCTACGGGTTCGAGAACAATGTAGACATGACCGAGACACGTCTCCGGTCAATAACCAATAGCGGGACCTGGATGCCCATATTGGCTCCTACATATTCTACGAAGATCTTTATCGGTCAGACCGCATAACAACATACGTTGTTCCCTTTGTCATCGGTATGTTACTTGCCCGAGATTCGATCGTCGGTATCCAATACCTAGTTCAATCTCGTTACCGGCAAGTCTATTTACTCGTTCCGTAATACATCATCCCGAAACTAACTCATTAGTTGCAATGCTTGCAAGGCTTAAGTGATGTGCATTACCGAGAGGGCCTAGAGATACCTCTCCGACAATCGGAGTGACAAATCCTAATCTCGAAATACGCCAACCCAACATGTACCTTTGGAGACACCTATAGAGCACCTTTATAATCACCCAGTTACGTTGTGACATTTGGTAGCACACAAAGTGTTCCTCCGGCAAACGGGAGTTGCATAATCTCATAGTCATAGGAACATGTATAAGTCATGAAGAAAGCAATAGCAACATACTAAACGATCGGGTGCTAAGCTAATGGAATGGGTCATGTCAATCAGATCATTCACCTAATGATGTGATCCCGTTAATCAAATAACAACTCTTTGTCCATGGTTAGGAAACATAACCATCTTTGATTAACGAGCTAGTCAAGTAGAGGCATACTAGTGACACTCTGTTTGTCTATGTATTCACACATGTATTATGTTTCCGGTTAATACAATTCTAGCATGAATAATAAACATTTATCATGATATAAGGAAATAAATAATAACTTTATTATTGCCTCTAGGGCATATTTCCTTCAGTTCGGGCCCTCTTGATGGAGGTAAAACCCTATGTCCTGCTTGATTAATATTAAAGATATGGGTGTTACAAGAGTAGATCTACACGAGATCAGAGAGGCTAAACCCTAGAAGCTAGCCTACGGTATGATTGTATGTTGTGATTGTTGTCCTACGGACCTAAACCCTCCGGTTTATATAGTCATCGGAGAGGGTTAGGGTTACACAAGGTCGGTTACAAAGGAGGAAATATCCATATACGTATTGCCTAGCTTGCCTTCCACGCCAAGTAGAGTACCATCCGAACACGAGACGAAGTCCTCAATCTTGTATCTTCATAGTCTAACAGTCCGGCCAATGGAGATAGTCCGGCTGTGCGGAGACCCCCTAATCCAGGACTCCCACAGTTGTTGACCATGTTGACAACGCCAGACGGTGGCGGGCACAGCGAGCGAACCAAGGCGGAGAACGATGGTGAGGCCTCGGGCGGGAACGAATAGGAGTCGTGGAAGATGCGGCAGTGTAGTGTCAGGCGAAGGGGAGTACGAGGGCAAAAACATGCAACTCAAGCTTACAAATGGTACAAAAAGCCCAATGATTAATTGTTCATCAAATTTAGACAAAACCCAGATTGAACATAGCAGCAACATCTAGCACAACCACTCTTTTTCGCAGTCACAAACAAATGGGTCGGTCTGATCCATAAAATCAACATCCTGTGTAAAAAAATTATTTCAGGATGACTACGGTTTGTTGTAAATAGAAGCCGAGCACGTTTAGAAGCCCATTTGTCCACCTAAAACTTCTTTTTTTTGCTGTTCAATGTGTCCGTTCATGAGAAATATCTTGCTGTAAAACTTAAGCCTCATGGACAACAGTAACCTCGCATTCAACAGGAAGAATGTGACAAAGCTTCTATTTGCTTGGTTGGATCATATCCTTCTATCGTTATTGTCCTCAAACGAATGTCATGAGAACTGAGAAATTGCTGGTGCATATTACGCCACCGATTGGTTATACGTTTTTCTCCTTGTGGTTGTAGTGTCTAAGTAGACATGAATATTTGAAAACAGTTAAGGTCTGGAAAAAAAGTATATCGAAAGAGCAATAGTTGAACGGTTAATTCTAGTACAATATATACAGTCTTTCAATGTGCATGAAATCATCACCTTTATATATAAATTCTCCAGAGAGCGAAAGCATCGCAGCAAGCCAATAATTATGTTCAGATCATAATTAAACATTCTGATATATAAGATCTTGATAGAATCCAGCAGCATTGATAGGCTATCCATGGACGAACTCTTCATTGAGCATATAACATAATATTAGTACCCAAAGTGTACTCCAAGATGAAATAAAACTTATGCGCACAAATGAAAAATGCAGATTATGATTACAAATGTGTAGATGATAATATACGGTACCTAAAAAAGTGAGGAGCCAAACACCAACTTCTTGTGATCATTAAACGGATCATGAATTACACCCAAGGTCTCTGGTTTGGGCACAGAGACGATAGTTATTTGCCAAGGTTTATAAAATAATGAAGGAGCAACCTTTGAAGTGAAGCGGCATCTTCGATAATGAACTACTGTCCTTCAAAACAAATTCCAATGCTTTTAAGGCGAGGCGACTTTATTTCGAGACAACTGATAGGGATTTCTACTCCCAAAACAATTAGCAAGCGCTCCAGGGTACGACAACTAGAGTGGATGATGCTGTGCAGTGAGGCCTCCAACAGATAAACCAACACAAGCGAAAGTTTTTTTAGCAGTGGGAGTCGAAGCATTTGTACCAGATCGTCTGGTAGATTGCACTAGGCGAAGGTGGTGGTGTGGAGAGAGGAGGAAAAGCACGAGATGGACGACGGTGGTGTGGGCACAAATTCTTGGTGTTCGGTTTTTTGGTAATGGTATAACTCAAACTGCTGGACTTTTTCGAATTCAGGGGATGTCAGCCAAGCGTCCACCATGCCGGGTATGGACAGTAGGTAGTGTGTCGGGATGCAGAGGCATTGAACGGGGCCCTGCTGGTGAGAGGAGACGATGGCTCTAAGGAGATCAAATTCAAGAAGGACAGATATCTAACGACAGTTGAGATTAAGGGGCGCGGTGCTCCATAGAGGGCGCCACCGAGTTGAGAGGACTTGTGTGCGGCAGCAATCCTTGGCGGGGAGAAGCGAGATGATCTCCTCAAGGATGTCGTCCAGGAGATCGCTGATGCAGTCCACCGGAGATTCTACCGGTTCCTCGGATCCGGGTGGGGGGGAGGGGGCTCGCCGCTTCTCCCTGCGCTGCCGGGTGCAGGATCTACAACCGGCATTGCCGCTGGTGGGAACCTCATCTTCTTGGCGCTGGGGCCAGCCAACTACATTTTCCTTGCGGGTGTCGCGCCGAGCTCACGGGTTTGAGCAGAGTAGTTAGAGACGAGCCTAGTGTCGGTGCGAGTGGGGAAGAAGGAGGGTTGGGGTTTTCTATTGGACTATAAGAAGAGGAGCAGGAGTTTTCTGTACGAGTGAGGAAGAAGGTGAGCGGGGGTTTTCTAGAGAAGTGAGGAAGATGGGGAGCAGAGGGAATTGGGGGGAGACGGAAGTGGGAGAGTCTAGTGAGCTGCAGTATAAGTGGAAGCGAGGAGGAAGGAGGGTTTTTCTGGGATCGCCCCCTCTTCAAGAAATATGGGCTTCTCCTCGCAAAAAACAAAAATAAATGGGCTTTAAGATGGATAGGATTTTGTATTGGCCCAGTTGGTTGCCCGTGTTTCATACTGGAGGGCCTTAACACTAGAGGCAGCCCATTAGAGACATTCTCCAGCTCTCCGGCTTATTTCCCATTCACACTCAAAAAAAGCTTATTGCCCATTCGAAAGAAAATAATAGACGCCTCCAGCTTAATTATGGCTCCTCATCGGTAACATTTTTCAACTTGAAAAAAAGTTATAGCTCCTTTTCGGGCCGGCTTGGCACACAATATACATAGATTAACAGGGATTGTGGGGGGATTAAATCATGTACAAGCCAAATTCCCCTCCATTCCTCTCCAAATCCCTCGGGAGGAGGTTGTACCGAACAAGGCCTAAGACTAACCATAGTGGGAGTAACTCAATTCCATACGGTATCATAATATGATACTCAACCCTCTATTTCTTCATTTAATTCTACACCACCTCATCAAATTTTCCTACTAGTTGGCATGCATGATACTACTTATGATACTCCCATTACAACCAGCCTGGTAGAATTAATATACCTAATCTAAATGGTCGCCACCCGATCTCTTTGTCCTCCTCCAGCATCCAGCAGAAGAAGAATCGTGCAAGACACCAGCTGTATTCGCCGACGTCGCCTCGGCGATGGCCTTCATGGGATACAATCGGCGGCGGGGTCCCATGTTCTACTTCTCCTCGATGATGGCGGCGGGCAGGGACGTGCGGGCCGTCACCTCGTCGACATCTGCGTAGCCGCATAGCCGCGGCACCTCGTCGCCATCCGCGGCGGCTTCTTTCTCTGCCTGCATGTCGCGGCTACGCGTGCGTCGACCGCGGATGCCGTAGTCACAGACACTGGAGGCGTTGTACGATGCGGCGGTTGATGTCTACTATGCAACTTTATTCTTGTAGTCTCATGTTGGGCCTCCAAGCGCAGAGTTTTGTAGGACAGTAGCAATTTTCCCTCAAGTGGAGGACCTAAGGTTTATCAATCCGTGGGAGGTGTAGGATGACGATGGTCTCTCTCAAACAACCCTGCAACCAAATACAAGAAATCTCTTGTGTCCCCAACACACCCAATACAATGGCAAATTGTATAGGTGCACTAGTTTGGCGAAAATACGATGATAGAAGTGTAATATGGATGGTAGAAATATATTTTTATAATCTGAATAAATAAAAACAGCAAGGTAGCAAATAGTAAACTGGCACAAAAACGGTATTGCAATGCTTGAAAATGAGGCCTAGGGTTCGTACTTTCGCCAGTGCAATCTCTCAACAGTGCTAATATAATTGTATCATATAACCACCTCTCAAAGTGCGATGAAGAATCACTCCACAGTTCCTATCTAGCGGACAACATAAGAAGAAATTGTTTGTATGGTACGAAACCACCTCGAAGCTATTCTTTCCGATCGATCTATCCAAGATTTCATACTAAAATAACACCAAATAATTTTAGATTCATAATACACAATCCAACACAAAGAACCTCAAAGAGTGCCTCAAGATTTCTACCAGAGAAACAAAAGACAAGAACGTGCATTGATGCGTCTCCGTCGTATCTATAATTTTTGATTGTTTCATGCAAATATTATACAACTTTCACATATTTTTGGCAACTTTTTATCTGATTTATTGGACTAACCTATTGATCCAGTGCCCAGTGCTAGTTCCTGTTTTTCTGCATGTTTTTTGTATCGCAGAAAATCCATATCAAATGAAGTCCAAATGCAATAAATTTTTACGGAGAATTATTTTGGAATATATGTGATTTTTGGGAGGTGGAATCAACGCAAACGAGGGCCCATAGTGCCCAGAACCCACCAGGGCGCGCCTGGGGGTGCCAGGCGCGCCCAAGTATCTTGTGCTCTCCTCGAACATCGGTTGGGGCCCTTCTTCTAGCACAAGAAAGATAATTTATGGAAAAAATCATGTAAAAATTTCAGCGCAATCGGAGTTAGGGATCTCCGGGAATTCAAGAAATGGTGAAGGGCAAGATCTGGGGAACGAAAAACAGAAGAGAACAGAGAGGGACATCCAATCTTGGAGGGGCTCCCGCCCCTTTGTTGCCATGGAGGCCATGGACCAGAGGGGGAACTCTCCTCCCATCTAGGGGAAGGCCAAGGAAGAAGAAGAAGGAGGAGGAGGGGGGCTCTCTCCCCCTCTGTCCCGGTGCCGTCGGAGTGCTGCCGGGGCAAGGATCGTGATGGCGATCTACATCAACAATCTTTCTACCATCAACACCAACTCTCTCCCCCTCTAAGAGACGATGTATTTAAATCTTATTATCATTTGTCGAAGCTTTGATCTATATGTTGTCATCAATTACCAAAAAGGGGAAGATTGAAAGTGCAATTATCCCTGGGTGGTTTTGGTAATTACCAACAACATATAGCTCATTGAACTAATACTATTTCAAGATGACCATTTCAGAAAGTTCAATGATTGGCATGGCATGGATTAGGAATGTGGATCCCTAAAAATGCTAAGGACACACATTGGCTCAAGCTCAAGACTCTACATTTTCATTTTAGTGATCCAAGATCACATTGAGTCCATAGGAAAAGCCAATACTATTAAAAGGGGATGAGGTGTTGCTTAATGACTTACTTGCTCAAAATGCTTAGTGATATGCTCCAAAAACCCTCAACCACTATCTCATATCCACATATGTCCCAAACCAAAATACAAACTCGGCCCCACAAAAATGTTCTATCCGGTGCCACCGAGTTCACTTGACATAGCCACTACCAGAAACCCTAGTCATTTCAGTCTCATCGATAGGGATCTCGGTCTCACCAAGATGGGATTACAAACTCTCTGTTTCCCTTCTAACATTTCGTTCCAACCAAGATGAGCGATCGGTCCCACCGAGTTCGCAATGCAAACTCTCTGTTTCCCTTTCGTAACGTTTTGGTCTCACCGATATGAGCGAATCGGTCCCATCGAGTTTGCCTGACCAACTCTTTGGTTAGCTTATTACCAAAATCGGTCCCACCGAGTTTGTGTAATCGGTCTTATCGAGATTATGTTATGCCCTAACCCTAATGGAATCGGTCCCATAGAGTTGACGTGTCGGTCCCACCGAAAAGCCTAACGTTCACATTTTGAACTAAATTGGTCTAACCGAGTTTTCTGATTCGGTCCCACCGAGTTTGGTAAATTGTGTGTAACGGTTAGATTTTGTGTGGAGGCTATATATACCCATCCACCCTTCCTTCATTAGCAAGGAGAGCCATCAGAACGTGCCTACAATTCAGCATTCATTTTCTGAGAGAGAGAACCACCTACTCATGTGTTGAGACCAAGATATTCCATTCCAACCATATGAATCTTGATCTCTAGCCTTCCCCAAGTTGCTTTCCACTCAAATCATCTTTCCACCAAATCCAAATATATGAGAGAGAGTTGAGTGTTGGGGAGACTATCATTTGAAGCACAAGAGCAAGGAGTTCATCATCAACACACCATCTATTACCTTTTGGAGAGTGGTGTCTCCTAGATTGGTTAGGTGTCACTTGGGAGCCTCCGACAAGATTGTGGAGTTGAAGCAAGGAGTTAGGAGATCGCCTACGTCGTGAAGATCTACCCTAGTGAGGCAAGTCCTTCATGGGTGATGGCCATGGTGGGATAGACAAGGTTGCTTCTTCGTGGACCCTTCGTGGGTGGAGCCCTCCGTGGACTCGCACAACCGTTACCCTTCGTGGGTTGAAGTGTCCATCAATGTGGATGTACGATAGCACCACCTATCGGAACCACACCGTCGACGTTCTGGGAACGGAGGTCCCCAGACTTGCCTGCCTGCGGCCCACGGCGTGGCTTTGCTAGCAGGCCTGTACGGCCCATCTTCATCAACAAGGCATTCAAGACCTTCGTGAGGGGCCAAGCCTCGCGAGGCGGACGACGCAAGACCTCCTTAGGAGCGGCCTCGCTAGGCAGGCTCGTGAGGGGCGGAGAGATCAAGGAAAGGCAAACCTTGTGAGGTTCTCGTGACGTGAGCCATGACGATCGAGACCAGGCGAGCGCCAGGCGGGCGCCAGCGCGCGCAGCGTCCTTGTTTCCTCTTTGGTGCTAGGGGGCAAGCGCAGACGCGAAGTACTGAGGCATTAAGCAAAGGTTTCCATATCGGTGCCACGAGACCAAGACCAGCAGGACAGCAAGATGGAGGTCACCATGGAGCCCAAGGCGGCGTCATCACCAGAGCCTTTTGCAGGCGAAGACCACTTTTGTCGGGATAAGATGTACTAGTTGTCCCCTTTCAAATTGGCCGTTGTTGGCTCCCTTCCCGCTCAATATTTGGGGAGAGGACCAGGGCCTCTATAAATAGAACTACCCACCACCGTAGCTGGGGGAGACCTCATCTTGGACTAGAACTAGTTCATCCCCACAATCACATCCACCGAGCACAAGAACACCTCTCCTCAGGAGGCTTCTTCCCCTGTACTGTTCATCCTTGGCCTGAGAGGCAATCCACCACCACCACACTGGAGTAGGATATTACACCACAACAGTGGCCCGAACCAGTATAAATCTTGTGTCTCTTGTGTTGTGAGTTCGTCGAGTTAGTCTGGGAGATCTTAGCAAAACTAGGACCTGGATCAGTAGGGGGGAATCTTCACGCGCACCCCAAAGTTCGAACCTTAAGGGTTTTGTCGGAATCCGTGATCCGACATTTGGCACGCCAGGTAGGGGTGCGCCCGAACCTCTTCCCCACCAGTCAATCCATCGATGCTCCACGGTTCCGATGTCCGGCGACCCGAGGGCTGACGACGACCGCTGGGCAGCCTGGCCCGCTCGAGCGGCGCCGCCTGCCCAGGAAGACCTCAACCCCGCGCTCCAGGCGGCACGAGCACCACCTAACGCTGTTGGGCGCGGGCAGCACGGCCAAGCACCATCCACCCTTACTCCACGACAAGCGTGAGCCGCTGCAAGGGCCGCAAGCCACGCCGCGGCAGCGGCACTGCACACCCGGCGGGAGCAGGCGAACATGCGGGATGCACTCACAATGGTGCGGGAGCTGCTGCGGTGCCGACTGATGGAAAGCGGCCGGGATGCGCTGCTGGAACACGTCGCTGAGCTACTGGATGCGGAGGCCACGGGAGCGCCGCCCTTCTGCTATTAGCTCATGCCTCAGGCGGCGGCTGGGTCCCATGGCGGGCCTCGCCGTGCCCGCATGCTCCCGGGTGCGCCCGAGGGCCTCGCCGACGTCAACATGACCCATGGTGGAGGGCGCCCTGCTGCGCCCGCACCACCCCAGATGGGTGCGGGCACAAGTGTTGCCACGTACGGCCCCGTCGGAGCACCGCCCCGCCATCCTTAGGACAACGTGACAGGCCGAGCAACATGGAGCGTGGGGCACTTCGGCGAGGTCTCCAGGGCAGCGGCCTCAGAGGCCTACGTGCCCCGCATGATGGGCCAGGAGTACATGCCAGAGGACGACCCCGGCTCGTTCCTCGGGCCAGGATGGGAGGAGGAGGCGTTAGGAGCTGAAGCCTTCCAGGGCCGCCAGAGAGCCCCACTAGCCGCGCCGTCGACAGCAGATACAGGGTACCACTAATCCCTCAGGGACAAGCTTACACTAACCATGAGTCACAGATGAACCAGGTCACGGCGCCAGGCAATGGTTCCGGCACGGCGATGCCTGCCCCATCAGGAGAGACCCACTCGGGGCTACGTGGGAGGAGCCAGGAGCAAGGCCCCTCCCCGCGCCACGCGGAGCAAGGTGTTACCCGGAGGTAGGCCCTCTGCCGGGGAGGCGCCGGCGAGCCCTACCCCGGCAGAGGACCCGTGGTCGCCGAGGGCGCCACTAGCATCCCCTCTACCCCTTTGGTGCTGTCCTGGTCTCCGGTCGTCCCAACGGTGGTAGAGGGTGGCACAAGGCGGGGCCCTCGTCTGGCGATATGAAGTAAGGCTCGCGCCTGTGAAGATCGCCGCCCGTGACACTCCCACGTAATAATAAGTGGAGTTGTACACGCCCCAGAGCCTCAGGAGAGCCGCCCTCGGCCTCGGGGGCTCCCTCCCACATCCTAGTGGCAGCACTTAGCTCCGCGCTGGTGAGAAGACTCGAAGACAAGAAGCCTAGACTAGGCGCCGGACACGGCCATTTGCTTTGGATCTCTTTTCTATAGCCTTGCCTTCTAGATTTGGATTTGAATTGAAATTGAATTTTCACTGATGAGTGCGGGGGGTGCCTTTTCTAGTTCGACCGTTTCTCTCTATCTGGTTCTTGCCTTACCCCGGAGCTTACGCTCGCTACCTCCCCTTCGTGGGCTCCTCGCGAGCGAGGCAGGGCGCAGCATGCGCGCCGCGCGCGTCAACGCCACTGTTGGCGCCGGATTCTCACAAGGCCCTCTTGGGCGAGTCAGCAGACTCTTCAGAAGTTCCTCGAGAGCTCACAACCTTACGACCTAGTTCGGGGCATGCGCTGGCTAAGGTAAGCCACACCGAAGACTCTCCATCGGACTCGCGGTCACGCAAAGATGCATACCCAACTTGACATAGAAGGATAAAAAACTGCGATTTGTTTACATGAGGGGCTCCCCCTCTCAAAATGCTCTTACAATGTTTAGGGTCCACGCCCAAGTTTTTACAGGGTAAACAACACGGAAACGTGGGATCAGCTAGATATGTCGCTCGCCACGTCCCCCATGTCATCTTCAGATGCACCGCTGGCGTCGCTGTCGCCGTCATTGGCGTCGCCTCCGCCTTCACCGGCGCCGGCATCGCCGTCGTCAACCATGTCGCCTTTGTCTGTAGCGACCACCACCGCATCATCTTCAGAAGCGAAGGCTCTGACCAGTGCGTCCACGTTGTCCTCCACCCACCACGCCAGGTCGCCCCGGATGGCCTGCGGAACTGGGGTGATGGCGGCGTCAAAGTCAACATCCTGGTAGGTGTTCTGGAGGTGACTGAAGACGCGGGAGAATGCGCGCCCGAGCAAGCCGCGACTCCTCTCTTCAACAAGCTGGCGAGCTCTATCGGATCGAGCTTCAAGACGCGTCACCACGTCAGAGAAGAAGCGAACATGGCTGGCGTAGTCGTCCGTATGAGGATAAGGGGCATTCTCATCGCAGATATGGCCCAACGCGGTGTTATCCCTGTTCCTAAGAACATGGAGCATGGGGGCGTGCTCGCGCTACAATGTCCGCCGTTGAAGCACTTCCTCCCTGTTCAGCCGCGCAACAGCCTCAGCGTCATCAACCCGTTTCTGAAGAGAGAGCAGCTCGGCGCGGACAGAGGCCAACTCCGCCTGCGCCGTGACCAGGGTGGCTGTCGTGGCCTCCTCGTGCCTCTCTACCTCAGCAATCCTAGGCCCAAGGGCAGCAGCCCTGCCTACAGCCTCAGTCTCCGCAGGCTGCAGCTTCGGGTCATGCCTTCCCTCAAGACACGCACGAACTTCGGCCACCCGGCGATCGACCTCCTCTTGAGCCTTGGCCTTGCGTGCACCAACGACATCTTCCGCTTGGGCAACTTGACGCTCCCTTGTCTCCAGCCGCTCAAGCTCAAGGCTGCGCTCCACAGCCTCCAGTGCCAACGCCTCCTCTCGCCTCCGGATCTCTTCTTCTTCGGTGGGCGTCCCCCTAAGCGATGCAAGGACGGCTTTGCGCGCCTCCACCTGCTGCTCCAGGGACGTGCTCTAGGCCTGGAGCTCCCGCGCGCGCTTCTCCGCAGCCTCGCGACGGCGGTTAGCCTCGCGAGCTTCCTCCAAAGCTCTGGAGCAAGTCCCATGAGAGACCTTAAGAGATGCCTTGGCCTTCGCGTTGTCAAGATCACGCTGACAACGGCCGAGGTTGATAGCCACCTTCAACTTGTGCCACTCCTCCGCCAACCGAAGACCCTCGGCCTCAAGGCGCGCGTCGACACCCACAAGTTCTTCACCGAGTCGGTTCATCGTGCCCATCGCCTCCTGGAAGAGCTCCTGACGAACAATGCTCTGCCCGTGCTCAAAATCAAGCGCACGGCCCACCTCGTCCTCAGCCATGGGGGCTGTGGGCGACGCCTGGAGCGGTGCGCCCCCTCTCGGCATGGGGCTCAGGGCTGGCGCTGCCCAAGTGTCGGATCACGGGTTTCGGTAAAACCCTTAAGGTTCAAACACTGGGGTGTGCACGAAGATTTCCCCCCTACCGATCCACGTCCTAACTCAGCTAAGATCTTACGAACTAACTCGACGAACTCGCAACACAAAGGAGACAAGATTTATACTGGTTCGAGCCACCGTTGTGGTGTAATACCCTACTCCAGTGTGGTGGTGGTGGATTGCCTCATGGGCTGAGGATGAACAGTACAAGGGGAAGAACAACCTCCTGAGGAGAGGTGTTATTGTGCTCGGTGAACTTGTGGTTGTTCTGGTATCTCTCGATCTGACCCCCCCTATCTATGGTGGTGGCTAGTCCTATTTATAGAGGCCCTGGTCCTCTCCCCAAATATTGAGTGGGAAGGGAGCCAACAACGGCCAATTTGAAAGGGGACAGCTAGTATAGCTTATCCTGACAAAAGTGGTCTTCGCCTGCAAAAGGCTCTGGTGGTGACGCCGCCTTGGGCTCCTTGGTGACCTCCGTCGTGTCGTCCTGCTGGTCTTGGTCTCGTTGCACCAATATGGAAACCTTTGCTTGATGCCTTGGTACTCCACGCCTACGCTTGCCCCCTTAGCACCAAAGAGGAAACAAGGACGCTGCACACACTGGCGCCCGCCTGGTCTCGATCGTCATGGCTCACGTCATGAGAACCTTGCGAGGTTTGCCTTGCCTTGATCTCTCCGCCCCTCGCAAGCCCGCCTGAAGAGGCGGCTCCTGAGGAGGTCTTGCATCATCCGCCTCGCGAGGCTTGGCCCCTCGCGAAGGTCTTGAATGCCGTGTTGATGAAGATGGGTTGTACAGGCCTGCTAGCAAAGCCACGCCGTGGGCCGCAGGCATGCAAGTCTGGGGACCCCCGTTCCCAGAACGCCGATAGTAGCCCCCGGGCCCAAGGCGCGCTCGGGCTTGGCTTCGAGGCGAAGCCAAAGGCCAAGTGCGGGACACTACGGACCCCAATAGCCTGCGGCCTTGGTCAACGTGTGGTGGTTGATTGGACGTGGGCGCCTCCGCTTCCCCATGCTGCCTTGTTACCCGCCTGGCTAGACAGCCGCCGTGGTCTACACGGTTATTCTTCCATCGCTTGCACCATTCTCCTCCAATTCCTCTGCTTCCCCCCAGACTCTGCTCCTCTTTCCAATCAGACCTTAGCTCTGCTCGCCCCATCGCCAGGGCGCCGACGCAAGCGGATAAAGGGAAGAAGCTAGTGCGCCCCGGCCGCCGAGCCCGTAGTTGGCCGATCGCTAGTTCTCAACGATGAGGCTATGGGCAAGGTGCGTCCCATGCTTGCCTCTAGCTTCAATGAGTGGGGAACGACGGTGGCTTGGCCTGCATCTCACACTCGTATCGACCCAGCGGCCACTGAGGTCCCCTTCTTCATCGACGCCCTTTGGGCCGGCTTGGTCCCTCCTTTCTCCGCCTTCTTCAACGTTATGCTTGCGCATTATCAGATGCATATGCTGCACCTTGATACTCAATCTGTGACCCTTCTTGCCGTCTTCGCCTTTGCTTGCGAGGCCATGGTAGGCATTGCTCCTTCCGTGGCTCTTCTTTGCCACTTCTTCTCGTTGCACCTGATTGATCCTCGGCAGAGCTCCGGATGCCTGAGCTTTCAGGCCATGGCGGCGATGGCCGGCGACGGGATCGACTTCAAACTTCCACCATCCACGAGCGAGTTTCGGACATGGTGGGTGTTTGTTGATGCCGGAGTGCTCAGCCCCTGCTCTCCTCTCCGTCAGGGCCCGCCATTCCTAACTCCGGTTGGTGCCACCAGAGGCTCGCCAATCCGTGCCTTGCCCCCGTCTGGCTCAGGTTGAGGTGGCTCAAAGACCTTGGCATGATTGCGCCTATGGTGGTGAAGGAGTTCGTCCGGCGCCGAATCGCTCCGCTTCAGCGCCACTCCCGATCGATGTGGGCCTTGCTCAGCAGCCAGGACCACATGAGACTTCAGGAGTCGGGGCTCCCCCTTGAGGCACGGCGAACGGTGCTTGACGTCCTGATTGGCGTCCCGTTGCCAGATGACTTGCCTAGGAGGAGTTGCCTTTTGTACCACTGCTTGAACAAGATGACATTCGTGGAGCGGATGCCCTCCTTCGAGTGGGGGCTGCGCCCAGTTGGCCTCGTGGGGCCCTGTGAGAACCCCATCGTCGTGGTCCCTCTCCTTGATGCTGGCGTCGAGCTCGATAATGCAAAGGCCGAGGCTTCCCTCGCAGCCTCCTGTGAGGCCTGCTCCCGAGCTCTAGAAGAGGCTCGGGAAGCTGACTACCATCGCGAGGCCGCAGAGAAGCGCGCATGGGAGCTCCAAGCCTGGAGCGCTGTCTTGGATCAGCAGGTGGAGGCGCGCAGGGCTGCCCTTGCGTCGTTGAGGGGGACGCCCACCGAGGAGGAAGAGATCCGGAAGTGCGAGGAGGCGCTGGTGCTGGAAGCCGTGGAGTGCAGCCTTGAACTCGAACGGCTGGAGAAGAGGGAGCGCCAGGTTGCTCAGGAGGAGGACGACGTCGGCGCGCGTGAGGCCAAGGCCTAGGAGGAGGTCGAGCGCCAGGTGGCTGAGGCTCGCACGGATCTCGAGAGCAGGCACGACCTGAAGCTGAAGCTCATGGAAGCTGGGCCACTGGTAGGACTGCTGCCCTCAAGTCTAGGTCGATCGAGGTGGAGCGGCGCGAGGAAGTCGCCGCAACCGCCCTGGCCTCAACGCAGGCTGAGCTGGCTTCCGCCCGCACCGAGCTGCTCTCTCTTCAGCAGCGGTTCGTCGACGCCGAGTCCGTCGCGTGGAAGAACAAGGACGAAGTGCTTCTACGGCGGACGTTGGAGCGCGTGCACACCCCCATGCTCGAGGACCTCAGGAATAGGGCCAACACTGCCCCGGGCCATATCTGCGATGAGAATTCTCCTCATCCCCATGCGAATGACTACGCCAGTCACCTCCGCTTGTTCGCCAACATGGTGACGCGCCTGCAGAACCGTTCCGAGAGGGCTCGCCAGCTTGTTGAAGAGAGGAGTCGCAGCCTACTCGGGCGCGTGTTCTCCCGCGTCTTCAGCCATCTCTAGAACGCCGATCCCAACATCGATTTTGACGCTGCCATTGCTCCCATACCTGAAGCCATCCAGGGAAACCTGGCGCGATGGGTTGAAGACAATGTGGATGCGCTGGTCAGGGCCTTCACTTCTGACGACGGCGGGGTGGTAGTTGCGGATGACGAAGGCGTCGTGGTCGATGATGGCGATGGCGGCGCCGAGGGACGTGATGGTAATGCCAATGATGATGGCAGCGATGCCAGTGACGCATCCGAGGGCGATCCTGGGGGTGCAGCGAGCGACCTGTCCGATTGATTCCGTGCTTCTCACCTGTTTGCCCTGCACGTAGAAGCTCGGGCGCGGCCCCGGAGGTTGTAAGAGCATTTTGGGAGGGGGAGCCCCTCATGTAAATATACTACTGCCTCTACCCCTTTAGGTTGAATTGAATATGCGTCTTCACGAACTCACGTATGCTGGGGCAAGCTTGCTGTTGCGGTTTACCTTAGCCTGGACGAGCCCAAAATCGGCTCAAGAGATTGTGGGTTTCTAGGAAGCTCCTGAGGAATTCGTCGACATGCCCGAGGGGGGCGCGTGATAAGCGAGCGCCAGCCGCGGCGCGACATGTGCGTGGCTCATGTGCTTCATGCCCATCCCCGCTCATGAGGGGCCCATGAGAGGGGAGCAACAGGCACGAACTCCAAAATAAGGCAAGAACCAGACTGTGAGAAATAGCTCGAATGAGAAAAGGCATCCCCCCCGGCGCGCATCAAATGAAAATTCAACTTCAACTTAAATCCAAATCCAGAAGGCGGGGTTACAGAAAAGATATCCAAAGCAAATGGCCGCGTCCGGTGCCTAGTCTAGTCTTCGACGTATTCTCACCATCATGGAGCTAAGTGCTGCCACTAGGCATGGGAGGGAGCCCCCGAGGCCCGAGGGCGGCACTCCTGAGACTCCGGGGCGTGTACAGCCCCACTTGTTATTATGTGAGAGTGTCACGGGTGGCGATCTTCACAGGCGTGAGCCTTACTTCATATCGCCTGACGAGGGCCTCGCCTTGCGCCACCCCCTACCACCGCCGGGACGACCGGAAACCAGGACGGCCCAACAAGGGCAGAGGGGACGCCAGCGGCGCCCTCGGCGACCACAGGTCCTCTGCCGGGGGAATGGTCACCGGCGCCACCCCGGCAGAGGGCCTACCTCCGGGCGTTGCCTTGCTCCGTGCGATGCGGGGAGGGGCCTTGCTCCTGGCCCCTCCCACGCAGCCCCCAGTGAGCCTCTTCTGGTGAGACGGATACCACCGTGCTGGAACCGTCATCGGGTGTTGTGACCTGGCTCACTTGCGATTCATGGTTAGCGTAAGCCTGCCCCTAGGAGATTAGTGGTACCCTGTAGCTGTTGTCGACGGCGCGGTTGGCGGGGCTCTCGGGCAGCTCCTAGAAAGCCTCAGCTCCTAGCACCTCTTCTTCCCAGCCTAGCTCGAGGAACGAGCCGGGGTCATCTTCTGGCGCGTACTCCTGGTTCATCATGCGGGGCACGTAGGCCTCCGAGGCCCTTGCTTTGAAGGCCTCGTCGTAGTGCCCCACACTCCATGTCGCCCGGCTCAAGACGCTGTCCTGAGGATGGTGGGGTAGCGCCTCACCAGGGTTGTGTGCGATGATGCTCGTGCCCGCACCCATCTGAGGTGGTGCGGGTGCGAGGGGGCGCCCTCCACCGTGAATCGTGCTGATGTCGACGAAGCCCCGGGTGCACTTGGGGGTACGCGGGCGTGGCGAGGCCCGCCGTGGGATCCTGTCATTGCCTGGGGCATGAGCTGGTAGTAGAAGGGCGGTGCTCCTGTGGCCGCCCCGTCCAGTAGCTCGGTGACGCGTTCCAGCAGTGCATTCCGGCCGCTCTCCATCAGTCGGCACCGCAGCAGCTCCCGTGCCACCATGAGCACGGCCCGCATGTTCACCTGCTCCCTCCTAGTGTGCGGCACCGTCACCGCGGCGTGGCTTGTGGCCCTTGAAGCAGCTCGCGTCTGTCGGGGAGTAAGAGTAGAGGGTGAGTGACTGCACCGCCCACGCCCTGTAGTGTTTGGTGGTGCGCGTGCCGCCTGAGACGCGGGGTTGTGGTCTTCCTGGACTGGTAGCGCTGCCCGGGCTGGCCAGGCTGCCCAGCGGTCGGTGTTAGTCCTCGAGTCGCCTGACATCAGAGCCGCGGGACGCCGAAGGATCAACGAGCGAATCGGCTGATGGGAGGAGAGCCCCGGCGCACCCCTACCTGGAGCGCCAAATTTCGGATCACGAGTTCCGGCAAAACCCTTAAGGTTCGAACACACGGGTGCGCGCGTAGATTTCCCCCTACCGATCCACGTACTAACTCAGCTAAGATCTTACGAACTAACTCGACGAACTCGCAACACAAAGGACACAAGATTTATAATGGTTCGGGCCACCATTGTGGTGTAATACCCTACTCCAGTGTGGTGGTGGTGGATTGCCTCTTGGGCTGAGGATGAACAGTACAAGGGGAAGAACAGCCTCCTAAGGAGAGGTGTTCTTGTGCTTGGTGAACTTGTGGTTGTTCTGGTCTCTCTCGATCTGACCCCCCTAGCTATGGTGGTGGCTAGTCCTATTTATAGAGGCCCTGTTCCTCTCCCCAAATATTGAGCGGGAAGGGAGCCAACAATGGCCAATTTGAAAGGGGGCAGCTAGTACAGCTTATCCTAACAAAAGTGGCCTTCGCCTGCAAAAGGCTCTGGTGGTGACGCCGCCTTGGGCTCCAAGGTGGCCTCCATCTTGCCGTCCTACTGGTCTTGGTCCCATTACACCAATATGGAAACCTTTTCTTGATGCCTCGGTACTCTGCACCTACGCTTGCCCCCTTAGCACCAAAGAGGAAACAAGGACGTTGCGCGCGCTGGCGCCCACCTGGTCTCGATCATCATGGCTCACGTCACGAGAACCTCGCGAGGTTTGCCTTGCCTTGATATCTCCGCCCCTCGCGAGCCCGCCTGGCGAGGCCACTCCTGAGGAGGTCTTGCGTCGTCCGCCTCGCGAGGCTAGGCCCCTCGCGAAGGTCTTGAATGCCTTGTTGATGAAGATGGGCCGTACAGGCCTGCTAGCAAAGCCACGCCGTGGGCTGCAGGCAGGCAAGTCTGGGGACCCCTGTTCCCAGAACACCAACACCCAGGCGCCAGCCGGGCCTTGCGAGGGGCCCGAACTAGACGGGGCCCGCTACCTGAAGAGGAGCCGAAGACCGAAGCCGACCAGCCACCATCCATAACTAGAGGAGGGGTTCTGGGCACGCCCGCCAAGCTCCAAGCAAGACCGCCAAGGAGGGGCGACGAGGCCGTGAGCTCAAGGCGCCATGAAGGCGAGCGCGCCTCTCCGACCGACCCCGCGCCGAGAGTGGCACGCGGGCGCGGGGTGCTCAAGGCCAGCAGGGGAGTCGAGGAGAGAGGAGGCTGCTCCTCAAGAGATGTGACGGCCTTGGCAGAAGGGACCCTAAAGGACCATCGTCAGGAAGGAAAGCGGCACTCAAGAAACCACAAGGGTACAATACTTACTCATTGACGGCGATGCACTTCCTTCGCTTCAACGGCCCGAAGATACCGCTGCTGCTCGGGGATCCTTTCCTCTTGCGGAGCTCCTCGAAGTCCATGCAAAGCCGGCCGAAGCGCTGGACGTGGCGGCCGGCATGGGGTGCAACCAGAGAAGCGCTCCAAGGGACAACTTCAGGGGTGCCGGGCTGCGGACAGCAGTCGGGTGCCGTCTCAGCGCGACCTCCCGAGACCTCTGGAGCTTCGGCCTTGGGAGCCGTGTGCTACATCGTCTCAGCACCGATACCCTAGGGGAAGGATCATGAGATCCTGGGGACGACGCCCGAGGAGCCCCAGACGACATCTGCACCTCAGCACTCGGGCCGCCGGCCTCCGGCGATGCTCGCCCCCTTGCATCCACATTTGGGGCGAGCCCGGCGCCAGCTACGAAGAAGGGAACCACATTGACGGGGTTCTCACGGGGCCCCACCAGGCCCTCCGGGCGCAACCCCCACTCATCAAAGGAAGGCATCTGCTACACAAATCCAACCTTGTTCGAGCAGTGGTACAGCAGACAGCTCTTCCCAGGCATGTCGTCCGGCGAAGGGACACCCGTCTGGACCTCGAGCACTGTTCGTCGTGTCTCAAGAGGGAGCCCGGACTCCTAAAGCCTCATATGGTCCTCACTACTGAGCAAAGCCCACATTGGGCCAGAATGGCGCTGAAGCGGAGCGACCCGGCGCCTGATGAACTCCTTCACCACCATAGGCACAGTCACGCCGCGGTCCTTCATACCCCTCAGCCTGAGCCAGATGGGGATGAGACAGGAGCTCGCGAGCCTCTTGTGGCCCCAACCGGAGTTGGGAACGGCAAGTGCTAACGGAGAATGGAGCACAAGGCTGAGCACCCCGGCGTCGACACATACCCACCGTGTCCGAAACTTGCTCGTGGAAGGAGGAAGCTCGAAGTCGATCCCTGCGCCAGCCATCGCAACCACAGCCTGGAAGCTCACGCACCCCGAGCTTTGCCGAGGATCAATCAGGTGCAACGAGAAGAAGTGGCAAAAAAGGGCCATGGAAGGGGCAATGCCCACCATGGCCTCACACACAAAGGCGAAGACGGCAAGGAGGGTCACGGATTGGGGGTCAAGATGCAGCAAGTGGATCTAATAGTGTTCCAGCACTGCGTTGAAGAAGGCAGAGAAAGGGGGGACCAGGCCAGCCCAAAGAGCATCGATGAAGGTTGGGACCTCGGTGGTTGCCTGGTCAATACAAGTGCGAGACGCAGGCCAAGCCGCTGTCTTCCCCCACTCATTGAAACTGGAGGCGAGCATGGGGCGCACCTTGCTCATGGCCTCATCATTGAGCACCAGCGGTCGTCCAACCACGGGCTCAATGGTCAAAGGCGCGCCGGTAGAAGATAGAGGCTTCTTCCCCTTGTCAGCTTGTTTCAGCGCGATGGCGATGGAGCGGGCAGAGCGCAGGCCAGATTGGGAGGAGGAGCAGAGTCTAGGGGAAGCAAAGGAATCGGGGAAGTATGGCGCGGGCGATGGAAGAATAACTGTGTAGGTTGCGAGGGGCGCATAGCCAGGCGGATTCCAAGGCAGCGTGGGGAAGCAGAGACGCCCACGTCCAATCAACCGCCACGCGTCGACCGAGGCCGCGGGCTATTGGGGCCCGTGGCGCTCCGCACTTGACCTTTGGCTTCGCCTCGAAGCCAAGCCCGAGCGCGCCTTGGGCCTGGGGGCTACTGTCGGCGTTCTGGGAATGGGGGTCCCCAGACTTGCCTGCCTGCGGCCCATGGCGTGGCTTTGCTAGCACGCATGTACGGCCCATCTTCATCAACAAGGCATTCAAGACCTTCGTGAGGGGCCAAGCCTCGCGAGGCAGATGACGCAAGACCTCCTCAGGAGCGGCCTCGCCAGACAGGCTCGCGAGGGGCGGAGAGATCAAGGCAAGGCAAACCTCGCGAGGTTCTCGTGACGTGAGCCATGACGATCGAGACCAGGCGGGCGCCAGCGTGCACAGCGTCCTTGTTTCCTCTTTGGTGCTAAGGGGGCAAGCGTAGGCGCAGAGTACCGAGGCATCAAGCAAAGGTTTCCATATCGGTGCAATGAGACCAAGACCAGCAGGACGGCAAGACGGAGGTCACCATGGAGCCCAAGGCGGCGTCACCACCAGAGCCTTTTGCAGGCAAAGACCACTTTTGTCGGGATAAGCTGTACTAGTTGTCCCCTTTCAAATTGGCCATTGTTGGCTCCCTTCCCGCTCAATATTTGGGGAGAGGACCAGGGCCTCTATAAATAGAACTAGCCACCACTATAGCTGGGGGCGACCTCATCTTGGACTAGAACTAGTTCATCCCCACAATCACATCCACCGAGCACAAGAACACCTCTCCTCAGGAGGCTGTTCTTCCCCCTGTACTGTTCATCCTCAGCCCGAGAGGCAATCCACCACCACACTGGAGTAGGGTATTGCACCACAACGGTGGCCCGAACCAGTATAAATCTTGTGTCTCTTGTGTTGTGAGTTCGTCGAGTTAGCCCGCGAGATCTTAGCAAAACTAGGACGTGTATCGGTAGGGGGTAAATCTTCGCGCGCACACCAGAGTTCAAACCTTAAGGGTTTTGCCGGAACCCGTGATCCGACACACGCCAAAAATCTCTGTGTCTACATTTTGTTTGCTCCCTCCAACCTCCTCCCTTTACCTTCATATGCAAATATTTTACATTCCGCTGCTATACTCTTAGACTTGCATGTGTAGGTTGATTGCTTGACTTGTGCTAAGTTGCTAAAATCTTCCAAGACTTAAAATTGGGAAAATGCTAGATTTTTATTTAGTCAAGTAGTCTAATCACCCCCCCTCTACACATACTCTCGATCCTACAATGTCGTATCTTCTTAAGTTGGCAAATGTCTCAGTGAGGTCAGTCAGCAGGTCGAAACCTTTACGTGACTTGACCATGATATCATCCATGTATCCTTCCACATTCCGACTGATTTGAGTGAGCATGCACTTCTGAATCATGTGCATGAATGTTGCGCCAGCATTCTTAAGACCAAAGGGCATGGTGACATAGCAAAAACACCCGAATGGGGTGATGAAGGCTGTTTTTATTTCATCGGGTCCATACAGTCAGATCTGATGGTACCTGGAATACGCGTCCAAAAAGGATAAACGTTCACTCCCCACAGTTGAATCGACGATCTGGTCGATGAGGGGAAGAGGGAAGTGATCTTTCGGGCAGGCCCGATTGATGTGCTTGAAGTCGATATAGATACGAAGTGAATCATATTTCTTGGCGACCATGACAACATTGGCGAGCCACTCAGAGTGGTATATCTCGTGGATGAACTTAGCTGCCAGGAGCCGAGCCACCTCTTCGCCAATTGCCTTTCTCTTCTCCACGGTGGACCGACGGAGATGTTCTTTGACAGGTTTTACTTTTGGGTCGACACGCAAACGGTGCTCAGCTAGTCCCCCGGGTACACCCGGTATGTCAGATGGTTTCCATGCAAAGATGTCCCAATTCTCACGGGGGAACTGGATGAGCGCTTCTTCCTATTTGCTGTCGAGTGTCGTTGAGATGTGGGTTGGGGCAGCATTGGGATCAGTCGGCTGAATATGAACAGGCTTTGTCTCACCAGCTGACTGGAATGCGGATTCTGAAGCAGGCTTCTTGGCTCGCAACAAATCTCTCGGATCTGCATTTTTGTTGTATTCTTCCATCTCAACAGCTGCCATCTGTTCATCGGCAATTTTTGAACCCTTCTGGAGGCATTCTTTTGCTCTTTGCCTATTCCCTGTGACTGTGATCACACCTTTGGGACCAGACATATTCAACTTGAGGTATACGTAACACAGTCAATCCATGAAACGAGCATATGCGGGCCTGCCCAGAATTGCATGGTAGGCACTGTGAAAATCCACCACCTCAAGCATCAACTTTTCTTTACAGTAATTCTTTGAATCACCAAAAACCATGTCTAGAGTGATCTGACCGAGTGAATCTTCTTTCTTTCCTGGGATGACTCCGTGAAACCGCATATTACTCTCACTGAGCTTGGACATCGGAATGCCCATCCCTTGGAGGGTCTCAGCATATAGAATGTTCAAACCACCACCGCCATCCATCAGAACCTTGGTCAGTCGCGTGCCCCCAACGACTGGATCGACCACCAACGCTTGCTGCCCAGGGGTAGCAACGTGTGCTGGGTGATTGGACTGGTTGGATGTAATGGGAGTTTTTGACCACTTCAAATACGTCGTAGTTGCCGGAGCAACCATGTTCACTTCTCTATTGATAACTTTCAGTCGACTTTTGCTCTCGATGCTAGCAAAAATCATCAAAGTAGCATTGACGTTGGGGTAACCCTCATCTTCCTCTTTATCCTCATCCTTATTGGACTCTTTTTCCTTCTCACTAGGCTGACCTTCCCGAAAACCTTGAATCAGAAGCCGACATTGTCGAGTGGTATGCTTGGGCAGAATCAAGTTACCCTCTGCATCTGTTTTGGTGTGTATGTGGCACGAAAAATCAAGAACATCATTTCCTACCCGATCTTTCACTTTTTTGGGGATCCATGGCCCTTTAGGCTTTCCCTTGAACTTCCCTTGATTCAAAGCTGTAGCTTCAGCCTTGCGTTTCTGCTTTCAACTGGAATTTCCTCCTCCGGTGTCTTGGGCGACTGGTTTGTTCTTGCCACTGCGGAGTTGGTCCTCCTCTTCGCCGTTAGCGTACCGAGTGGCTATTTCCATCATTCGAGCTAGAGACATGTCACCTGACCGACCGAATTTCAGGTTTAGCTCTCTATATCGAACACTCTCTTTGAAGGCGCAAACTGCTTGGTGCTTTGACACATTTTCCACGGTATGATGAAGAGTAGTCCATCTCTGGATGAAGTCTCTCAAAGTCTCATTCTGTTTCTGAACGCAGTGCTGCAATTCAGTCAGTCCAGCAGGTCGCTTGCAGGTGCCCTCAAATGTTTTGATAAACACTCGGGCCAATTCTTCCCAACTAAAAATACTTCCAGGGGCCAACTGATTCAACCAAGCTCTTGTTGAACCCTCGAGCATCACAGGGAGGTACTTCATGGCTATGTCATCATTGCCTCCACAATCTGCACTGTCACTTGGTAATCTTCTAGCCAAGTGTCGGGCTTCGACTCACCGGTGAACTTACTCACGCCTGTTGCCAATCTGAAGTTGGGGGGGATCTCTGCAGCATGGATGGCTCTACTGAAACATTCTGGCCCAGAAACATGCACTCTGCTTCCACTCGTATGGTTTCTGTCTTGTCCTTCTCTGTGTGCCCGGCTCCTGTCGACCAGACCTTGTACAAGAAGAGATCTCGCATCAAAACCAGGCTCTCTGGGGTCGACTGGAACTCTCCGATCATCACCATACGGGTGCATGTCATCATACCGGCGGGACGCGTACGACCCGCCTCTCGGAGGGGGCGTAGGCACTCGACAGTGATCATCGTGAGTGTAGCGGTGATCGTACTGTATGTGGCCTCGATCCAGGTTCTGATCCTGGCGATGCCCATGATTATCACACCATGGGGGCGATCTTGGGCTATGTGCTGACCGAACTATTTCTGTGACTACGGATCTACTATGGATCCTATTGCACGACTGAGAAACAGTTGAGTTTTGTTCACCCGCTACTCGGAGCAGCGCATGAATCTGCAGCAAACCTCTACCAGCTTCTGAACGAGATGGTTGAATTGACTCTGCTATTCGTGTTGCAGCTGCAAGATTCTGGATTGGAGTACGGTATACCTGAGGTTCAGGCGGAAACAGTTGTCGAGGCCGTCGACTGGATTTGGGGATCCGTCGACGGGCACGCTCGTCGAGTGAATGTTGGAGATTCTCCAGTCACCCACGCTCAGCCAAGGTGGCCAGACGCTCATCCTCCAAGGCCCAAGCCTGGGAGGTCTTCCCAATGATGGGGGTGTGGAGTGCCTCCATGTTGCAATGATGCAGCTCGTCCCTCTACTCCGAAGTGAGGGCTTCGTGATGATATTCGTCATGACCATGCAGCGGGCCGCCGCCACCACCGTGACGGAACCCATTTGGGCTGCGGGCATGTCGACCATGAGGACTTCCACCACAGGGTCGCTGCTTCCGCACTCAGAAAGAGTCTCCGCGAAACCAGTCCAACAGTGCGTAGAGAGATTCGTCGGGCTCGATAGCTGTGACTTGAGGGGTGGCTACCTGTCGACCCACCGCATGCCTCACCCACCGATGAAGCTGCGACCGACCAGATCGCTTGCGGCGGCGTACAGCAGGGAGAGTGGATGACGCGAGAGCTGACTGATACTGAGTCGACGGCTGCCGCAAGAGCATGCCGCAGGCGCTCGCTTGGAAGTGCGCCACCCCGTGGATGGGTAGGGCCTCGACGTTGAGGGGGGCCTCTTCGAGCCAAGCGGAGTCGTCGGCGACAAAAATGAGCACATGATACGTCTCCAACGTATCTATAATTTTTGATTGTTCCATGCTATTATATTATCCATCTAGGATGTTTTATATGCATTTATATGCTATTTTATATGATTTTTGGGACTAACCTATTAACCTAGCTCCCAGTGCTAGTTTTTGTTTTTCCCTTGTTTTTGAGTATCGTAGAAAAGGAAAACCAAACGGAGTCCAATTGACCAGAAATTTCACGCAGATTGTTTTTGGACCAGAAGAAGCCCACGAAGTACCAGAGATGGACTAGAGGAGTCCCGAGGTCACCACGAGGGTGGGGGCGCGCCCTACCCCCTGGGCGCACCCCCCTATCTCGTGGCCGCCTCGGTGAGCCCCCTAACTTGTTCTCGACTCCAACACCTCTTATATATACCCAAACTTTCAGAAATAAACCTAGATCAGGAGTTCCGCCGCCACAAGCCTCCGTAGCCACCGAAAACCAATCTAGACTCGTTCCGGCACCCTGCCGGAGGGGGGAATCCCTCTTTGGTGGCCATCTTCATCATCCCGGCGCTCTCCATAACAAGGAGGGCGTAGTTCACCCTCGGGGCTGAGGGTATGTACCAATAGCTATGTGTTTGATCTCTCTCTCATGTTCTTGATTTGGCACGATCTTGATGTATCGCGAGCTTTGCTATTATAGTTGGATCTTATGATGTTTCTCCCCCTCTACTCTCTTGTGATGAATTGAGTTTTCCCTTTGAAGTTATCTTATCGGATTGAGTCTTTAAGGATTTGAGAACACTTGATGTATGTCTTGCATGTGCTTATCTGTGGTGACAATGGGATATCACGTGATCCACTTGATGTATGTTTTGTTGATCAACTTGCGAGTTCCGTGACCTCATGAACTTATGCATAGGGGTTGGCACACGTTTTTGTATTGACTCTTCGGTAGAAACTTTGGGGCACTCTTTGAAGTTCTTTGTGTTGGTTGAATAGATGAATCTGAGATTGTGTGATGCATATCGTATAATCATACCCATGGATACTTGAGGTGACATTGGAGTATCTAGGTGACATTAGGGTTTTGGTTGATTTGTGTCTTAAAGTGTTATTCTAGTATGAACTCTAGGATAGATTGAACGGGAACAATAGCTTCGTGTTATTTTACTACGGACTCTTGAATAGATCGATCCGAAAGGATAACTTTGAGGTGGTTTCGTACCCTATAATAATCTCTTTGTTTTTTCTCCGCTATTAGTGACTTTGGAGTGACTCTTTGTTGCATGTTGAGGGATAGTTATATGATCCAATTATGTATTATTGTCGAGAGAACTTGCACTAGTGAAAGTATGAACCCTAGGCCTTGTCTCCTAGCATTGCAATACCGTTTACGCTCACTTTTATCATTAGTTACCTTGCTGTTTTTATATTTTCAGATTACAAAAACCTATATCTACCATCCATATTGCACTTGTATCACCATCTCTTCGCCGAACTAGTGCACCTATACAATTTACCATTGTATTGAGTGTGTTGGGGACACAAGAGACTCTTTGTTATTTGGTTGCAGGGTTGTTTGAGAGAGACCATCTTCATCCTACACCTCCCATGGATTGATAAACCTTAGGTCATCCACTTGAGGGAAATTTGCTATTGTCCTACAAACCTCTGCACTTGGAATCCCAACAACGTCTACAAGAAGAAGGTTGTGTAGTAGACATCAGTGCACTAAGACGGATCTCGCGGCCCAAAGCCAAACCACCATCGGAAACCATGTTGATGAAGATCGGGAAAACTGCAACCTCACCGGAAGTCGCTAAGACGCCTGCCCCATGGTGGGCGCCAACTATCGTGGGAGCAAGTCTGACAGTAAGAATAGGGGGTACGAAGGAGGAGGCAAGGTCCTAACTACGGTGAGGTTGTGCATGGAAGGTTTACAAGTTCAGGCCCTTCTCGGACGAAGTAATAGCCCTACGTCTTGGTGCCCGGAGGCTTGGTCGACTGGATTATGCGTGAAAGTTACATGGGGTGCGAACCCTTGTGCCAGAGGAGGGGTAGCTTATATAGAGTGCGCAGGACCCCTCCCGCCCTCAGTTACACAGGGTTCAATGTACTTTAAGGCAGGGGTGTTACTGGTAACGCTAGCTATGAATGACTATAAATGATCATTAAGGCTACTGAGTGAAAGCCTGACCATTGCCATCCATAGGTGGCTTTAGATCTTCTGTGCTCCGAGTGATTCTTTGTACGGTCGAGTGACTCTGTTCTGGTCGAATGGAATTGGGGTATCCGAGTGGGATAGCTGGTCGAGTGGATTGCATTCTAAGGTCATTTCAGTCAGTATCTTCTATTGTCCTTTGAATGTTCATGACTCTAGGGTAGTGTCCTTGGGTAGGGTGTCTAGGACAGGCCTATGACCCTACCCTAGGTACATGTCATCGTCAGATGGCAAAGTGAACAAAGGTATATTTGATATACATGTTATTAATGTGTATTTTACTAGTGTCCGAAGTAATCCCTGGGTATTTGATACCGGTTCAATTGCTAAGATTAGTAACTCGAAAAAGGAGTTGCGGAGACTATTTAAAAGCAAGGTGACGATGTGTGTTGGAAATGATAACAAGGTTGATATGATCACCATCACACACTCCCTCTACCTTCGGTATTAGTGTTGAACCTAAATAAATGTTATTTGGTGTTTGCTTTGAGCATGAATATGATTAGATCATGTTTATTGCAATACGGTTATTCATTTAAGTTAGATGATAAATGTTATTCTGTTTACATGAATAAAACCTTCTATGGTCATACACCCAATGTAAATGGTTTATTGAATCTCAGTTGTAGTGATACACATATTCATAATATTGATGCCAAAATATGCAAAGTTGATAATGATAGTGCAACATATTTGTGGCACTACCGTTTAGGTCATATTGGTGTAAAGCGCATGAAGAAACTCCATACAGATGGGCTTTTGGAATCACTTGATTATGAGTCATTTGATACTTGTGAACCATGCCTCATGGTCAAGATGACTAAAACTCCGTTCTCGGGAACAATGGAGCGAGCCAATGACTTATTGGAAATAATACATACCGATGTATGCAGTCCGATAAGTGTTGAGGCACGTGGCGGGTATCGTTATTTTATGACCTTCATAGATGATTTGAGCAGATATGGGTATATCTTGTACAGGGTCGGTTTACAGAGAAAGGAAACTACATATCCGGACGTCAAGCTTGCCATCCACGCAAAGGAGAGTCCCACCTGGACACGGGGGAAGGCCTTCTCTCTTGTATCTTCATGGTCCATCAGTCCGGCCTATGCTACACAGCCCGGGCACCCGAGGACCCCATAATCTAGGACTCCCTCAACTCCCATTGGCTTGTGCCAAGCTTGGGGGTGCCCCGATATTGTATCACCACCTTTATCATTATCATCTATTTTTAGTTCGATCCTTTTGGTTAAATCTTGATCTAATAGAATAAAAGTTTTAGTATGATCTAGTCTTTAAGTTTTTGCTTCGTGATCTATCTATGTAATCGAGAATGATAGATATATAATAAAGATTAGTTTCGGGTTGAGTGCTTTGATTTCTTGCTCTTAGAAATAAAGGGGGGTAAAGAAAATAAAAGATTGTATGATAATCTTATGGAGAGTGATGACTTCACATATAAGAAGTATAATGCATAAAAATTGTTGAAGGTTGACAACCATACTTTTGGTCATTGTTGCAATTAATAAGAAGTAATAAAGAAAGAGAAGTTTCGCATGTAAATACACTATCTTGGACATATTTTTATGATTGTGAGCACTCATGAAAATACTATATGTTAATGAGTTGATGTTAGACAAGGAAGACAACATAATGAGTTATGTTTTCTTATATCCAAATAGGAGTTATGTTGTCATGGATCCTCCAACATGTGGAGCTTGCCTTCTACCCCATGCTAGCCAAAAACTCCGCACCAAGTAGAGATACTACGTACTTGTGCATCCAAAATCTTTAAACCCAGTTTCATGTCATGAGAGTCCACTATACCTGCCTATGAATTGTAAGATCCTTCAAGTAAGTTGTCGTTGGTGCAAAGCAATAAATATTGCTCTCTAAATATATATGATCTTTTAGTGTGAGGAAAATAAGCTTTGTACGAACTTGTGATGGGGAAGAAATAAAAGCAGCGGACTGCATAATAAAGTTCGCCATCACAAGTGGCAATATAAAGTGGTGTTCCTTTGCATTAAGATTTTGTGCATCCAAATAAAAAGCGCATGACAACCTCTGCTTCCCTCTGCGAAGGGCCTATCTTTTATTTTAATTACCCACCTTTATGCAAGAGTCATGGTGATCTTCACCACTCCTTTTTATTTTCTCTTTTTTGGCAAGCATCATGTATTGGGGAAAGATCTAGACACACATATCCAGTCAGATGTAGGCGATGATGAGTTATTATTGTTGACATTACCTTTGAGGTAAATGGTTGGGAGGCGAAGTTATAAGCCCCTACTTTCTATGTGTCTGACTAAAGCTTTGATCTCATAAGTATCGCGTGAGAGTTAACAATTGTGTGAAGGAAATATGCCCTAGAGGCAATAATTGTGTGAGAGTTAGCAGTTGTTATTTGATATTTCCTTATTCATGATAAAGGTTTATTATTCATGCTAGAATTGTATTGGTTGGAAACTTACATACATGTGTGAATACATAAACAAATACCGTGTCCCTAGTAAGCCTCTACTAGACTAGCTCCTTGATCAAAGATGGTTAAGGTTTCCTAACCATAGACATGTGTTGTCATTTACATCATTAGGAGAATGATGTGATGGACAAGACCCATCTGTTAGCTTAGCATATTGATCATTCAATTTATTTCTATTGCTTTCTTAATGTCAAATACATATTCCTTCAACTATGAGATTATGCAACTCCCGGATACCAGAGGAATACCTTGTGTGCTATCAAACATCACAACGTAACTGGGTGATCATAAAGACACTCTACATGTATCTCCGAAGGTGTTTGTTGAGTTGGCATAGATCGAGATTAGGATTTGTCAGTTCTAGTATCAAAGAGGTATCTCTGGGCCCTCTCATTAATGCACATCATAAGAAGCCTTGCAAGCAAAGTGACTAAGGTGTTAGTTGCAAGATGTTGTATTACAAAATGAGTAAAGAGACTTGCCGGTAACGAGATTGAACTAGGTATGGAGATACCGATGATCGAATCTTGGGAAAGTAACATACCAATGGACAAAGGGAATTACATATGTTGTCATAACAGTTCGACCGATAAAGATCTTCGTAGAATATGTAGGAGCCAATATGGGCATCCAGGTTCTGCTATTGGTTATTCACTGGAGAGGTGTCTCGGTCATGTCTGCATAGTTCTCAAACTCGTAGGGTCCGCACGCTTAACGTTCGTTGACGATATAGTGTTATATGAGTTGTATGATTTGGTGACCGAATGTTGTTCAGAGTCCCGGATGAGATCACGGACATGATGAGGAGTCTCAAAATGGTCGAGAGGTAAAGATTGATATATATAGGACGATGGTATTTGGACACCGAGATAGTTTTGGAGTGCATCGGGTAGTCATCGGATCACTGGAAGGGGTTCCGGGAGGCCTCGGGAGGTCTATGGGCCTAATGGGCCAAGGAGAGGCACACACCAGCCCACAGAGGGGCTGGCGCGCCCTCTCCCTGGACGCCGGCCCTAGAAGAAGGAAAGGAGGGGGCGCCACCTCCTCCTGCCTTCCCCTCCTTATGGGAGAAAGGAAGGGGGCGCCACCTCCTCCTTCCTTCCCCTTGGCGCCAAAAGAAGGCAAGGCGGGGTCGGCCTAGGGCAGGAGCCCAAGTAGGATTCGGACCTACTTGGGGTGCCCCTTGGCCTCTCCCCTCTCCCCCACCTATATATATGTGGGAGGGGGGCGCCTAGCACACCCAGAACATTGTCTTAGCCGTGTGTGTCGCCCTCCTCCACCGTTTACACCCCCGGTCATATTTTCGTAGTGCTTAGGCGAAGCCCTGTGGAGATAGGTTCACCATCACCATCACCACGTCGTCGTGCTGCTGGAACTCATCCACTACCTCGTCGTCTTGCTGTAGAAGGCGGAGGACGTCACCGAGCTGAATGTGTGCTGAACGTGGAGGTGCCGTACATTCGGTACTCGATCATTGGATCATGAAGAAGTTCGACTACATCAACCACGTTACTAAATGCTTCTGCTTATGCTCTACGAGGGTACATAGACACACTCTCCCCTCTTGTTGCTATGCATCTCCTTGATAGATCTTGCGTGTGCGTAGATTTTTTTTGTTTTCCATGCAACGTTTCCCAACATTGTGAAAGACTAAATGATGGTTGAGTATGTGAACTTTCTAAATAACAGCTCTTACACAGACTCTTTCTGACATTATGATAAATCGCAATTGCATCAATGACTGAGATCATAGTTGTTAGTTTTCAATGAAGTTTATGTTTCATACTTTGCCTTGTGAACGAATTATCACTTTAACATGAGAAGTTACATGACAATATATTGTTGTTCTAATGATGATCATGATGCCCTCGTGTCCGTATTTTGTTTTATCGACACCTCTATCTCTAAACATGTGGTCATGATTATCGATTTTGGCTTTCGCTTGAGGACAAGCAAGGTCTAAGCTTGGGGGAGTTTGATATGTCCATTTTGCATCATGTTTTTTATGTTGATATTTATTGCATTATGGGCTGTTATTACACTTTATGATGTAATTTTTATGCCTTTTCTCTCTTATTTTGCAAGATTCGCATAAAGAGGGAGAATGCCGGCAGCTAGAATTCTGGACTGGAAAGGAGAAAATCTGATATCCCTATTCTGCACAACTTCAAATTTCATGAAACTTTATGGAGAATTATTTTGGAATATATTAAAAAATATTGGGCGAAGAAATATCAGCAGGGAACCCACCAGGTGGCCACAAGCCTGGGAGGCGCGCCCTACCCCCCAGGGCGCGCCCCCTGAGCTTGTGGGCCCCCTGGCCATCCTCCGGTGCCCATCTTCTGCTATATGAACTGTTTTGACCCAGAAAAAACAAGGAGTAGGCTTTTGGGACGAAGCGCCGCTGTCTTGAAGTGGAACCTGGGCAGAA
Organism: Triticum urartu; assembly: GCF_003073215.2. Taxonomy (NCBI): domain Eukaryota; kingdom Viridiplantae; phylum Streptophyta; class Magnoliopsida; order Poales; family Poaceae; genus Triticum; species Triticum urartu. The sequence goes on along the minus strand of NC_053026.1, from coordinate 108,502,350 downwards.
GCAATCTAGGTCTCCGGTGTAGCGATTCTGCCAGGGAAACTTCCCTCCGGGAGGGGGAAATCGAAGCCATCGTCATCACCAATGATCCTCTCATCATGGGAGGACCAATCTTCATCAGCATCTTCACCAGCACCATCTCATCTCAAACCCTAGTTCATCTCTTGTATTCAATCTTTGTCTCAAAACCTCAGATTGGTACCTGTGGGTTGCTAGTAGGGTTAATTACTCCTTGTAGTTGATGCTAGTTGGTTTATTTGGTGGAAGATCGTACGTTCAGATCCTTAATGCTATTCAATACCCCTCTGATCTTGAACATGAATATGTCTTGTGAGTAGTTACTTTTGTTCCTCAGGACATGGGAGAAGTCTTGTTATAAGTAATCATGTGAATTTGGTATTCGTTCGATATTTTGATGAGATGTATGTTGTCTTTCCTCTAGTGGTGTTATGTGAACGTTGACTACATGAAACTTCACCATAATTGGGGCCTAGGGGAAGGCATTGGGGGGTAATAAGTAGATGATGGGTCGCTAGAGTGACAGAAGCTTAAACCCTAGTTTATGTGTTGCTTCGTAAGGGGTTGATTTGGATCAACACGTTTTATGCTATCGTTACATTTATCTTAATTCTTCTTTCATAGTTGCGGATGCTTGCGAGAGGGGTTAATAATAAGTGGGAGTCTTATACAAATAAGGACAACACCCAAGCACTGGTCCACCCACATATCAAATTATCAAAGTAACGAACATGAATCATATGAGCATGATGAAAACTAACTTGACAATAATTCTCATGTGTCCTTGGGAGCGCTTTGCTTTATATAAGAGTTCGTCTAGGCTTGTCCTTTGCTATAAAAAAGATTGTGCCACCTTGCTGCACCTTAGTTACACTTGTTACTTGTAACCCGTTACGAATTATCTTGCTATCAAACTATCTGTTGCCGATAATTTCAGTGCTTGTAGAGAATACCTTGCTGAAAACCGCTTGTCATTTCCTTCTGCTCCTCATTGCACTACAAAAAAAGACACATCCGTGACATTTTGGGCCGAACGAAAAAAAAATTGTCATACATATGACACTTCTATGACGATAATTGTGACAAAACCCGGTATCATCATAGATGTGGTGGGCTCCTACTTCTATGACAAAAAAATCATGACAGAAAATGGGCTTTTCGTCCTGGGCGGGCCGGAGACGCAGCTGCATGACATTCTTCGGGCCGTCCATGACGGAAAAAACCATGGTAGAAGCGAGGGCGAGGAAAATTTCGGGGAGTTCCCGGTTACAGTGGGAGGTCGGGGCCGAGCGATGTGCGTTTCTCTCGTACACGTACGCGCGTGTGTGCGAGGTGTTGGCTCTAACTAAACCCAGCGATCGATCGATGGCTGTTAACTGAACCCGATCGAGCGATTCCTTCGCTACTGCTTCTAACTGAAGCCGATCGATGCTGCCTCTGGATGAACAATGAGCGTTGCGGGGGGTGGATGAACAGTTCCCGGTGGGGGTGGATGAACAGGACCCCGTGGTGTTGCCTCTGGATGAACAGGACCCCGATCGATCGAGTCGGTTGGGGCTGGAAGAATAGGACCCTGTGGAGGGCTAGATGAACAGGACCACCCCGTGGTGGGCAGGATGAACAGTAGATGGTGGAGGGCAGGATGAATAGTAGCCCGTGGAGGGGTGGTTGAACAGGAGCCTGTGGAGAGGGTTGGTTGAACAGTAGACGGTGGAGTAGCGCGCGGTGGAGGCTGGATGAACAGGAGCCCGTGGATGAACAGTCATAGGTGGAGGCTGGAGGAGGTCGACGGTGGATGAACAGTAGCTCGTGGAGGCTGGAGGGGGTCGACGGTGGATGAACAGTAGCTCGTGGAGGCTGGAGGGGGTCGACGGTGGAGATGAACAGTATCCCATTGAGTCCCGTTTTGCGGTACGCCACACCCCTCCCAATGAATAGGACCCCGTTTCGACCGTAGCGCTCCAACACAAGTCTGTTTCGTCCGTTTTACGGTACGCCACACCCCTCCCGGTCAACAGGCCCCTTGTTTCGACCGTAGGAGGTCCGTTTCCTCCGTTTTGCGGTACGCCAGACCCCTCCCGATGAACAAGATCCCGTTTCGAACGTGGCCGGTCGAACACAAGGCCGTTTCCTCCGTTCTGCGGTACGCCAGGCCTCGTTTCCATCGCCTGTTCCATCCAAGCCCTCTCGATGAACACGACGCATTCCGTTGCCTCCCCATGAACACGACGCATTCCGTTGCCTCCCCATGAACATGACGCATTCCGTTGCCTCCCCATGAACACGACGACGACGTTGTTTCTCCGTTCCGACCCAGCCATGTACACGAGCCCTCGCAGTACGTATGCGCGAGTAGGCATTCGAGACCCCGCCCGTATGTACACATACGTGGCCGTATTTTCTTTCTTGCACCTTGGCCACCTCTACTACGACACGTGCGCGCCTCTACATCCACCAGTATATATGTAGGTACATGTTCGCGACCAGAATGACAACGCTACATACGCTTCGACAAGGTGGGTCCCGACTGTCAGGCACTTCCTTGCGTGCGAAGATGTAGCTGGTGGGTCCCAGCAGTCAGGGGAGCGAAATACGGTGGCCCGTCCAGTGGGTCCCTGCTGTCAGGTGGAGGAATAATTATTTTGCATGTAATAAGGAGGCACTTCCTTTCTGCGGCCGTGGACCCAGCTGTCAGCCTCTCCACGTACAGTCCACGTCTGATGGAAGCCGTTCCTTGACCATGTTGACCACGCCGCGCCGAGAGCACCAGGGCGGTGGACGACAATGAGGCCTAGGAAGGGGACGACACGGAGCCGGGGAAGATGCGGCAGTGGATGCCCACGCGTAGAGGAGTACGAGGGTTCACTGGTTCGTTGCGGTGTGAGGCTGCCGTCGCCGCAGAATAACAGGGGGTGTGGGTGAGTAGAGGGATGGCCTGGCCAGTGGTGGGAGTAGTAGGGGGCGGTGAGGCATCCGCCGCATCGCAGCCGGCCATGGGAGGCAGGAGCACGAGGCACGACCGGCGCTGGTTTGAGCGGCTGGAGCAAGAAGACCAGAGGTTGAAGAAGCACTACGGCCGTTGGATGGACATCGTACGGTCACTGGAGCTAGAATCGTGCATATTTACTAAGTTGACAAAGCCCTCCGTCCCCGTCAACTTAGTAGGCCCACAAGTCAGCCTCCCACCAAGGTGGGTCCCAGCTAGCAGGGGGTATTCATTTTTTGTGCGTAATAAGGAGGCACTTCCGGTGGGTCCGAGCTAACAGCAGGGGGAACGTTTTTTCGCGAAATACGGTGGCCCGTTGGGTGGGTCCCAGCAGTCAGGGGCAAACGTTTTTTTTGCGATATACTGGTGGGCGTCCGGTGGGTCCCTGCTGTCAGGTGGAGGAATAATTATTTTCCGCGTAATAAGGAGGCACTTCCTTGCGGCTGCCGTGGACCCAACTGTCAGCCTCTCCACGTATAGAATTCTTCCGATGGAATTCGGTCGTTGACCACATTGACCACGCCACGCCGACAGCACCACGGCGGTGGACGATGGCGAGTCCTAGGAAGGGGACGACGCGGAGCCGGGGAAGACGCGGCAGTGGATGCCCACGTGGAGAGGAGTACGAGGGTTCACTGGTTCGGTTGCGCTGCCGTCGCCGCAGAATAACAGGGGTGTGGGTGAGTGGAGTGGAGGGATGGCCTGGCCAGCGGTGGGAGTAGTATGGGGGCGGTGAGGCCTCCGCGGCAGCACAGCCGGCCACGGGAGGCAGGAGCAGGCGGCACGACCGGCGCTGCTTTGGGTGGCTGGAGCAAGAAGACCAGAGGTTGAAGAAGCACTACGGCCGTTGGATGGACATCGTACGGTCAGTCGAGCTAGAATCGTGCATATTGACTAAGTTGACAAAGCCCTTCATCCCCGTCAACTTAGTAGGCCCACTATACTGGGTCCCAGCTAGCAGGGGGAGTATTCATTTTTTGTGCGTAATAAGGAGGCACTTCCTTGCGTGCGAAGATATAGCTGGTGGGTCCGAGCTGTCAGCGCTGGTAACATTTTTTTCGCGAAATACAGAGGCCGTTTCGGTGGGTCCCAGATGTCAGGTGGAGGAAATCATTATTTTGCGCGTAATAAGGAGGCATTTCCTTGCGTGCGGCCATGGACCCAGCTGTCAGCCTCTCCACGTACAGTCCACTTCAGATGCATGTCGGTCGTTGACCACGCTGACCACGCCACGCGGAGAGCACCAGGGTGGTGGACGACGGCGAGGCCTAGGAAGGGAACGACACGGAGGCAGGGAAGACTCGGTCGTTGTTTTTGTTTCCCACGCGGAGGGGAGTACGACTGTATGAGGGTTTACTGGTTCGTCTGCCGTCGCCGAAGAATAACAGCAGGTGTGGGTGAGTAGAGGGATGGCTAGGCCAGCGATGGGAGTATGGTGGGGCGGTGAGGCCTGCGCGGCAGCACAGCCGGCCGCGGGGAGGAGGGAGCAGGCAGTCCCGCCGGCGCTTGTTTGAGCGGCTGGAGTAGGAAGAGCAGAGATTGAAGAAGCACGACGGCCATTGGATGGACATCCAACAGTATACAGGCCATCTGTGGAAAGCCTCAAATTTGTGGAAAACAGCATACAGCCTATCTGCCATTATTTCAAATAATTTACAGCCCATTTGCTAATTCTTACGGGTTTTTTTGGATCCCATATTCTTTATGTTAGCATTACAGCCCATATTGTGGGCACGGTTAAAAAATTATACGAAATTTTGCATATGTTGGTGCGGTCTGAACTGTTTTTAATCCTGAAATTTCAAGTCACATTCAGACTGATTTTAAAAATAAATGTATATCAATATAAAATCCAATAAATTGTCCATGCATAAAAATCAATGCAATTTAAAATGTCGAAATGAAAAAAAGATATTTGAAAATAATTGCCGGTTTGATGTGTTTTAAAAATGTACAGCCCATTTCTCATTACTGATAGGCTATTTTCTCGGCCAGCCGAATGAAGCTCTCCTCATCTTGAAAGATTTGCAGCCCAACAGGCCTGATAAAGCGACTTACTTGACAAATCACAAAAGAAATGGGCTAGCCATTTTCAGAAAGAAAAAAACTACTAGGCTGGTCTGTGGTAAACATAAAAGAAAAGGCTGTCTAGACAGGCCAGAGTGTCCCGCACAGCCCAGTTGACACCCTGCTTCCGTCTCAAAAACAAATTAGATAAATGCCACTCCAATTATGGCGATTCATAAAAATGCCACTGCAATTTCCAAACGTTGAAAAATGCCACTGCAATTTTTGCAAACTTTGAAAAACGCCACTGCAGTTTGCAAACTTTGAAAAACGCCACTCCAGACTTCGAAAAATGCCACTAGAAATGGCATGAAATGGCATTTTTCAAAGTTTGGAAATTGCAGTGGCATTTCTCGGATACACCAGATTTGGAGTGGCATTTATCAAATTAACCCAAAACAAAAATAACTGGGCGAGCTGCTGGGTCCCTGGTGTCAGCCACTCGTTGTGCAATTCTCTCGTTTATTGACTACGTTGACAATGGCATGGGACCCAGATGTCAGAAATCCACTAGGAGGAGCCATTTTTTATTTGCTTGAAATAAGGAGGCACTTGCTTGTGTACTGCCATGACCTTGGCGAGTCCATGCTATCATCCTCACCACGTACAATCATCTCCTGATTGTGTACGCGTCAACTTGCTAGGCCCACAAGTCAGCCTCTAAACTGTGGAGGACAAATACAACCCATTAAAAAAATAACAGCCCATTCCATACGTTCAAACGGAAAGTTCAACATTCAGACCAAAGTAATAGGTCTGATCCACATATAGAGTACTGAACTTCCACGTTGACAACCATCATAGCCAAGTTAACTATCTACTCCCACTAACACTCTAGTAGTGTACAAGTACTAACTTACTCTTAGCTAACTAGACGATGTCGGCCGCCATCTGCTGTCCATGCTAAATGCCGGCACCGGCGTCCTCCGCCTCGCCTCGGACTTGCCAGAGGTGCGATAGGGCGCGTTGCTAGCGCGCGTTGGCCCTTTCCATGCCGGCGTGGTCCATCGAAGCTTCGGCTTCCAAGCAGGAAACCCACTTGACGAGCTGGTAGTAAAAATCGGCGTCGCGAACGCGTGCGTGCCCGACAGCCTCCAGGGCTATTTGCCGGGCACCGGCCTCCACGTAGTCGGCCCAGTTGTGGGCGCTCTGCTCGCGACTCAGAGCGTCGGTGTGCTGTTGCTCCATGTCCTGCTGGCGGCACAAATCGGCGATACGCTGCTCCTCCGCCAGGCGGTCGCGCTCCAACAACTCCTGCTCCTCCGCCATGCGGTCGCGCTCCAACAACTCCTTGATCTCCGCATTGCCATCTAAAGACAAATAGAATGCCTCCTCCCTCCGTCTGCCTTCTGGTGAAAACCTGAACACTAGTTCCGGCAGTGACCGCCTCCGACGTCGCCTACCGCGGACGGGCGGGGGCATGGCGGACGTGGCGAGCGACGTCGGGCCGGTGAGGGCTTATGAGGATATGGCGAGTTGGGTCACGGTGGCACCTGAGAAGGCCGAGAAACAGTACTTATAGGCGGAAGGTAGCGCGACGGTCATCGGAATTCAATGCATAATGGCTTAGCGCGCCAGCTTGCCGTGGAAAACTAGAGAAACTGAAATTATGACTGTGTCTTCCCGTCCCGTCTGGGTTGCACGCCGGCATGGCGGTCAAACGAGTGCACTCGAATCATCTCCCTCCTTGTCAATAATGATTCCACGGATTTAAAGTGTATCTTTTTTGCATCAGTTAGCTGCCTTAATTACGGCCGGCTGCATGCAGGCACTCAGAATCGCTCGCAGGCAGTACGCGAAGCAGCATGCAACGAGTCATAGCCGAGGGCACGCATGCAGCCACTTAAATCGCTGGAATTAATTAGGCTTAAACTTCTGCATGCCGTTAATTATTGCCATGCCTTGGTCTTGCTGCTTTGCTCACGGGACTAATAAATCCCGGACGGAGGGAGTACCTTGGTTGGTGAGAGGTTTGAATTAAGCCCTGCAAACCGGAAAGGAGGTACTCCCTCCGTTTTTATTTAGTTCGCATATTAGCTTTGGTCAAAGTCAAGCTTTACAAACTTTGACCAAGTTTATATACAAAAATATTAAGATATACAATAACAAATCAACAACAAAAATATTAAGATATACAATAACAGATCATATACAAATATGTAGCTCCAAAAGCAGAGATCTAGAAAAAACATCTGTTCTTTCCTACTAACATGGATGCTTCTCTTGGCCAACATTCAGTACAGACTGAAAGAAAAAATTTGTTTGTGAAGTCTACAATTCCTCTTGCAAATGTAAGTGGTTTCACCAATAGCTGGAACCATGAGAATGAACCACACATGATGGAGGAACATCAACTGCAATATGATTTGGTCTTCTCTCGATCACACCGCGAGACTATTTTCGGAATACAAACTTTAACTTAGGCAAAATTATGCCCATTGTATAATCAGACCAAAGCAATGAAGCACCTAGTGTTGGCCAATAAATAGTGCAGTACTACTTTTCTGCAGTCCATGAAGTGACTATCCAATCTTTCTGTGTCTATTTTCAAATGGCACTGCATGCAGTGACTATACTATTCTCTTGTGCAATTCAACCAAAATTGCGGACACTTTGTTTGTTTGCCAAATAGCAATGGGCAGACATCTCTGTCTGCACAAATATCAAGCAGCTAGTAAACATATACCACACCTTATATTTTCGGTTTAAACATGTCTCTTCCGCTTAGCATCTGTCATGTTCTGCACTGGACAATCTGATACAGTTATGTTTTGCCCTGGACAATTTCATACTGAATTGATTTGCTGGTTCAGAGCAAAATATAGCGCCTATTCTTCATCAGACCAAGGATATCCATGTTCGCAGTGATGGAAGAGGTGAAATCAATACAACCGAAATTGAGCATCCAATCATTGAATCATGTCCTGCACCTCCAATGTAGGTCCACCCTGCCAATAAATTCACATGCAAACCACTAGTATTACTATCTAATGACAATACAAAAAGAGTAGCAAGATAGTAGCAAACCATGTACCTTCGTAATGAACAGCTCATAGTGCCACCAATTGGATATAAAGGTTTGGAAAAAACATGCTCCTAATGTTGAACCAGTTGGACTTTTTGTACAGTTCCACTAAAATCGAGCATCCCTGTTTGCATAGATATTGAAAGTGTGATTACTCTAAATGTGGCACTAGTTGAAGAATAGACTCACAAATATAAGCATTCCAATTTCATAATGGGAAAAGGTAGCAAGACTGTTTCTAACCACCTGTTTGAAGGAATAAATAAAGCAACAGCAGCTGATGTCAGGAAGGCATACCTAGTTTTTTCTGAAAAACTGAGCCATTCCTGACCTTTCCTCTTATTTTAAGCAAATTTTGTGTAGTTCTACTAAAATAAAATGCCATCACCGCCTTGATAATTCAGTGACACTGTACAAAAGGAAATGACTTAACATTACATCATGATGTCAGGTATGTAGTCGACAGGCATTAGAGACAAACATATAGACCTCCTCCGATAACATAATGAACATTAATTTTAACAAAGGTGTGACTAGCTTTACCGGGATAATTTGAGTGAACTCGACACCCTTTGTTCCTTAATATAAGACGTTTTCGCGGTTCAATTTAAAGTACCCAAACGTCTAGTATTTAGAAAAACAGGTAGTAGTTTTCTTGAGCACATATCTGGGAAAGCTTGCCACACTTTATTTATGTCCATATGCTAATGCAACACCATTCGAATACTACAAATATACACTAATCCAGTGGCTAGTGCAACAGTAGAGTAGTCAGTTTATTACAGGGTACAGTACAATGGTTTTACTGAACAGATTTCAATAAACTCTAGCACTGTAAGGTTTCTATAAGAATTAACAATACAAAATATAAAGGTAACAAGTTTCAGCATTGGTATACTAGCTCTGCATGAGCATTAAACCAAATACAAAAGTCTGAAGGTAACTACATTATTAACTAATGACAGTATAAAAAAATTGCAAACCATGTACCTCCAAGGTAAATATCATTTCGAACTCGGGGGGACCTTAAAAATTGCTATCCCAATCTTGATAATCGATCAAATATAAAAACTTGATCGAACGAATCAAGAGAACAGCCGGAGGAGGAGGTGCCCACTCTTGACCTTTCCTCTTGTCTTCATAATTGTCTGTGCAGTTTAACCAAAATAAAATGACATCAGCGCCTTGGCATTTTGGTGACACTGTACAAAAAATTAACTTATCTCATGAAAGTGAGGTATGTAATCTATAAGCATTAACAGTGCAAAAATCTGAAGGTAGTAACAAGTTTCATCGTTGGTATACTGGCTGTGCAACAGCATTAGAATGCCTTAGCTGAAAAATCTTTAATACATCCACAATCAACAGCTAACCCTGAAATAATCCAGTGACATTAAATGGCATTGCTTAAATTTATCAGTGGCATTAGACTGAGAGCGGCATTAGTTAAATGTGGCATCACTTTAGCAGTAGCATTGCTTGACTTGACTGCTGGCATTATACTAACAGCAAAAAAAGTGGCAATAAGAGCATGGGAGGCCCATTCGGACAGTGGGCGCACCAGTACGATGTACCTCCACGGACGCAGAGTGGTGAGGGAGGTATGGTTGCCCAGAGCAACAAATATCCAGGCAGCATATGTGGATTACGTCCCATTTTTGCTCTCTTTAGCCACCTTTTTCCTATGCGAGGACAACAAACCGATCGACCTAGTCATTCTCTATTGCGTTGTCATGCCTTTCTACCCTTCTTCAACCAAGAGACACGAGACTCGTTCCTTAGCTACTGATTTTCCCCTTTTCAACCTAGATGCGGGTTCGATGCCTACTCTCTTGGACAGTACAGTCTCCCTTCCTTTCCTTATTCAACCCAGACATGGATTAGTCTGCATGAAGTAGGGTTTCCTTTAATAGTGCAAATTATGGTTTTCGTCTGCGTGGCCAGCAGAGCAGAGGATAGCAAATTGGGAATATGGTGGAGTGGAAAAAGATCCACATGCAACGACGTGGCAGATGGGGCAATAGAACAAGGTTATGGTTCGAAAAGAGGTAGCATACCTGAGGGTCGGCGGGAAGTGGCTTCGCTCGTGGTCGTCGTCCTCCGCACACACTACGGCAGCGAGCTTGGGGACGGAAGCCATCCCGCGCGGGCGCTAGGTCTAAGAGGACGGCCTTGTCGTCAGTGCGTGACCTCGCTCGCCGACGACGAGTGCGTCAACGCTGCACGTCCTTTTCTTCCCCGGCAGATCTGTGACCACCGGTGAGGAGGGAGAGAGGGGCCGTTTTTTTTAGATCTAGAGAGAGGGTGGTAGTGTGAGAAGCAAGTGGGCAGCCCTTAGCAAGAAAGCGCTCAAGCTCCAGCCTATATATCTTTTTGTTACTACTAGTACTGGAGGTGGAGTAGTGGTAGAGTAGTTTATATTTTCTCTGCATACAGTACCAGTTAGTCGTGCTTCAAAACTGATTGGCACGCCATTAAAAAATAAAGGTCGATAACTAATGCGGCACCTCGGGCCAACGCGGCCAGATCGCATTTTGCACGAGAAATTACACACCATGTTTCGTTGACATGTGGTCCCGTTCCAACATATCAGTGAGACGACGGCAAGTAGTAGGAGTATTTCCGAACGGACGTGTAGGCCGGGGCGCCTCTTCGTGAACCGCGGCAAACTCGCAACCGTCCACCGACTCTTCGCCTTTCCCTCTCGATTTGGAACTGCTGTCGCACGCTCTTCCTCTCCCTCCTCCATTTTCCTTCAGCCCTTCACCCTTTCTTCTGCCATTGTTCGACCATCTTCTCCATGGAGGGAACAGGCCGGAATCGACCCCGTTATTCTTGCCCCAATCTGAAAGATGACGTGGTGGAGGAACTCATTGATTGGTGCGACGTCATCACCTCGGCTAGCATGGCAGGTTCGTTCAAGCCCATTCTCGACTCAACTAATAGCATCATTACAAAGAACCCAAGAGTCAAGGAGAGGTTTGATCTCCCCTATCTTCTTCGCCGTGACCCTGATGATGACTGGCGCCGGCACGACGGAGGCCTCGCCCTGTGCAAGTTGATGCCGCTTGATAATGATACGTATGATGTTAAGATGCCATCGCTTGGGGGAAAGGCTTGGGCGGGCACAAATGGAGATTGGGTTGTTTACATTGGGTCCAACTGCGAGTGGGAACTTGTGAATGTGTACACTCGTCACCGGGTTCCACTTACAAAAATCTCAGCACACTGCCCAGAGGTTGAGCACACCGGTAATGTACGCACGTTCAAATACGGTCATGGTGACTGTATTCTATGGAAGATAGAAATTTGTCGAGTTCCCAACTGCTCTTGGAATTACAGCAACTATGATGTTGTTGCTATCTTCGACAAGCTTGTTGCTGTCCTTGATGGTTTCACTCGATGGATATTGCTCAAAAATCAGTTTCTGTACATGGATGAGTACTGTGATGCAATTCAATACGAGCGCCTTGTGTTTGCTGCCACCACTCGTGGCACTGTTTTTGCATGGCATCCTCATAGTTTCGATACGTTTGTCTTCCACCATAATTATAATTGTTTCATCCACATGCATGCGGGTTAGCAAGTTTCCCTTTACTAATTAACCTTCTTCTTGTGTTTCCAAGGTCCTGTGAACATCCCACCACCTATACTTGAAAAAATTTATAACCAAGGGGGAGATGACGATGGTGATGATCACGAGCATGAGGACGAGCAGCGCCCATATACTCTGTGGCGCCTGGCAACTAATTCCGATGGATCACCTCTTCTTGTGTGTGTATAGCCCACTGATGATGTTACTGCTAAGGAAGCAGGTGTCTCCCATCGTCGCACTCTCCGGACCTATTCCAACACCCGTTCATGGTATTCGGGATGGATACTAGTGTGCTAGCACCAACTCCTTCTCCCTGGTACAGAATTGATAGTCTTGGAGAAAACTCGCTCTTCCTTGGACAAAACTATCCGATGATGGTGAAAGGCGATCCAACTGTTGTTGAAACATTTATGAGAAGCAACTGTGTCTATACCTCGGACATTTGTGTGGTTCCCTACCCTGGTAGGGATATAGTAGGCCGCTTCAGCCTGGATGATCAGTGTTGCGTTGGTTTCCAGATCGACAATCGATGGCCCGTCCCAGAGAATCACTTGTGGTTCAAAGCAAGCGTTTCCAACGCCGAGGAATGGTTGAGTTGAAGTTCATTTCATTGCTTGTTATTTGTTGTGTGGTGAAAACTTTAGTATTTATAATGTATCCTCGTTGTCGATGTGGGTTGATGACCTGTTGTATGTAATAAAACGATATGCGTGTGATAAACTTACTAAATTTATGAATGGCTTTCGAGTCGCTTCTCTGAGTGAGTGGTGCGACGAGGCAAAAAATATTTTCCGAATACATAATTGTACGTGCATTGCAACAAGTTATCGGATGAGGCCAATCAACAATAGTAGTACACTATTTGTACTAGCTTCAGATGCTCCGCGCGCCGGGCGGGTGTTTTTACTATAGCCATATGTTAATGTGTTCGCTGTACGTAACCAACACCTCGAATCCTCGATACTAGTACCATATAGTAGGAGTAAGTAGTAGGGAGTAGTAGGGTGGCATGGGCCAGAACAAGCATTCACGTCCAGGAGTACGGCACACGCCACCACCACGACATCCATCTGACACCATATTATTTCTTGGAGTGCGTGCTAGAGCAATCTCTTCAACCCTGTCGTTTCTCTAACTTCAGCCATCGCGCGGCGGGCGAGGTGGGGGTTTGCCGATAGTCGGTTTCCTTAACTGCGGTCCCACTTGTAAGGCCAACTCCAACGCACGACCCCAAACGCACCTCCGTTTTGCACGGACTCCAACGATAATTTTGACTAGAAAAGCAAGACCAAAGAAAACAAGAACCACAAGAATACATTTTACTACTCCTGTAAGTTGGATTAGTGCCTTCTCGATGCATTCATTGTTGATCTGCGGAGGCTCGATCTTGCGTCTGTGCCAGCTAAAAGTGATAGAACATCTACTAAATTGCGCTCTATCAATATATGGATGTACTCTTCTTCCCAATACAAAAACTTGCATCCATTCTACTCCCTCCGTTGCACAATACATGCCTTCTATTTGTCAAAATATATATGTATCTAGACATGTCTTAGTATATAGGTACATCCATTTTTGGACAAATGGAAGTCAAGTATTTTGGAACGGAGGGAGTACACAATAAAAATTTTAAGTTGGCACAACTAGTCTAATCCGAGAGCAGAACCGAAGATTTGGTTGGGTTCTTCCTCCTTTTGCCGACACGTGGGACATCCAGCATCCAGGTCGTGTCATGAAAGAAAATAGAGTGGTAGTTGAAGCCACGAGATGTGCATCTTGGGTTAAACTGTAAATAGAATCTTACTACTCTTGAGTAACTCCAAAAGCGGCCACCGAAGATCTTTATTGGATTTGTTTTTCATCACCAGCACGTCGAGGTGAAAGATGTGCAGGTTCAGTGGGTCCTCTTGCGTTTTCACTGACATGTGGGGCCGCATGTGAGCAAGCAGACGATGGGCTCCGCGCGTCCGCTGGCTAGCTGAGAAGAGAGATAAAGGAGGGCTGAGCACGGACTGCAGGAAATTTGTTCTACGTACCTCGATATAGGCTCGATATAGTGGGGTGGCATGGGCCATAACTCAGTAGCATTCACGTCTAGCAGTACGGCACACGCCACCCACACGAGTCCCATTCGACACCAATTTTCTTGGAGTCCGTGCTACAGCCATCTCTTCTCCCTCCTGTTTTCTCAGCCATCGCGCGGTGGGCGGGGTTGGGGTTTGCCGATAGTCGGTTTGCTCAACTGCGGTCCCACTTGTAAGTGAAAATGCAACACCGCACGCATCCCCGCTTGAGCGGCGTGCTGGACCAACCGTGTGGGGGTGCGACGCGAACACGGCAGGCTTTTCCTTTTGAACTCGTAGCTTGTAAAATTTGGTTCTGCTCCATGGCGCGACCGATAGATAGAAAATAACAATTTTGCCTAGAGTAATGAGAAGTTTGGTTCTGGCACCATTCATGCATGGAGTACGTAAAAAAATTATGAAGTTGATGCGAAAGGTAAGATAATTACTGTAGTATCATATACTACTACATGGATTTGATGGAAAGATAAAAATACATACAGATCCATCAACGTTCAACGACATCCTCACGCCCTAGTGCGTCGGGTCACCAACCGACGTGTGAGGAGCAGCGGCATTGGCGACGAGCTCAACGTGCTTCTGAACAGTGCCGTCCAAGGTTGCCATGTGCTCCAAGAAGGCCAGCGTCCTATTGTCCTCCTCTTGCATGTAGTAGTCCTTGTGGACGATTTGCGCGTAGACGTGGGTGATTATGTCGATGGTGTCTTGTTGTGCCAGGCGCTGCGCGGCGAGCGCGACCTCGAGGTGGACATTCTCCGGCGCGACGGCGGGCAGTCGCAGGGCCACCAGTGCGTCGAAGAGGTTGTTACCATAGTGGCCGTTGAGGGTGGCGGGCATCGCAGAGCCTGGGCGCGTCGGCTGGAGGCTTACATCAAAGTCGTCCGCAAGCTTCTTGACGACGGTGAACTTGTCGAGGAAACCGACGAGGACCTCATCGAACAAGGAGACGAAGCTGTCGTCCAAGCGGCCCCTCGCCCTGGCGGCCTCAAGAAATACTACCTGGAGACGTTCCTCGGTGCCAGTGGTAGTACTCCTAAATCCAGACGGTGGTGCTGCTAGTACTAGTAGTAGTACTACCAATGTAGTAGTGGGGAGCGGGGTTTTGGCCGGGGCCACAGACGGCGGAGGCAGGCTGCTCTGCCGTTGGTCGCTGGCTCTTCGGGGAAGATTCCGTACAGTGTTAGCTGGGAGGCACAAGACGGCCAGCCATCCGGCGTAGATCGGACAGTACGAAAATAAAATAAAATCGTGTGACCCCAATTTAGTCTTCAGTCAACAGACGTGTGACCACTCTCGTACCTTGCTGTTGATCTCTTAGTGTATTTCTTTAGATCAAAGAGATATGTCGTTCTTAACATTATGCGTTATCTGCATCTTCAGACACACCGTCTTCCGACTCAATGCAGCTGCTCCAACAAGGGAAGCATACACCAGAAGGGAGCTATAGTCCCCACTCAGTAGTTCCCTGCATCGAATGCATGTGCCCGACGTGCACAGCCACAACAACTGTAGGGCTATCCACAAGTCAGCACATGATGCTCACTCCTATGGATGGCAGCCAGATAGGTTGTACCCTCATTTTACTTGTGTGCAACATTTATGGCTTTGTTATTCATCTAAGTATGGAAAATAGATCATCACATTTTACTGTATATTCATGCTGATCTCTTACGGGTCTTGTTCAGGAGTTAACGTTGTTCCATAGTTCAGCTAAGATACTTGTTCTTTAGGTAACACTGTTCCATAGTTATCATCCATCAGCCAATGCTATCCTACAGGCTGGTGATTATAGTATTATACCACTTCTAGTATTTCCTATATTGTTCTTTAATACTTTTGTGTGCCATCTAGTTAATCTCGAGTACAAACGATACATATTCTGTAGCTTTCATCTGTGTTCTCCTTTTAGTTTATGAGACCTGTTGCTGCTAGTTAACCCCAGTCCTACTATTTATGTCGTCTCCTATAGGCACTCATTACATAAATCTAACTACTAGTTGTCTTCCATGCATGTCAGATATAATTGCACACACTGATATATCCACAAGAACCTCATGGAGCAATGTAAAGGCCAATAAACTTGATGTCAATGATACCCAATATGATGGAACATGTAAAGGCAATTCTTCAGAAGACTTGCAGAAAGATGATGAATCCTCTTCACCCCACAAGGTCCTTGCTTTAACTTGGCCTGTGATATGGGTACAACATGCATATAATGTCCTGGAGTGTATCTACTTTGTTGCAATGCCATGTGCTTAGCATGCTGATCATGCATGTAAATATGTCATGCCTTCCTGTTTTTCAGTACCTATTCCATTCATGATTACATGTTTTCAAATTTAAGTACTGTCATTCTACTCTATCACAATGTCATTTGCTTAATTTGGACATCATGCTTCTGAATATCTTATGCATTGTTATTCATCAGTATGTACTTCATCTGTCTACCATACCATGCTTTTTTACATTGAAGTGTTGTTCTAGTGCTCTGTTGCAATGCCATCTTATTTTCCCAATCATACATGTGTATGTTGCCTTAGTTATTTCTGTATGTATTCCGCTAGCATACAGTTTTACATTCAACTAGTGTTTTTTTTGCTGTGTTGTCCTGTCGTATCCCTAGCTCTTACACCACTCCCTCCGTCCGGATTACATGTTGCCGAAATGGATAAAAAAGGATGTATCTAGAACTTAAATACGCCTAGACCCATCCATTTTTTTGGGATGGGGGGAATGCATGTCAATATGTCATGCCTTTCTATTCTTCAGTACCTATTCCATCTCTCTGCTGCCGCATGTTTTATAATTAAAGCACCATTCTTCTATACAAGGCATGCAAGGGAAAGACGACTATGTTAGAATCTGAAGGGTTACAAACAAGGCCTTTGCAAAAGATCCAAATGCCAGGAGATAATAAACCAACTCCAGTTTTTAAAAATACTGCTCCAGCACAGAGAAACCCAACTCCTACTGATAATAAGCAGATTCCAGTGGGCAAAGAACTAGTCCGCTCCAGTCCAGCAAAAATATGTCAACTCAATTCTAAGAAGCATGTGCGTATCCTTGCATCATGAAATTTTATAACATGCTGATCATATTCCACATGTTTCTTACCCATCTCTCTTTTAGAAAATAAGCTTAACAGATAGAAGATTTTCTGCAATGGTATCGTTTATGAGGAAAGATTCTTGCAGGAATTCTCTATGCTCCAATGTAGATGTAAGTACCTATTGTATATTACTATATTTTACATCAGCATGTATTTTGTTAATCGGCGTGAATCCAACCTTTATCTGATCTAAATTTAGTTGTAGCAAAATGCATGATTAAAGGCCACAATGTTGATTTTTGCAAGGAAAACTACCTGGTAGTTTTGCATCCTGAGCTGCATGAGTGTACTATCTCATATCAGTGGGTTTGAATACTTTGGTTCTGCAGTGGGTTTTTCAGTGTTTTTTTACTGTGTTGTCCTATCGTATCCCTAACTCTTACATCATACTCCCTCCGTCCGGATTAAATGTCGCAGAAATGGATAAAACTGGATGTATCTAGAACTGAAATACGCCTAGACTCATCCATTTATTTCCGGATGGAGTGAATACATGTCAATATATCATGCCTTTCTATTCTTCGGTACCTATTCCATCTCTTCTGTAGCATGTTTTATAACTGAATCACCGTTCTTCTATATAAGGCATGCAAGGGGAAGATGGCTATGGTAGAATCTGAAGGGTTACAAACCAGGTCTTTGCAAAAGATCCAAACGCCAGGAGATAATAAACCAAGGGAGTGTCTATTCAGCACTTGACTGTTTTTCAATTCGGCAACATTCACATTTCTTGACAAATAAACACAGTACACTTGTATGTCCAAAAATAACCACCCCAGCAACTATATGTTTTCTATTTCTAAAAAACGGGCTGGGCTAAACTATCACCCAGTTTCAACTAAACCTGGACCACAGGATACTCTGGAAATGAGTGATCGCTAGCAGTGCCTAAACTTGGGAAATTACAGAAACTTTGAAGTATATAATGAAGAAATACAGTGGCAAAAATCATAGAACCTACACTATAATCCCGAGGTAGCTGAAAATTACACTGTAAACTCAATACTAGTGAAAGCATGCAGAAAAATACAAAAGAATATGCGCACCTGATACCATAGGAACATTCAGAAAAATGACAGGAACTCATTTCCGGAGTATAATACGAAAACAAGGCTACAAAGAGTAGAAAGAAGAAGAAAATCAGAGCCTACAGACTGCGTAGACAAAGTAAATGACACTGAAAATTTACCAAGAATTGCAGTGCAAAAGAGTCCAAGAACGCCTACAAATTACAGTCCAAGATTTACACTAGCAGAACTTGCCAACTTACACTGCAACTGCCTAACAATTACACTGCAATAGTCCAAGACTTACAGTGTAAATCCCCTGGAAATTATAGTCCACTGACACAGGAATTGACACTGAAAACTACAAGAGATTTAAACTTGCCAAAACTTGTCAGCTTACACGGTGAAGTACCTAGGAATTACAGTGTAACTGCACAAAAAATACCATGGAAATCGCCTAGAATATACAGTGTAAATTAGACTGTAAAAATGAACATTTACATTGTAAGAATGTTGTTGATCAGGATTTACAGCGAAATAACCCAGGAACTACACTGTAAAGTGCCCCTATATATACATTGTAACTTCCTGGACAATGTAGAAACACATGGACTTACACTGGAAAAAAACCATAGAATTACCAAATGTCGCGGAACTTACAAGTACAATGATCAGTGAAAGTACAGATCAAGTACAATCAAAATGCCCTGGATTTACAGTGTAAGAACGGTGCATAAAACTACTAAAATACATAGCAAGTACACTGAAAAAGCATATGAACTTACAGTGTAAATACAGACTAAAAGTGCAGAGTAACTACAGCGATACTACCATGATAAATACAGTGTAAATCACCAAAAAATCTATGCTGGAAATACCAAAGGGAACTAAAATACCCATGAACTTTAAAAATACACCGGAAAGACCACTGTCCTCCTAATTCTCGACTTTTTATACAGATCCAGTAAATTCACAGATAATTCTTTACAAAAAATGTAGATGGGGAGCATGAGAAGAACAATAACAAAAGACAATCTAGTGTCACTATTACAAGAAGATCTCATTCAAAATGTGAGTATCACTAAATGGCAAAAACTCAGAAGAAAATGTTGCGTACATCAAAATCAAAATAGCTCACACAAAAAATACATTGTAGGAATCGTTTTCTTTTACAGCACTCCTACAATAAGACATTATGTACAAGGTCAGAAAAGCAACTTTGAAATACAGTAGTGGTACCAAACCTCTTGACAAAAAAGAGTGTTTTCTTAGTATGCTATTCCAACAAGAACTCCAGTTAACTTAACATGGTGATTGCAGGTACATTCGGCAAATGGGGCTACATCAACAACACAATCAAGAGTGGAGGACTCCAGTAACAAAACGCATAACACCAACAGCCCAACAATTCATTCTAGAGTAAGTGAAACTATTGGTGAAAAACTCATGACCTGGCAAAAAATTGAGAAACTTACATCTTGAGAACTCTGCTGCAGACATTGGAAGAAATGCAAAACGAAGCTACACCAAGCGAAGAAGGCGCAACAGAACTGAACCCCTGGAAAACAGACATGTTTGCCCACATGAATTTGGAACAGGTGGGCACATTAATAAAATTTCAGAAACAAGTACATATCATACAAGTTGAAACTAGTAAGAATAATAAATCGGAAACAAAATGCTAAGTATCCAGGAGACTGAAGATGTTCACCCCAGTTCAGCAGCAACAAAAGCAAGCTCAAACACTTGCCACAGCAATGAAGAAAGAGAAAGGGGAGAATCAGAGCACTCACACAAATGCAAATTCCGAAGATGATACTAATGTAACGTCCTGGCGAGAGACTTTCCGAAGCTTACCCATTAAACTAAAACCTATAAATTGCAGAGCTAAAGCATGAGTATTACACTAAAAATTAGGGCGGAAATTACACTATAAATACAGAAATAAAAGCAAGGGGGCTTAGACTGTAAATCTGGGATAACACTACATTATTGGGAACATTACACTGTAAATACATAGAATAAGCAAGGCGTTTAAAACTAGGGTTACACTGGAATTCTTGGGAAGATTACACTGTAAACAGGACATAGTTCATAACTGCACCACAACGACACTCGAACAATCAACAAGAATGAAAGCCAAAATTTCAGGAATTACATAACCGAATCATACAAAATTACACTGTAAAAAATGGGACACATTATAACTCTGGGATAACATGTAAGCAACATGTGAATTACACAGTAACTCTGGGGGTAATTACATTGAAACTCTGGGACAAATTGCACAACTCTAAGGTATATTACACTGGAACTCTGGGGTAATTACACAGTAACTCTAGGGTAATCACAGTGTGTAAAACTCTAGGGTCAAGTACATATAATAAGCATGAGAATTACACGGTAACTCTGGGGGGAATTACACTGCAACTCAGGGAAATTACACAGTAACTCTGGCCTATATTACACTGAAACTCTGGACATAATTACGCAGTAACTCTAGGATAATTACACTAGAGAAACATAAGTAAAATACAGGCTCAATACAAATAGAGTTACACTGCAAATCCTGGTTGGTTAAATCAACCAGGAGCATTAGAAAAATGAAAGAATAGAGGAATTGAAGTGCAAAGCACATAAAAGTACAGAGAAAAGCGCATGATTCAATAGAAAATCTAGATAACCTACATGAACTTCAGAAAACAAATACTAGCAAAAGAACACATAAATTATTGTGCTTACACTCTAATACATGAGCACTGAAAAAAAATACATTGATAAGAACCAACACTCACAAACTAGGGGTAAGTACAGGGCTAGAACACAGGGGGAAATAGAAAATATAACCTGGAAAATACACCAAAAACAGAGCTAACTGGAGGCTGGGGTAAGTCTGATACACCCAGAGGCCATTGATAACACTCAGAAGTCATGGAACCTGTGCACTGCATGCAGTAGAGGCCACTGGTAACAACTAACTACAACTAAACCTACCAAAATTCATGTATCTACAACAAAAAACCAACAGGATCCACGAACATAAAGACCACCTGCCAGCGCAAGTCACCAAACTCTAACCATAAAAACACTCATCTGAAACCCTGCATCTAATCCATACATCTACATCTAACAAAAAAACGAGACAACTACCAGCGCCTACACAAGAGTAGATGGGGAACAATGGAGGATTACGCATGCCAGGAAGCAGAGCCAACCGCTAAAACTACAAGCACCTACCACGAATCTACAACAACACGGCGGCTACAAACACCAATCACGAACCCACAAAGAAATCACGGCAGCAATTCACCTAGATCTGGAAAGCCACACACCCAGAAACAATCAAAAATCATGCGCAGGAGGGAGAATGACGAGGCCGACCAACCGAAGACGTCATGAATCGAAGAGAAAGGGGAGAGAAATCAAGCTCGACAGGTGGGGGGAGGAGGGTCTCGGAATCGACATGAACAACACGAATCGCCTGGTCTCCTCCTCCTCCGCTCGAGCGCCCCTTCCTCTCTCTCTCTCTCTCTGCTTTATCGAAACAGTGATGCTCGAATGAAAAGGGAAAACCGTGCCGAAAATTCAGAAAGGACAAAACCAAACAGGGGTCGGGCAGGCGTTACGGTAACGAGCTGAGATAGAAAAACCGCGCCCGACAGCAAAAAACCAGCCCGAAAACCAAACCTCACAACGCGAATCTCTGCGCAAGAGCGGACGGAGAGAGATTTGAGTGTAGGCGAATTGAAAAACAGTCAACTGTAAAATAGCAAATCCGTAAACCAACTTCATTTTTTCACAGATACTGCTCCAGAACAGAAAAACCCAACTCCCACTGATTATAAGCAGATTTCAGTGGCCAAAGAACTAGTCCACTCCAGTCCAGCAAAAGAATGTCAACTCCATTCTAAGAAGCGTGTGCGTATCCTCGCATCATAAAATTTTATAGCATTTTGATCATATTTTCTACATGTTTCTTACCCGTCTCTCTTTTAGAAAATAAGGTTAAACGATACAAGACTTCCTCCATTGGGTTCGTATTCGAGGAAAATATCTTGCGGGAATTCTCTGTGCTCCAGTGCTGATGTAAGTACCTGTTATATATCACTATATTTTTACATCAGCATGTATTTTGTTAATCGATCTGAATCTAACATTTATCTGATATAAAATTAGTTGTAGCAAAATGTTAAAGGCGCCAATGTTGATTTTTGTAAGGAAAACTGCCTGGTAGTTTTGCGTACTGAGCTGCATGAATGTGCTATCTCATATCACGCACATTACTTAATTGTAGTGCTTCTCTGGTTGCCCATTCATTCATTATGTCAATGTTGCTTTCATATTACCTTACCTGGCTGATGATAGTTGTGTCATATTGTGTTAATTTGGTGTAGGCTAGTTGCCCAAACATTCGTTGTGTCAATGTTGCTTTCCTATTATCTGACTTGACCAATGATAGCAATGCTAGTGTGTTAATTTTGCGTAGGCTGCTGAAGATAAGAAGACAAACTCTAAAACAGCAAGGCAACCCCATTGTTTCTTTCCAGTAAATCTAGGCCAGGTAATATGGCAATAACTCGTGATTAATCTATTTGGTTCCCGTCCTAATTTATGTTATGATGTAGTGGTCAAGACACTCTCCACTATCAATAATACAAGCCTGCCAAAATCGCCATCTGAGTCTGTTCAGTATCCTCTGTCTCGAATGCGACGGAATAAATGTATGTTTGTGATCCAATTAATGGTTGAAGCAATGATGGAAATGGTGGATGAATCAGGGGTGCAGAGTCGTGTGACACAACAACTGATCAATGTTTTCAGAGACAGTGTGGCAAAGCAGCAAGAACTTGCCCACATGCTTATGGGCGTCATCTGTGTTGAGGTTGCAGATTGTGACATTGTAGATGGTTAGGTTCTGCTCATTTATTTGCACTCGCATCAATCTTTGATTGCCCAGTGGATGTAATTTCCTGTAATATATTCTGGATGTGCAACGTTATTCCCTGTATGCCGTACCTTTGCTCGTCGTAATGGGCTCAAATTATCTAATTTGGCCTAAAGACATGAACGAACTTTAGTGGGCCCATTAACTTAATGGGCCGTTACTAGGCCGAAAGTTAATGGTCGGCCCTCTTACCTCCCGGGTCGTTAACAGGCCGACATCGAAGCGGGCAACAGGTGGCCCCAATTTATTTCACGGGCCGTTAACAGGCCGTTACTAAGTTTGGGCTACAAATGGCCCAACTATACTGTAGGCCTTTAGTAGGCCGAAAGAGACAACGGGCTTGTATTGGACCATGAAGAGCATGGGCCGCTAAGAGGCCGAAAGTCAGGTCGTATTGTAAACGGCCCAACTGTATTGTGGGCCTTTAGCAGGCCGAAAGAGAAACCAGGCTGGTATTGGACCATGAAGGGCATGGGCCGTTAAGAGGCCAAAACTAAGGTCCGACTACAAATGGCCCAACTCATTTATAGTCCGTTAACTGGCCGAAAGGCACACAGGGCCGGAAATTGGCCCAACACTTAAATGGGTCGCTAAAAGGCCAAAACTCAGGTCCGACTACAATTGGCCCAACTGATTTATGGGCCGTCAATAGGCTGAAAGTGACACCGGGCCAGAAATTGGCCCAACACTTAAATGGGCCGCTAAAAGGCCGAAACTCAGGTCCGACTACAAATGGCCCATCAGATTTATGGGCCGTCAACAGGCTGAAAGACACACCGGGCCGGAAATTAGCCCAACATTTAAATGGGTCGCTAAAAGGCCGAAAGATGTACATCCTGAAAATTGGCCCATCCATTAAATGGGTCATTAACAGGCCGAAATCTCATCAGGCCGATATTGAGCCCAAATATATAGCGGGCTGTTAATGGGCTCGAACTGACGATGGGTTGCAATGGTGTCAAATCTTTAACGGGCCGAATTGGCACATCTCGTATGGGCTATGGGCTTAAATGGACCTGACACAAGTAGGCCTTATATGGGTCGGCCTGCTAATTTTTACTCGGCCGGCCTTTTTCACCGGAATGGGCCACTGTTGGGCCGTGCCACGTGTCGACCTATCATAGGCGCCTCCTGTCCAATGAGTGGATGACATCTGTCCCAACGATGAGCCGACACGTGTTTCCTCTAGCCAATGATGATTTTACACGTAGAAAATCCCCATTGGTCGGGGCTGTTAACGGGTTATCAGATCCAAAACCCGACCCGATAGCTTAATGGCATTCCGTTACGGTGGATGCCACGTGTCGGTCACCCTTGACGAAAGCACTTCTGTGACGCGTGATTTACCGTCATGGAAGTGGACACTTCCGTGATGATAATTTTGGTAATGTCATGGAACACTTCTACGACAGCACAGGTATGACTATCTTGATTCTGTCATAAATTTGTCATGGATGTACATGCATGACAAAAAAAGCGACCTACTGTGACAAACACGTATCATCATGGAAGTGTATTTTTTTGTAGTGTTGGGTTCGACACTCTTACTTATCGAAAGGACTACAGTTGATCCCCTATACTTGTGGGTCATCATGATTCTATTGTCCAGCCAATGCCCTTATCGTCATGCAAGGTTACCTCGATTATGAAGGATTTCTTCAGACCAACGCATTGGGTCATTTAATGACTGCACTTCATGTTTCCCCAGGGAATTTCTTTCAGCGATCGTACTTATCCTTACTATCACCTGCTTTCGGCACAACCTTCCATTCATCCCTGCACTTTACCTCCTCCTTGATCGATCCTTGGGATCTTGGGTACCTGCGGGGCCTTAGAACGATAAAGAGACAAGAGACAAATCCGTTGCAATGGACATAAATGTGTTTGGTCTTAAAGCCAATACCAACAATCCTGCACAAGTACATGGGGTTGCAAGGCCACGCTTCAGTCCATAGCTCGAGTGGACTACTCACACGTCATAGATGAATCACAGTAGAAAGAAAATCCAACTTGAAGATGGATTATTGATAATAGTCTTACAATATCAGTGTATGCAATGTATCTCGATTACAAGCGATGACCAGTGGCTAAGGGATAATTACTATGGATATGGACATGGGAATGGCACAGGCTATAAGATGGATGGTAGTGCGGCAGTTTAGGGTTTCAGTGTTCTGCTGCGAATGGGAGACTCTCTATTTCTAATGGGGTTTCGCCCCTTTTATAAAGTTTGTGCTGACGTCACGGAGATGGCGTCGGGTAGTACTAACATTGGTACATGCGGGCGCACTCCTACCAGGCGCCGCCTTCTCTCCTGGTTGCATCTCCGCACCTACGGTTGCTTAACGATGTTCGCATAACTTCATTTTTTCCATCTATGCTTCGATTTCCTCCCTTAATTGGCCCATTCCTATAGGAAACAAAATAACAAAATAAATAGAGGGATTTGCACTCTTTTGCTTTTAATCATTAGTAATAGTGTCAAAGTGAGTCTCTCGAAATATCTTAGGTTATCATGTTTAAACAATGGTGGAAATGAGTGTAAAAATACACTCATCAACCTCCCATGTCTTAAACTTGATCATCCTTGTCGTGGAATTGTCACGGCAGATGTCCTAGTGTAAGGACTTAGTCGTGAGGCCAACGCATCTACGCGGTAGCTTGAAGGGGTTGATCGGAATTGAGAGACGCGACACGCAAGATGAAGATTTAGACAGCTTCGGGCCCCGGGAAACATCATCCGGTAACAACCCTACATGATGTTTGTGGCTAGGTCTCATTATCATCATGAGGGAGACGCCGCATAAACCGGCTCTCCTCTAGTTGTGTCTAGGCTTAGCTATTATTTTCTCCCCCTTTGGGATGCCCTGCCCCTCCTTATATATGTTGAAGGGGCGGGTTAGATATAGAGTCCAACTCGGATTAAGACTTAAACTATTTTGACTTATCTTCACGGGCTCCTTAACGTCTCGGGCTTGTTAACCCAAGGCGACCCTGTCTGCTGGGTTATGACTGTCTGCCGGGTTATGACTGCATGCCGGGTTATGATTGTATGCCGGGTTATGATTGCCTGCCGGGTTATGACTGTATGTCGAGTTATGATCTGACTTAACACCTGTCGGGTTATCATCTGACTTAACACCTGTCGGGTTATCATCTGACTTAACACCTGCCAGGTTATCATCTGACTTAACACCTGCCGGGTTATCATCTGACTTAACACCTGCCGGGTTATCATTTGACTTAACACATGCCGGCTTATCATCTGACTTAACACCTGCCGGCTTATCATTTGACTTAACTGTTTGTCTTAACTCTCTGCCGGTTTACCATCTGCCGGTTTACCAAGTCTCAGTCGGGTTATAACTCCAGCCGGGTCATACCGCGGGGTATATCCCCGATATTAGCCCCCAGTTTATTTTGGATTTATCCATGTTAAACTGATCCTGAATCATCCTTAAATCCTTGTCATTTCCTTCTTCTAGAAAATCTGGGTCAATAGGCTAGCTTCATAATCAATTTGCTGACATTGGTTTGTCACAGAGAAAAATTGTGAAGAATAATTCATTTGATTCAGCTCCCAATGCTTAACAAAAATATTGGACCTTGAAATACTCATCTGATCTTCAGCCGGCTTAAGGATATAGAACTTGCCGGTTTATCATTGCCAAAATTGTCGGTTTATAAATATTGATGGCACCGGGTCATAACTGTTTGTTAACGTCAGCTTTGAAAATATACCTCTTATATGCCTATCACTTGTATCCCCCAAGTCTTAAGAAGGTAACGTAGTAACAGCTTAAGAATTGTTTCAATATGAATGTCACAAGCTTGAAGAAATCTAGGTTGTTCATCTCAATCACTAGTCAAAACTGAGTATTCCACATATGTAGCCCCCAAGTGTCGGGTTGTCATGCTTGCAGCAATTTGGGACTTGTAATTGCCTTATGCTCATAAAAACTTCAACCAGTGTAGCCCCCAAGGGCCGGGTCATTATGCAAATAATGATCAGGGACTTTGAAAATATGATCATGTAGACTTTAACAGCAATGTGTAGCCTCCAAGGGCCGGCTCAGTAAGATAATACTGAGCTGGGACTTTATATATATACTTCATTGAAAATAACATCATATGATGTAGCTCCCATCATGGGGCTTGAACCCACGTCCACAAGGTTAAGAGTTCTATGCTTTACCAATTGAGCAGTGGGCCCTTCAATATAATGGATTAAGATTTGTGTGCCTTGAATTGTTGACAGGAGCAATTGGTAGCCCCCGAGGGCCGGCTCATTATGATGTGATGAGTCGGGTCTTCAATAAAGCCAGTAAAAATGACTTTACATTAGCCCCCAAGTATCATGGTGCATGCTTGCAGCGACATGAGACTTGCATATTTGATGTGATCTCAACTTGAATAATGTAGCCCCCAAGTGCCGGGTCGTAAGCCTGCAGCGACTTGGGACTATTCCTTCCATTGTAGAATAAATTATATCCATTGATAAAATAATAGCCATTGCGCTGAAGCGACTTTGAAAACCTCAATCATAATATTGGTTATTGATAACCATAATAAAAATCCAGCCATGTTGGCTATTAAAGATTTGAATAATATACCCAATGATTTATAAGCGCATGATTCCAATGGCGCAACCCAAATATATGCCGGCGACTTATAGTCGAAAACCAGGTCGGGTTAATAAACACCAGATGTTATCTTATCTCATACTGGCGACTTGTAGTCGAAAACCAGACCGGGTCAATAAACACCGGATTGTAGCTGATCGTATGCTGACAACTTATAGCTGAAAGCCAAGCTGGGTCAATAAACACCGGATCAGTATAATCTTCATCAAAAGAAACTGCCAAAAGAAAATTTTCAGAAGAAAACATGCAAAAAGGTGAGGCTTTTCATGGGCTGCTAGGCCACTGAGTTAAACCATTTTGCAAAGCCTTATAAGATGGACCTCACATTAACCAATTGTCATTTTAACTATGACAAGTTCAGGGTCTTTATAAGATTAACTTGTCAAACGTTCGACGGGTCTTACCAGGATTACCTGGGCGGAGTGGCTTACTTAAAAAAGGCAGGATAACCCGAGGTTTTAGGTGGATACACCTGGCTTCCAAGCCTGGCTTTTATAGCCTATTACAAGGTTATAGACTCTTTGTTCTTGTAGAAGCAAAGAGCCCCCGAGCAATATTTTGATTTGTGCTCAATGGGTGCCTATGTTTGAGTTGTGCTTTTGCAACACTCTCTTTGGCCCCTTTTGACTTTGGGTAACAAGCCCCCAAGTTTTTTTGTAAACATGGCGTATAAGCTGGATCAAAGGATAATCATAGCTTATCTCAATAAACCGGAAGCCCCTAAGTGATATATTTCTGAGCTATGCTCGCTGGGTGCCTATGTTTGAGCTGTGTTTTTACAACAGACTCTCTTTGGTCCCTTTAATTTTTCCTGAGAACTCGAACTTGCGAGAGATTATTCTTTTTAACCGGAAATTCTTAAACTGGATATTGAGAGCTTCAAAGCTTTGTGGGAGATAGCTTCCCTTGAGCCGGATTTTAAACCGAAATCTTTCTTTTTAAGCCGGAAATTTTTTGACGGCCTTTAAATTTGCACCAATATAGCGGTTTTAGGGTCCTGCATCAGATAACTTTGCAAGCCGGAGTAATTGCTCTTTTAAAGAAAGCAATATATGATATAAAAATATACTGGATGAATTTCACCTGATATGTTAGGCCAGAAATTATTCACCGCGGAATTGATGATCACCACGGTGAAGCTGAAATCAATAACGGGTGAACCGCCCGCAGCGTTGGAAGCCAGCGTGGACGGGCGAGTCAACCACGTCATATTGATGTAAATTGGGCCGTAAAAACGGCGGTTTGCACATATATTCGTCGAGCATCATGGCATGGTCAGATGCTAGCGCATGATAATGGTGGCGCGAGCCATACATCCACGACACGACCATCACTCTTGCAGTGAACAATTGTCCTGCATCAAAAAATATCACAAACCAAAGTACTTTTTCACACAAAATTTAATATGTGCTATTAAAATAAACTGAACGAATATCGCCTGATATTTTCATGAGATGAGTGCAGGCACTGATGCCGGATAATGCTGGACGCAGAGGTTGACACAAATGATCCTAATTAGCGGAATTTGCACGCCTCCACCTTCAATCATCCATCCGCTTATTTGATTCCTCATAATCGATGTGATGCTTCTACTTCCACCACTGTTTGCTTTTACTAGCAGCACCAATTGTATTACTAGGCTCATGTGGGCTCGTATGTATTTTTTCATTCGGATCCCACGTGAGAATATTTTATGTTCGACAGTTCCTCAACTGCTGAACCGATTTGACTGTTGTCAGACGAAATACAGTACTAGGTATTTTCATGCCACCCTTGCGTGTGCCTGCTGTTGCGCTACTTCCAGTACAAGCATGTTGATGCGGCTTGTCGCTGCTCTCTCTATTTTTCTTGTAAGGCAACGAATTGTTCGGGGGCATCCGCCGAGTGACCCAGCATATTTGATGCACACCAGCAGTCAGAGCATGCGGTCTGATGTATTGGCGTTGACCGAGGACTGCTGTGCCAGCACTGGCTTTTCCTTCAAACCCTGGACATGTCCCGATAATGTGGTGGATCGTTGGTACTGTTTTACCCGGATATTGACTGTTGCGGGTACCAAATCCATGATCGTTGGTACTGTGTTACCCGGATATTGACTGTTTAGGCTCAAGGCGCGGCAGGTCGCAGCTGCGGGCGCGACGCCGGTGGAGGCAGCAACCCACAGGCAGGGGCGGTCCGAGGCCTGCTCCGGCAGGGGCCGCGGCGGCTCTTGGTGGAAAAAGTGAGGTAAGGCCGCGGCGGCGGCTCAAATCAGGGGCGAGATGAGGCGGCGCCGGCAAGCCACGGCGACGGGGCGACTCATACAGGCGGCCTCGCGGCAGGGGCGGAAGCGCTCGGGTGGCACCGCAACACGGGAGCAGCCAGAACGACAGCTTGGCCACGGCCGATCAGTTGAACCGGCGGCGATGGAGGCGCAGCGGGTCAACGAGGCGGGTCGTAGGAGAAGTCTGAGCCTATGGACTGTCCATGTCCGGGTCGTGGCCAAGTCTGATTCCGGATCATTGATTGCAATTTCAGATGTGATCGGCACCTTGTCGTGTTGGTGTTTCGAGGCCGTGTTGATTTTGACTTGAAGCGGCGGATGGAGACAACCAGTAGCGAGGTACAGGCGGTTCTTGCATGAAATGGTCCGCGTTGGCAAAGCTGCACCGGCAAGAAGATTTGGCACCGTTGCAGTTGTTGACCACAGATGGAGACCTTGAAGCAGGCCCGGCTCGGACGCTGCGGCAGAAACAGGCGGTTCGGGCGGCTCTTCGGCTGACGAAGCAGGCGGCGGCTTGCTGCCGTGACGCGCGGCGGACGAGAACCGGCGATAGCAACTCGGGACGTCCCAGAGCGAGGCCCTTCTGGCGACTTGGAGTACTTCGTTGATCTTGATTTGATGAACTTGCAGCTGTTGCGAACTTTCCACGCCATTTTTGAGTTGGAAAATTGTAAACTTCTCAAAACCTAAAAAAGATCTCTTCAATAACTCAACACCACTGTGCGCAGGTTCCACGGTGGGCGCCAACTGTCGTGGAATTGTCACGGCAGATGTCCTAGTGTAAGAACTTAGTCGTGAGGCCAACGCATCTACGCGGTAGCTTGAAGGGATTGATCGGAATCGAGAGACGCGACACGCAAGACGAAGATTTAGACAGCTTCGGGCCCCGAGAAACATCATCCGGTAACAACCCTGCATGTTGTTTGTGGCTAGGTCTCATTATCATCATGAGGGAGACGCCGCATAAACCGGATCTCCTCTAGTTGTGTCTAGGCTTAGTTATTATTTTCTCCCTCTTTGGGGTGCCCTGCCCCTCCTTATATATGTTGAAGGGGCGGATTACATATAGAGTCCAACTTGGATTAAGACTTAAACTATTTTGACTTATCTTCATGGGCTTCTTAACATCTTGGGCTCCTTAACGTCTCGGGCTTGTTAACCCCATGCGCCCCTGCCTGCTGGGTTATGACTGTCTGCCGGGTTATGACTGTTTGTCGGGTTATGATTGTATGTCGGGTTATGATTGTCTGCCGGGTTATGATCTAACTTAACACCTGCCGGGTTATAATCTGACTTAACACCTGCCGGGTTATCATCTGACTTAACACCTGACGGGTTATTATCTGACTTAACTGTCTGTCCTACCTCTCTGCCAGTTTACCAAGTCTCAGCCGGGTTATAACTCCAGCCGAGTCATACCGCGGGGTATATCTCCGACAATCCTCGAGCAAGAAACAAGACCGTAAGAACTCATTTGTTTAAACCAAAATAACAAGAAGGTTTTGATTCACTTACGATCCACGTGCCTAGATAGTACACCGCTTTTTTACCTGAAAACTTAGCATAGTTGTAGTAGCGGCAATTGTTATTATGCAAGTGGGTTAGGCCAAGATAATCAGAACAAAAGCTTCATTAATTTAGAAAAAGTAATCAACTAGTAATTATTCTACTTCGTCTAGCTAATGCTTGCTTATCGACAACACGTTGAAAGAGATTTACAAAGAACATCATTTACGGAAGTGAAAGGAATGTAAAAGTAAACATGGTGCTAGAGTAACTCACTAAAACCTATGAGTATCACCAAGGCCGGCCTTGGGCCATGGCAACGAGTGCAACGGTCTAGGGCCCAGCGTAAACAGCAACCCATACTACATGCATGGAGTACATACATATGTGTGTATTACTAGAAAAAAAAAATACCAGTTTGCAAAAGAAATAGGCCCAACCCATTAAGAGGGGCAACTCATGTAGAAACACAAACCCTTTTCCTCCCTTCTCTTCAGAAACACACTGCCAACTCCTTTTAAAAGAGGGGGGAAGGAAGAGGAAACATCGGTCTCCAGAAGCGGAGATAGATGACGTGATATGGGCATGTCACCATTGACCGACAATTCTATTAAAGTTGAGCGAGTTAATGAGTCAGGCCAGAAAAACGTTGTGGAAAATAATGCCATGCATGCCGCCAGACTTTGTCGAGGAAACGATGGTCGTGTGCGGCAACTTTGTGGTCCGAGAATTGATTTTGTAACTAGCAGACTAGCGACCAGTTATATGATGTGTGCACCTGATTCAAGAGATGGTATTGGCACATGGGTGCATAGTCCTAAACGTATGGAATCTAGAGGTGTATGGTCAGGCTTGATCAAAGAAAGGATAGAAAGGAAGCCACGTACACATAAAATGCCAAGAGATCATAGTGTCCAAACTAAAAAGGAATCGAAACAGCGTCAATTTATTCGGGCGCTCAAGAAAATACAAGAGGCAAAGGAGGAGCCTGCGCTAGCTGTGGTGGAGCCTAATTTCCGTACCCCTCCGTGCAATGTGAAGTTGTGATACACAGAGTCCTAGAATTAATCTGTTAGGATTCCTTATTTTATTTTGTGTCTACACGGACAGCTAGCTGGCTAGCATGGTACGTAAGTCATTTTGTCTTTTCTAGTTAGGATTTGTTTTTTATAGTTAGCACTCGTAAGAGGGTTGGAGTTTTAAGTTTCTAGATAGACTTTGGGGTTGCGTAGGTGTGGCATATAAAAGCCAGGCTATGGCCGTGTAAACAGATCAGTTTTGAGTTTTATTTCGAGTATGACATATACAGAAAAATGTCCGAGTTACAGGCGGCCATATCTAGTGTATTATCTGTGATTTTCCCATCATGAAAATTTACTAGCGACGGAGGGTTGATCATCACATCGACGCCTACGTGCTGATCCAAGGGGGTCATTATTTTCAATTGTGTATTTTCGTACACGGGTGAAAATTATCTTGAAGGTTGCGAGGAGGAACAGGGGACGAACTGTTGATCAACCATCGCCGTGAAAGATCGGGCCGTCTACGCGCGCGAATTAGCATCTCGCTAGTTCGTGTTACATCAAGTGGTATTCAGAGTAAAGGTTAGTCACGGCGATTCAGTTTGCAACATTGTCTACGGAGTTGAGCATCAACATGTTAAGCAGGAACATATTGATGGAGGAGGAAGGCATTGGCGAGGTCACTCTTTTTCACACTCGTTGCGTCGTGAACGAACGACGTGTCAATCTGACGATCGATGAGAGTATCGCAGTCAACATGGTGAGCATCGAGGTGGTCAAAAAATTGGGGCTGAAGATGTCACCTCTTGAAAGACCGTACACGCTGAAGTGGTTTAAAGGTGAAATCAAAATTACGCATCAGATTTTGCTAATTTTTGATCTGGGAAAATATTGTTGTGCGGAATTTTTTTCATATTTGTCCTGTGTCCATGGTGTCATGCCATCTGCTATTTGGGGACCCATGGTGCAAGCGCGTCGGGGCTTTTTGGGATGCCAAGAAAAATAGTTATTCTCTATCATGGAAGGGCCAACAAATCTGTTTTATTCCCATGCCAACGGATGTGTTTAGGGCAGATTGGAAAAATTGTTTGCTAAAAAGAGAAGAACAACAGGAAGAAAGAAAGAAAGAAGTTGATGCACCGATAGAGGGGCTAAATCTTTTGGTGAAGAAGGTAAAAATTGACAGTGGTGCAAAGGGACAACGGTGGAGTGTTTTTAAAACACAATGTAATATCAAGAATCATGCTTGTAAGATGATAATTGATGGTGGCAGTTTTACCAATGCCATTAGCAAAGATCTTGTGCAAGAGTTGGGTTTGTCTATGTGGCGGCACCCTCAATCACACCATGTGGAGTGGCTATATAACTCTGGGAAATTAAAAATTACACATAAGGTACGTGTGACATTTGCTGTTGGGGATTATGTTGACAAGGTGGATTGTGATGTCTTGTCGATGGACGCTTGTGAGTTGCTATTAGGGAGACCGTGGCAGTTCGATCACGATGCGGTGCATGCTGGGAGATCAAACACGTACACTTTCACGCATAATGGGAGGAAGCACGTGCTAAAGCCAATGTTGGACAGTGCAATCACTAGAGAACAGCAAGTTTCGGAGAGGAAGGTTGTGTTAAAAAATAACTTGAAACCGAGGACGGTTTCTCTTCAAGGGAGGGAGGAGGATATGGGCATGTCACCATTGACCGACAATTCTATTAAAGTTGAGCGAGTTAATGAGTCAGGCCAGGAAAACGTTGTGGAAAATAATGCCATGCATGCCGCCAGACTTTGTCGAGGAAACGATGGTCGTGTGCGACAACTTTGTGGTTCGAGAATTGATTTTGTAGACTAGCGACCAGTTATATGATGTGTGCACCTGATTCAAGAGATGGTATTGGCACATGGGTGCATAGTCCTAAACGTATGGAATCTAGAGGTGTATGGTCAGGCTTGATCAAAGAAAGGATAGAAAGGAAGCCACGTACACATAAAATGCCAAGAGGTCATAGTGTCCAAACTAAAAAGGAATCGAAACAGCGTCAATTTATTCGGGCGCTCAAGAAAATACAAGAGGCAAAGGAGGAGCCTGCGCTAGCTGTGGTGGAGCCTAATTTCCATACCCCTTCGTGCAATGTGAAGTTGTGATACACAGAGTCCTAGAATTAATCTGTTAGGATTCCTTATTTTATTTTGTGTCTACACGCTAGCTAGCTGGCTAGCATGGTACGTAAGTCATTTTGTCTTTTCTAGTTAGGATTTGTTTTTTTATAGTTAGCACTCGTAAGAGGGTTGGAGTTTTAAGTTTCTAGATAGACTTTGGGGTTGCGTAGGTGTGGCATATAAAAGCCAGGCTATGGCCGTGTAAACAGATCAGTTTTGAGTTTTATTTCGAGTATGAGATATACAGAAAAACGTCCGAGTTACGGGCGGCCATATCTTGTGTATTATCTGTGATTTTCCCATCGTGGAAATTTACTAGCGATGGAGGGTTGATCATCACATCGACGCCTACGTGCTGATCCGAGGGGGTCATTATTTTCAATGTGCATTTTCGTACACGGTGAAAATTATCTTGAAGGTTGCGAGGAGGAACAAGGGGACGAACTGTTGATCAAGCATCGCTGTGAAAGATCGGCCGTCTACACGCGCGAATTAGCATCTCGCTAGTTCGTGTTACATCATGACGGAGGAGAAATATGAGATCATGGGATTTAAGTGGAATTTTGGATGGGACATGAGTGGGGATTCCAACGTGACGGATTCCCAAGAGCTCCTCGATTTGGGGTCAGTCTAGGGAATTTTGGCTGTCCAGACCGGTCCAATCCAATTTATTAAGCCGCATTTGTAGGGTTAAAAGTGTCTGGACTGTTTGTTATGAATATTTGGGGACGATTTGATGGATCCCCTTGGAGATGCCTTAAGGGATCATATATGAACGGGTAGAAGGTACTGTCATGCCTCCAATGCAAGCCAAGTCCCAACTCATGATGAGGAGCATGCAACCTTATTCACAAAACTAAATAATGTGCAGTCAACGCGTGCTAAACATGTGGTTTTCTTACTGATCCACCAAAAACAGTTACTATTTTATTTTGAAAAAAACAGTTTCATAGAAATTAGGGTGTGCAATCAAAACATTGTGCCATTTTTAGCAGAAAAAAGCAAACAATGTATCTGGTAGTTTTTTTTCTTTTCATTTTTATCTCTATGTGGGCTTGTTTTTGGAGCCAAGGGTGTGTTTGGTTTGTGCCCAATGTTCCCCATCAAAGTATTGGCTAGCCAAATTATGGTTGAGTTTTGGTTACCCATGATTTGGCCAACATTAGCAAAAAATTAAACTAGAGTTGGCTAGAGTTCATTGGCATTGCCAAAAAATTGTCAACCATCCAAACAAAGACCAATCTTTGGGTCATGACCAAAATTTTGATAAGGTGCACTTTAGCCGAGATCACTAGTTGGGGAGTACTCGTTGCAAAGATCCACTCCAACTCCCCATGTTGCGACAAGTGTCACGTTCTGCACCACTTGTGGCAACCTGAGAGTTTTCCTTTTTTCATAGATCCGTTTGTTCAAAACGTTTTATCTCTCAAAACATGCGTCCAAATCTCAAATCGCTTTCACCGTTGAATTTCTCGCGTCGAGATCTTCAAAACTAGATTCCATGTTGATTGGTTTTGACGACTTTTTTTCATGAAAAAACCGGCCGAAAAAACCGGACAAAAAAACCGAACCCGGAGCACGGTTTTTTCCTTTCCGAAAGAGGCACGCTCTCACGAAATCACAACCGTGCCTCTCGTGGAAGCAAAACCGTGAATCTCACGGAAGGAAAAAAGGATAATAAAATGCGTTTTTTTCATTTCCGAGGAGGCACGGCCGTGACTCTCGCGAAAGCACACCCGTGCCTCTCACGGAAGCAAAACCGTGACTCTCGCGAAAGCACACCCGTGCCTCTCACGGAAGCAAAACCGTGACTCTCGCGAAAGGAAAAAAAACAGAAAACGCGTTTTTTCCGTTTCCGAGAGCCATGGCCGTGACTCTCGCGAAAACACAACCATGCCTCTCGCGAAAGCAAAACCGTGACTCTCGCGAAAGGAAAAAAAACAGAAAATGCGTTTTTCCCGTTTCCGAGGGGCACGACCGTGACTCTCGTGAAAGCACAACCGTGCCTCTCGCGGAAGCAAACCCGTGACTCTCGCGAAAGGAAAAAACAGAAAACGTGTTTTTTCGTTTCTGAGAGGCACGGCCATGACTCTCGCGAAAGCAAAACCGCGCCTTTCGCGGAAGCGAAACCGTGACTCTCGCGAAAAGGAAAAAAAGAAAACGCATTTCGTATTTATTTATTTATTTTTGGTCGAAAAGCTAAGGAAGACCAATGAAAAGCAAACCGAAAAAAACCCGTTTAAATAGCTGAAAACGCGTGCGAAAAAAAACAAAAACAAAATCCGAAGGAGACGCCCAGAACGCGACACGTGTCGAATGGCTGAGAGTGCGCCAAGTTTTTTTAGGCAAATTCTAAAGCTTTTTATTTAATCGTCACGATGTTTACAGGAACGAAATGAAGACCATTGGACTGACCTAACCAGAGCCTTCCGAAGGAGCGGCCACAATCCAGACACACCCTAAATCTCTATGTGGGCTGTGTATTCATGGACGACACCGGGCCATTTTCTCCGGTTTGGTACAAGCGGGGCTTTGCTAAAAGAAAGTACAAGCGGGCCGTTGCGCGAGGCCCGCGTCCCTGGTGAAATACCCGCCGCAGCAACGCCTCGCCGGCGCCCGCTAAACCTACTAGCAAGAGCCCTCCCCCGCCCCGCCGTCACGACCACCCCACCACCCCCGCGCGGCGGAGGTAGAGCCAACCGTCCCCGGCGCCGGCGACCGCGAGGATGGGTCGCGAGAAGTCCGGAGGCTCTCGGGCAGCCGGACTCCGGGCACCGGCTGGTGCTGGCGTGCTGGCACGCTGACCCTCCACCCCATCATGCTCAAGACATCCGCGCCGGCGAGGGTGGCCTCCGCCAGCACGAGATGTCCCTCCTCCACCTCCTCGACAAGGTCTCGGACCAGCACGTCATCGATGTCAACGACACAGGCAAGGGCGCGCCGACTTGTGGCCGCGACAGGGGCTTCTTCTTTTTGGGCTGGTGGCTGATTGTAGTGGGTTCGTTCGTGGGCAGGAACGAAGGTCGGGTACAAGCCCGGGGTGGTCCTCGGTGGGAAGGACCTGGAGCACGACTGCGGGGTGCACCGCGGGATCGGCTACTTCATCGAGCCGCTCATTCTGCTCGGGCTCTTCGCCAGGTCGCCCTTGTCCATTCGGCTCAAAGGTGAACAGCGTTTGCTCATCTTGTTTGTGCTTGAGGTGTGCAGAATCAGAGAAATTTCGGGTGACTGTTGTTGCACCGTCAGGTCAATTGATTGCCATGTTTTGCACTGGAACTCCGGAATTACGATATTAGTTCAGGCAGAGGTTGTGTGGTCAGGGTTTTCTAGAATTATTGGTTATCAAATCTGCTTCATTGTTCATTGCAATGAGTTATTTTAATTTTAGGTTGTTCTTATCCAGTCTGATTCATTGTTCGGTCGGATGGTTTGTTTCAATTGGTGTATGTGGATCATGTGAGTTGGTCCTGTTCTCGCATGGATTGTTTTGACGAAGGTGGTTTTATGGCCAGTTAGTTAATTTGGCTGAATTCGCTGTCACCGAGTAAGCAAACCTTATTAGCTTTTTCTCATGAACCCATGATCCTTGTGGCCATTCATTTTTGCTAATGAAGATGCTCTTGTTAACATGAGGTGCTCAGTAGTACTATGTGTCTCAAGCTTCCATAAGCCAAGATCTGCAAAAGACTGAAAGAAAATAATTCTTTAGTTCTGCGCAAATGATGGCCGTTGTTGTTAATGATTGTAGAAAGTCTTCCACTTCTACGGAGTCTAAATATTGTCATGCTTGTAGGAATCACAAATTCTGCAGAAGGTTGATGGCCATCACTGTTATTGATCATACAGTGTCTTTTGCTTCTAAATTTAGTATGGAGTCTAAATGTGATGCCATTATTTTTAGGAATAACGAATGATACAAAGGATCCTTCTGTGGATACTTTCCGGATGGTTACGTTGCATATGCTCAAGCATTTTGGCGTTCCTCTTGAGGGACTGGAGCTCAAAATTGAAAACCGGGGAGCTCCTCCTCGTGGTGGTGGTGAAGTGCTTCTTCGAGTTCCCAATATAAATAGTACATTAAAGGTGTGGTGGAGTTTACTTCTGCTCACGTTTCGTGATTTCTGTTGACATTCCCTTCTAATATCAAGTGTTTTTGCAGGCAGTTAATTGGATTGATGAAGGAATGGTAAAGAGGATAAGAGGTGTAACATTCTCAACCAATGTATCTCCACAGATTGAAAACCGTATCCTCTATGCTGCACGTGGACTCTTCAATAAGTTTATTCCGGATGTTCATATCTTCACCGATCATAGAGCTGGTTTATCTGGTGGATTGTACGTTTCCAACTTGAAGTAGAACCTGTTGAATATTATTAGTGACACAATGTGCTGTTATCTCCTGGTGTCCTGCTATTCAAAAATTTAAATTTATTCATCTTTTGGCAGGTCAGCAGGCTATGGCGTATCAGTAGTTGCTGAGACCACAACAGGCTGTCTGATTTCTGCAGATGCTACTGTGAGTTATCCCAATGTTGATGAAATGAGTGAACAATCTAAGAAGCCTGAGCTAATGTCTCCAGAGGATCTTGGTGAGCAAGTTGCATCGATGCTGCTAGAAGAGGTGGCTCAAGGAGGAGTTGTTGACTCAACACATCAGGTCTGATATTTCATTCCAGTTTATTCCTTTCTTATATTATTTAGCTGGCTGGTGGCAGATATTTTTATATTGTGGCTGATAATTTGTGTTTTCTTTACATGCTTCTCCTACGATTTATGATCACTACTGTGTTTTTTGTCTACTCTGAAGCACTTAGACCGCTCTGCAACAATAATGGTCATTTATTATTTTGGCTGATGATGTTGTAGGAAGATAAATTAGCAATTCTAGCATCCCCCCCCCCCCCCCCCCCTCTCGAGAACACAGCAGGGGAGAATCCTTTCTTCCATTGTATTAATAACTCAAAAGCCAGCCACAAAAGTTGGATAAGAATAAAAAATTCAAACTGAACATTGTATGCATGGATGTAGTCCGTCAGAATGATCTTTTTATGCTAGTTCTTCTGCCAACCTGGTCCTTGGTTCATTTTGGCAAGATAATGTCTGAGACCGTGTCTAACTTTCCTTCTATGGCTCTTTCTGAATCTTGCTTCAAAATGCTTCTTCTGTTAGCCACATGATGTTTCTCTTGTAAACAATTTGCAGGGCCTTCTGTTCATGCTGTGCGCTCTATGCCCGCCTGATGTGTCAAAGGTTCGCGTGGGACAGCTGACACCGCACGCTATAGAATCACTTCGAAACATCAAGGAGTTCCTTGATGTCAAGTTCATCATCAAGCCAGATACAAACTCAAACACGGTCACTCTAAAATGTGTTGGTGCGGGAGTGAAGAATCTTGCTCGGAAGATTTCATAAACAGAACTACCATGAACCTCATCTATGATGGAAAACAGTGTTTTCGAACCGCAACACAAGAATTTTTCAAGTTTTGTTGCAAGTGTGTCGTTAGATCTTCTTCCCCATAGTAGTTTTGATGTAAGCTAGTTGATCCAGAATGGATTTGCCTTACGTATTATCATGTACCCTCCTGAGAAAACATGGGTGTGAGCTTTCCATTTGTGATCACACATTTGATGTGCTTTTACTTCTTAGGGCAACTCTAAATGATCCCTTATAAGTTAGTGGAGTATATATACTCCACTAAAATTTGGCCGCACCTAGCTGATCCACTAAAGTTAGCGGAGTACAACTTAATTTGCGCAAATTCAATCAAATTTGAACTGCATTTAAACATAAGTTCAACACATAAAGTTCTCTCAACTGAACGTTAAACATAATTTTAAACTAAAACTAAACTTAAACTACTTGTTGTCGAAGTGGAGGTCGAGCCAATCCTTTAGGGCCCGGGTCGGTGCTGTCGTCGTCGTCACCGGGGAAGATGCTCTGCCACTCCTTGACGTTGCTGCCTGCATTGCCGCCCTTGTCGGAGATAACGATAACTTCGACGTCATGGACAACGAAGATCGCCCGCTTCGACTCCACTAGCTCCGGGTACTGTCGGCGGAGGTCGTCCATGTAGGCCTCGAGGCGCTCCCTCGCCTCTCGGTCGTCCCGCGCCATCTGATTAGACACCACCCCTGGCTCGGGCGGGCGAGGTGGAACAGATGCTCGCCGATGGGAAAGTTTGTTGGAAATATGCCCTAGAGGCAATAATAAAATGATTATTATTATATTTCCTTGTTCATGATAATTGTCTATTGTTCATGCTATAATTGTGTTATCCGAAAATCGTAATACATGTGTGAATACATAGACCACAACACGTCTCTAGTGAGCCTCTAGTTGACTAGCTCGTTGATCAAAAGATAGTCATGGTTTCCTGACTATGGACATTGGATGTCATTGATAACGGGATCACATCATTAGGAGAACTAGGTGATACCCCGCGCGTTGCTGCGGGATCTCTTTGCTGTTAGTTAAGTAGTGTAAAGATTTGAATAAAACCCTAAAAATGCGCTAAAAATTCCAAAATGAACAATGTAATAGCAAAGAGAGTTGGTTCTCTGTTGGTAGGAGGTTCGGTCTTGTGGATGTGAGGATAGAGTATCGATATCAACATGTTAGCCCACTGGATTACCGATGCCTGCATACCAAGAGATTACATCGATTATCTAAGAGTGAAAATATGATTTACATGAATTGCACTAAAAAAGTGTATCATAACCTCAAAGCATGCCATGGTGCCTCGATACTATGAAAGATTCATTCAACTTTTCCTCTCTTTGATTAAGAAGAACAACCAGTCTTGTATCATATCATAGCCTTTGAAAGTACATACTCAAGCCAACAATGAACTTTATCTAAATCGATCTACAAAATATGCACTAACGAATGGCGACTAAAATAGCAGTCAAGAAATAAACATGCTCACACACACACATAACATCTATGGAAATAAAATATTAATAGGGTGAGAGACTGTAAACTTCTGAAGATATTTGACAAAACAGAAAAGGAAATAACATATATAGGATGTCGGCATTTGTCCATTGTTTTCCATCTAGTACAATGGTTCTTCATTTTTCCAGGGGAATGTGTAGTAGGTTTTGGAATGGAGAGCGCTAGATGAACCATTGGTTGAGAACATAACTCCTGTAATATATTTCACAAAACTGACGAAGATATCTCATCAACCGGATAACATCAATTCTTGTCTAATCTGCAAAGGAATACATGGGGTTATTTTAGGATGGCCCAACATCGTTACTATTTGCAGGTAGATGCACCAAATGTTCGCTGGGTCACAAATCATGATATAGTGATATACATATTGTTTATAAAAAGATATGCTTCCATAAGCTTGCTTCATCTAGCGCCATAGAGCATAATATGCTCTCTTAAAACATGTAGAGAACACACCTCATACTATCATCAACGTTATCTGCAACTGACACTTGTGTGTAAATAACTACCATGTACCATAAACATTCATATGATGGAACAATCAGGAAATCAGTATCATGCCCAAGCCACACTACAACCATAAACAATTACGTAGAGAAAATGTGGAGAACAAACATGGTAAATTAGTTTGAATGGATCTATAACAATTGCTTCCCTGCAAACAACACATGAAGAGCATACAATTCCACACAATTCTAGTTACCTCAACAACAGATCAAGATGACCCAGAGGACTGGGTCGTGCATCATTCCAAAACCCCTTATCATTCACCATGACGTTTGAAGGAAGATGAATATCAACGCGTCTTCAAGTTAGGTGCTACAATAAAAATCAATCTTGTCTGATGTCGTAGGTGTGGACGGAAAAAGACTGACCACTTCCACCAAGTAAGCCCAAAGACTTCCGATGCAAACAGAATCTGGTACGTAAATCAATTGAACTGGTAGACAGAAAGAATTCTAAAGGAATCCACAGATGATACTACCTTTTTGTCGAGGATGGGATAGCCATAGCCAACACAGGGTTTCATGGTCAGTCTCCCCGCGTACATCGAGCACCTTGTGGCCGAGCTCGGCAGCGAGGGGTCGTGGCTGAAGCTTGTTCTAGTGACTTGTATAGGGCGAGCTAATGGGAGGAGATAAATGGTGCCGTTTCATTGCATTGATGCCTGCATTTGTGGATGGGTCATCTCCTCGTTGTGGTGATGGCGAGCAGAAGAGAAATCAGCGGAGATAACTCGCAGCGGGTAATAAAGGTGAGGTAATTAATGTGAGAGGATGAATTAGTGTTGCCATTTCATTGCATTGGTGCCTGCACTTTTGGCCGGCAGATCTCGTCGATTGTGGCCGTGGGGAACAGAAGAGCAAGCGGTGGAGATAACACCCGTAGCGGAGAAGATGAACCTAATTCTCAAAAGAAAAAGATGAACCTAATTAGTACGTACATTTTCTTGAGCAGATTAACCTAATTACACGGGCCGCCACTATGGGCTATCAACCAAGTCATGAGCCCATCTGCGGGTTTGTCCATGGTAAACCAAACGGCCAGCAGCGGGGGGCCTGCGGGAGGATTAGTGATGACGTAGTGGTGTGATCAAGGGTGGGGGGTTAGCGATGACGTGGCCTCACGAGAAGCCAGGAAAATCAGGTAGTGGGGGGCAGCTATTTAGATATAGAAGATGATGTGATGGACAAGACCCAATCCTAAGCATAGCTTAAAGATCGTGTAGTTCGTTTGCTAGAGCTTTTCCAAATGTCAAGTATCATTTCCTTAGACCATGAGATTGTGCAACTCCCGGATACCGTAGGAGTGCTTTGGGTGTACCAAACGTCACAACGTAACTGGGTGACTATAAAGGTGTACTACGGGTATCTCCGAAAGTGTCTGTTGGGTTGGCACGAATCGAGACTGGGATTTGTCACTCCGTATGACGGAGAGGTATCTCTTGGCCCACTCGGTAATGCATCATCATAATGAGCTCAATGTGACCAAGTGGTTGATCACGGGATCATAAATTACGGTACGAGTAAAGTGACTTGCCGGTAACGAGATTGAACGAGGTATTGGGATACCGACAATCGAGTCTCGGGCAAGTAACGTACCGATTGACAAAGGGAATTGTATACGGGATTGATTGAATCCTCGACATCGTGGTTCATCCGATGAGATCATCGAGGAGCATGTGGGAGCCAACATGGGTATCCAGATCCCGTTGTTGGTTATTGACCGGAGAGTCGTCTCGGTCATGTCTGCATGTCTCCCGAACCCGTAGGGTCTACACACTTAAGGTTCGGTGACGCTAGGGTTGTTGAGATATTAGTATACGGTAACCTGAAAGTTGTTCGGAGTCCCGGATGAGATCCCGGACGTCACGAGGAGTTCTAGAATGGTCCGGAGGTGAAGATTTATATATAGGAAGTCAAGTTTCGGCCATTGGGAAAGTTTCAGGGGTAATCGGTATTGTACGGGGACCACCGGAAGGGTCCCGGGGGTCCACCGGGTGGGGCCACCTATCCCGGAGGGCCCTATGGACTGAAGTGGGAGGGGAACCAGCCCCTAGTGGGCTGGTGCGCCCCCCATGGGCCTCCCCCTGCGCCTAGGGTTGGAAACCCTAGGGGTGGGGGTGCCCCACTTGGCTTGGGGGGCACTCCACCCCCTTGGCCGCCGCCCCCTTGGAGATTGCATCTCCTAGGGCCGCCGCCCCCCTAGGGGTCCTATATATAGTGGGGGAGGGAGGGCAGCCGCACCCTAGCCCCTGGCGC
This sequence comes from Triticum urartu, assembly GCF_003073215.2. Lineage (NCBI taxonomy): Eukaryota > Viridiplantae > Streptophyta > Magnoliopsida > Poales > Poaceae > Triticum > Triticum urartu. The sequence continues at coordinate 108,458,200 of NC_053026.1, read as the reverse complement.
CTCCCTCTCCCTCCCGTGACACTTCTCCCTCTCCCTGAGCTTGGCGAAGCCCTGCCGAGATCACCATTGCTTCCACCACCACGCTGTCGTGCTGCTGGATCTCCATCAACCTCTCCTTACCCCTTGCTGGATCAAGTTGGAGGAGACATCTTCCCAACCGTACGTGTGTTGAACGCGGAGGTGCCGTCCGTTCGGCGCTAGGTCATCGGTGATTTGGATCACGACGAGTACGACTCCATCAACCCCGTTCTCTTGAACGCTTCTGCTCGCGATCTATAAGGGTATGTAGATGCACTCCCTTCTCCCTCGTTGCTAGATGACTCCATAGATTGATCTTGGTGATGCGTAGAAAATTTTAAAATTCTGTTACGTTCCCCAACAGTGGTATCAGAGCCAGGTTTATGCATAGTTTCTATGCACGAGTAGAACACAAAGCAGTTGTGGGCGTCGATATTGTCAATTTGCTTGCCGTTACTAGTCTTATCTTGATTCGGCGGCATCGTGGGATGAAGCGGCCCGGACCGACCTTACACGTACGCTTACGTGAGACTGGTTCCACCGACTAACATGCACTAGTTGCATAAGGTGGCTAGCGGGTGTCTGTCTCTCCCACTTTAGTCGGATCGGATTCGATGAAAAGGGTCCTTATGAAGGGTAAATAGAAATTGGCATATCACGTTGTGGTTTTGGCGTAGGTAAGAAACGTTCTTGCTAGAAACCTATAGCAGCCACGTAAAAACTTGCAACAACAATTAGAGGACGTCTAACTTGTTTTTGCAGCATGTGCCGTGTGATGTGATATGGCCAAAAGGATGTGATGAATGATATATGTGATGTATGAGATTGATCATGTTCTTGTAATGGGAATCACGACTTGCATGTCGATGAGTATGACAACCGGCAGGAGCCATAGGAGTTGTCTTAACTTATTTATGACCTGCGTGTCAACATAAACGTCATGTAATTACTTTACTTTATTGCTAAAGCGTTAGCCATAGTAGTAGAAGTAATAGATGACGAGACAACTTCAAGAAGACACGATGATGGAGATCATGATGATGGAGATCATGGTGTCATGCCGGTGACAACGATGATCATGGAGCTCCGAAGATGGAGATCAAAAGGAGCAAATGATATTGGCCATATCATGTCACTATTTGATTGGATGTGATGTTTGTCATGTTTTACATCTTATTTTCTTAGAACGACGGTAGCTGAAATAAGATGATCCCTCGTAATAATTTCAAGAAAGTGTTCCCCCTAACTGTGCACCGTTGCGAAGGTTCGTTGTTTCGAAGCACCACGTGATGATCGGGTGTGATAGATTCTAACGTTCGAATACAATGGGTGTAAGCTAGATTTACACACACAATACACTTAGGTTGACTTGACGAGCCTAGCATGTACAGACATGGCCTCGGAACACGGAAGACCGAAAGGTCGAGCATGAGTTGTATAGAAGATACGATCAGCATGAAGATGTTCACTGATGTTAACTAGTTCGTCTCACGTGATGATCGGACACGGCCTAGTTGACTCGGATCATGTTTTCACTTAGATGACTAGAGGGATGTCTATCTGAGTGGGAGTTCATTGAATAATTTGATTAGATGAACTTAATTATCATGAACTTAGTCTAAAATCTTTACAATATGTCTTGTAGATCAAATGGCCCACGTTGTCCTCAACTTCAACGCGTTCCTAGAGAAAACCAAGCTGAAAGATGATGGCAGCAACTATACGGACTGGGTCCGGAACCTGAGGATCATCCTCATAGCTGCCAAAAAAGATTATGTCCTAGAAGCACCGCTAGGTGACGCACCCATCCCAGAGAACCAAGACGTTATGAACGCTTGGCAGTCACGTGCTGATGATTACTCCCTCGTTCAGTGCGGCATGCTTTACAGCTTAGAACCGGGGCTCCAAAAGCGTTTTGAGAGACACTGAGCATATGAGATGTTCGAAGAGCTGAAAATGGTTTTCCAAGCTCATGCCCGGGTCGAGAGATATGAAGTCTCCGACAAGTTCTTCAGTTGTAAGATGGAGGAAAACAGTTCTGTCAGTGAGCATATACTCAAAATGTCTGGGTTGCATAACCGCTTGACCCAGCTGGGAGTTAATCTCCCGGATGACGCGGTCATTGACAAAATCCTTCAGTCGCTTCCACCGAGCTACAAGAGCTTTGTGATGAACTTCAACATGCAGGGGATGGAAAAGACCATTCCTGAGGTATATTCAATGCTGAAATCAGCGGAGGTGGAAATCAAAAAGGAACATCAAGTGTTGATGGTGAATAAAACCACTAAGTTCAAGAAAGGCAAGGGTAAAAAGAACTTCAAGAAGGACGACAAGGGAGTTGCCGCGCCCGGTAAGCAAGCTGCCGGGAAGAAGCCAAAGAATGGACCCAAGCCCGAGACTGAGTGCTTTTATTGCAAGGGAAGTGGTCACTGGAAGCGGAACTGCCCCAAATACTTAGCGGACAAGAAGGCCAGCAACACTAAAGGTATATGTGATATACATGTAATTGATGTGTACCTTACCAGTACTCGTAGTAGCTCCTGGGTATTTGATACCGGTGCGGCTGCTCACATTTGTAACCCAAAGCAAGAGCTGCGGAATAAGCGGAGACTGGCGAAGGACGAGGTGACGATGCGCGTCGGGAATGGTTCCAAGGTCGATGTGATCGCCGTCGGCACGCTACCTCTACATTTACCTACGGGATTAGTTTTAAACCTCAATAATTGTTATTTAGTGCCAGCTTTGAGCATGAACATTGTATCAGGATCTCGTTTAATACGAGATGGCTACTCATTTAAATCCGAGAATAATGGTTGTTCTATTTATATGAGAGATATGTTTTATGGTCATGCTCCGCTGGTGAATGGTTTATTCTTAATGAATCTCGAGCGTAATGTTACACATATTCATAGTGTGAATACCAAAAGATGTAAGGTTGATAATGATAGTCCCACATACTTGTGGCACTGCCGCCTTGGTCACATAGGTGTCAAACGCATGAAGAAGCTCCATGCAGATGGACTTTTGGAGTCTCTTGATTACGAATCATTTGACACGTGCGAATCATGCCTCATGGGTAAAATGACCAAGACTCCGTTCTCAGGAACAATGGAGCGAGTAGCCAACTTGTTGGAAATCATACATACTAATGTGTGCGGTCCAATGAGTGTTGAGGCTCGCGGTGGCTATCGTTATGTTCTCACCCTGACTTAAGTAGATATGGGTATGTCTACTTAGTGAAACACAAGTCTGAGACCTTTGAAAAGTTCAAGGAATTTCAGAGTGAGGTTGAGAATCAACGTGACAGAAAAATCAAGTTCTTGCGATCAGATCGTGGGGGAGAATACTTGAGTCACGAATTTGGCACGCACTTAAGGAAATGTGGAATAGTTTCACAAATCACGCCGCCTGGAACACCTCAGCGTAATGGTGTGTCCGAACATCGTAATCGCACTCTATTGGATATGGTGCGATCTATGATGTCTCTTACCGATCTACCGCTATCATTTTGGGGCTATGCTTTAGAGACTGCCGCATTCACTTTAAATAGGACTCCGTCGAAATCCGTTGAGACGACACCGTATGAATTATGGTTTGGGAAGAAACCTAAGCTATCGTTTCTAAAAGTTTGGGGATGCGATGCTTATGTCAAGAAACTTCAACCTGAAAAGCTCGAACCCAAGTCGGAAAAATGCGTCTTCATAGGATACCCTAAAGAAACTATTGGGTATACCTTCTACCTCAGATCCGAAGGCAAGATCTTTGTTGCCAAGAATGGATCCTTTCTAGAGAAAGAGTTTCTCTTGAAAGAAGTAAGTGGGAGGAAAGTAGAACTCGATGAAGTATTACCTCTTGAACCGGTAAGTGGCGCAGCTCAAGAAAATGTTCCTGAGGTGCCTGCACCGACTAGAGAGGAAGTTAATGATGATGATCATGAAACTTCAGATCAAGTTGCTACTAAACTTCGTAGGTCCACAAGGACACGTTCCGCACCAGAGTGGTATGGCAACCCTGTCCTGGAAATCATGTTGTTAGATAATGGTGAACCTTCGAACTATGAAGAAGCGATGGCGGGCCCGGATTCCGACAAATGGCTGGAAGCCATGAAATCCGAGATAGGATCCATGTATGAAAACGAAGTATGGACTTTGACTGACTTGCCCGATGATCGGCGAGCCATAGAAAATAAATGGATCTTTAGGAAGAAGACAGACGCCGATGGTAATGTAACCATCTACTCCCTCCGTTCCTAAATATTTGTCTTTCTAGACATTTCAAATGACTACTACATACGGATGTATGTAGACATATTTTAGAGTGTAGATTCACTCATTTTGCTCCGTATGTAGTCACTTGTTGAAATGACTAGAAAGACAAGTATTTAGGAACAGAGGGAGTATAAAGCTCGGCTTGTCGCTAAGGGTTATCGACAAGTTCAAGGGGTTGACTACGATGAGACTTTCTCACCCGTAGCGAAGCTGAAGTCCGTCCGAATCATGTTAGCAATTGCCGCATTCTATGATTATGAGATATGGCAAATGGACGTCAAAACGGCATTCCCTAATGGTTTCCTTAAGGAAGAATTGTATATGATGCAGCCGGAAGGTTTTGTCGATCCTAAGAATGCCGACAAGGTGTGCAAGCTCCAACGCTCGATCTATGGGCTGGTGCAAGCATCTTAGAGTTGGAACATTCGTTTTGATGAGATGATCAAAGCGTTTGGGTTTATGCAGACTTATGGAGAAGCCTGCATTTATAAGAAAGTGAGTGGGAGCTCTCTAGCATTTCTCATATTGTATGTGGATGACATACTGTTGATGGGGAATGATATAGAATTCTTGGAAAGCATAAAGGCCTACTTGAACAAGTGTTTTTCAATGAAGGATCTTGGAGAAGCTGCTTACATATTAGGCATCAAGATCTATAGAGATAGATCGAGACGCCTCATTGGTCTTTCACAGAGTACGTACCTTGACAAGATATTGAAGAAGTTCAATATGGATCAGTCAAAGAAGGGGTTCTTGCCTGTATTGCAAGGTAGGAGATTGAGCACGGCTCAATACCCGACCACGGCAGAAGATAGAGAAAAGATGAGTGTCGTCCCCTATGCCTCGGCCATATGGTCTATCATGTATGCTATGCTGTGTACTAGACCTGATGTAAACCTTGCCGTAAGTTTGGTAGGAAGGTACCAAAGTAATCCCGGCATGGAACACTGGACAGCGGTCAAGAATATCCTGAAGTACCTGAAGAGGACTAAGGATATGTTTCTCGTTTATGGAGGTGACGAAGAGCTCGTCGTAAAGGGTTACGTCGATGCTAGCTTCGACACAGATCTGGATGACTCTAAGTCACAAACCGGATACGTGTATATTTCGAATGGTGGGGCAGTAAGCTGGTGCAGTTGCAAGCAAAGCATTGTGGCGGGATCTACATGTGAAGCGGAGTACATGACAGCCTCGGAGGCAGCACAAGAAGCAACCTGGGTGAAGGAGTTCATTACCGACCTAGGAGTCATACCCAATGCGTCGGGCCCGATGACTCTCTTCTGTGACAATACTGGAGCTATTGTCCTTGCCAAGGAGCCCAGGTTTCACAGGAAGACTAGGCATATCAAGCGTCGCTTCAACTCCATTCGTGAAAGTGTTCAAAATGGAGACATAGATATTTGTAAAGTACATACAGAACTGAATGTGGCAGATCCGTTGACTAAACCTCTCCCTAGAGCAAAACATGATCAACACTAGAACTGCATGGGTGTTCGATTCATCACAATGTAACTAGATTATTGACTCTAGTGCAAGTGGGAGACTGTTGGAAATATGCCCTAGAGGCAATAATAAAATGTTTATTATTATATTTCCTTGTTCATGATAATTGTCTATTGTTCATGCTATAATTGTGTTATCCGGAAATCGTAATACATGTGTGAATACATAGACCACAACACGTCCCTAGTGAGCCTCTAGTTGACTAGCTCGTTGATCAAAAGATAGTCATGGTTTCTTGACTATGGACATTGGATGTTATTGATAACGGGATCACATCATTAGGAGAATGATGTGATGGACAAGACCCAATCCTAAGCATAGCTTAAAGATCGTGTAGTTCGTTTGCTAGAGCTTTTCCAAATGTCAAGTATCATTTCCTTAGACCATGAGATTGTGCAACTCCCGGATACCGTAGGAGTGCTTTGGGTGTACCAAACGTCACAACGTAACTGGGTGACTATAAAGGTGCACTACGGGTATCTCCGAAAGTGTCTGTTGGGTTGGCACGAATCGAGACTGAGATTTTTCCACTCCGTATGACGGAGAGGTATCTCTTGGGCCCACTCGGTAATGCATCATCATAATGAGCTCAATGTGACCAAGTGGTTGATCACGAGATCATGCATTACGGTACGAGTAAAGTGACTTGCCGGTAACGAGATTGAACGAGGTATTGGGATACCGACGATCGAGTCTCGGGCAAGTAACGTACCGATTGACAAAGGGAATTGTATACGGGATTGATTGAATCCTCGACATCGTGGTTCATCCAATGAGATCATCGAGGATCATGTGGGAGCCAACATGGGTATCTAGATCCCGCTGTTGGTTATTGACCGGAGAGTCTTCTCGGTCATGTCTGCGTGTCTCCCGAACCCGTAGGGTCTACACACTTAAGGTTCGATGACGCTAGGGTTGTTGAGATATTAGTATACGGTAACCCGAAAGTTGTTCGGAGTCCCGAATGAGATCCCGGACGTCATGAGGAGTTCCGGAATGGTCCGGAGGTGAAGATTTATATATAGGAAGTCAAGTTTCGGCCATCCGGAAAGTTTCGGGGGTAATCAGTATTGTACCGGGACCGCCGGAAGGGTCCCGGGGGTTCACCGGGTGGGGCCACCTATCCCGGAGGGCCCCATGGGCTGAAGTGGGAGAGGAACCAGCCCCTAGTGGGCTGGTGCGCCCCCCATGGGCCTCCCCCTGTGCCTAGGGTTGGAAACCCTAGGGGTGGGGGCGCCCCACTTGGCTTGGGGGGCACTCCACCCCCCTTGGCCGCCGCCCCCCTTGGAGATTGCATCTCCTAGGGCCGGCGCCCCCCTAGGGGTCCTATATATAGTGGGGGGGAGGGAGGGCAGCCGCACCCTAGCCCCTGGCGCCTCCCTCTCCCTCTCGTGACACTTCTCCCTCTCCCTGAGCTTGGCGAAGCCCTGCGAGATCACCGTTGCTTCCACCACCACGCCGTCGTGCTGCTGGATCTCCATCAACCTCTCCTTCCCCCTTGCTGGATCAAGTTGGAGGAGACGTCTTCCCAACCGTACGTGTGTTGAACGCGGAGGTGCCGTCCGTTCGGCGCTAGGTCATCGGTGATTTGGATCACGACGAGTACGACTCCATCAACCCCGTTCTCTTGAACGCTTTCGCTCGCGATCTACAAGGGTATGTAGATGCACTCCCTTCTCCCTCGTTGCTAGATGACTCCATAGATTGATCTTGGTGATGCGTAGAAAATTTTAAAATTTTGCTACGTTCCCCAACAAAGTTCAGCCTCGCGTCGCTGCCGTGGACCCGGACCTGCCACCGGTGTATTCCATGGCCGCGAGCTCAGCGGTGTGGAAGGAGCCGATCCACTTCGGCTTGTGGGTCTCACAGACGGTGATTTTGGCCACCCACATCCCCCACGACCGCTGCCGAACGCCCAGGTAGGTCTTCGACGGCGACCGCGGTGGAGGGAGGTCGGGGAAGTCCGCAAAACGCGTGGGGGCGCGGCGGCGGGCGGATCGGCCGAGCGGCGGCGACTTGAGGAAGCGCCCGCAAACGACGGCCCGCGGGCGTGGCGGTGCGGATCGGCGGAGGGGATCCGCGGCCACCACGTTCGGCTATCTAGAGGAAGAAGGGCGGTGAATTGGGGCGGGGGTCTTGCCGGCGGCGGGCGAGGGGGAGAAGAGTAGGCGAGGGAGAGGAAGAGAGAGTGGGGATTTTTTACTCAGCCGCCGAGCTCCGGAGTAAATATAAAGAGAGCATTGGGGATGGAGTAAATTTTTTACTCCACTAACGGTTTATTAGGGCTTGGCTAGGTGTGTTTAGAAGAGAAAAAAAACCCAAATATACTCCCTTACTGCAGGATAAGGGATCGGTTAGAGTTGCCCTTACTGGTCTGGAACATCTAACAACTTGTGACTATGAATCGAACATGCCACTATACTCTTGTCAAAAGGTCTATTATGGAAGGTAACGAAAAAGAAGATGAAGCTAGCAAGAAGATAAAATTTGTCTTGATACTGATGTATCTAAGACAAGTAATTTCAAACAAATAATTTCGGACAGAGGGTATTTCATAGCTATAGCTACAAGCAACATTCTGCTCAGCTCAGTCAAATATACTACACACACGGGCACAAAAATATCTAGTCTTCTCTCCCCTCTGAATTCATTTATCCATCTCTGTACACATGTGAATATCATATCAACAAGAGAGGAACACATCAGCAGCAGCAGCACATGGATGCTACATTACTATTACTTGCAATGTATCTACTTTTCGCTGCCTAGACTCTAAAATTGCATGTGTAGAGTGTCATATGACTTGCTAGCCAAGAACTAAAATTGAAAAAAGAGTCATGAGGCCCAAATCCCTTGTTTATTATAGCATAGTACCGTAGCAGTTGCTACAATATACAAAGGAGGCCCGGGGCAGCCCAGCCGCCCCTGCTGACAAGCACCACCACCCGCCTCGTAGCACATCGCGTCTTCGGTTGCAGCACAGACACACAGGTCTCCGCTGGCGACGATCGTACCACCAGCCGTTGCCGAGCTCGCAGCTCGTCACACCATTGTCGTTTGACACACAACAGCACGCGATGTGAGTCGTAGCACCGCGAGTCACCGAACGAAGACATGCCTGAGTCGTAGCACCGCCCATTGCCGAGCTCAATGCACCGACTCGACTCCGCAGCAATAGCCACTGGCCTTTGCAGTGACGAGTACCTCTGCTCACAACAACACCGTTGCCGCTCGCAGCACCGTCCGCTCTGACTCCGTGGCTTGCAACACTGCCCTTCCGTCACTAGCTCACAGCATAGCATCTGCCCTTTTCAGGCCATGTGGTTGGGTTTAGCGCAGGTCGATGGTCAGCGGACGAGTTGAGTGGCGCGTGCAGACATAGGGAAATGGAGAAGAGAAGGAGGTGATCGACCGAGCGCTGAGATCGGTTACCCGATTTAAACGTTCCCCTACAATTTTAGGGGCCACCTATCAGCCACACACAAACAAAACAATTGGTGCTGTAACATAGTCGCATCTAGTAGCAAGTCCGGTCATAATCTCTCACAGCCTACTCTCAATTCTTGAGTGATCTCGCAAATCACGCTCATTTTGACCAAATAAACAAACGCAAGGTGTGCCCTAGCTCACACTATCATGTACCACGTGACACATGTGGTAAACAATTCAAACTATTCAAAGATAGCTTACACTATCCTGTTGTCAGCACAGAGCAAATACATGAAATCTTGGTGATCAGATGCATAAGATCAGCTTGCAGATTTCTCCATCCTAGATACTTTGAGAATTTTTGCATCTGCTTGTGAAACACCCCTGCGGTTAGCTGTGTTCCGGATGAGAGAATAGCATTCAGAGCTTTACTCTAACAGCAACAATCACCAGAAATCAGGAAGATGTAAATATTCACAGCAATATAGTATCACCGGCTTAATTCACTGCATGAACTGGAGGACAAAGTTCAAGAAGACCTAACAAAAAGGGATCCCCAACAAGTTTGCGACGACTTGCCTGATAATTCACAAAGCATGAGAACACCTGATAGAGTAATACATATAAAGTACTATTTTGGCTGCCATTATTACCAACCAATGTCTAAGAACAACAGTTTCACTCCTTAATCCACACTAAGAACATGTGCGATGACCATGTTGATGAGAAAACGAAAAAGGCAGTGCAACACCACACCATTGAATGCCCATTATTGCCCTATCTAGTCCCGTTTAGATGACCATATTATGGCCAAAGTTGTGCATCAGGAAGACGGATCCAGCAAATATACCAGCAGCCTTTAGCACCTTCTGTAAATGAACAAATAAAAAAACAGTAGTAAGAGGTTTTTGTACCAACAGGAGATATTGTCCTAAACAACAATGGTACAATATCACTATAAACTGCAAGCAGTTAATCTAGTATTCCTTAACCCAATAACAGCCCAGCCCAATTACAGTACTCAAGTAGTACCAAGAGATAACATGTAGGAACAATTTCAAATCATTTTGCGCCTCACCACAACTGGGGGTTCCACTTTATGGCCAGAAAGAACACATAGGAGAAAAAAATACAAATGTTCAGCTGTCAGACGACAAATTCAGAGATAGGATCCACCATTGCAAAGTTTCAATGTCAAGCATAACTTAAAAGTTAGGAATCCAACAATAAAAAATATTGGTTTTCAGGCAGAGATTTCAAACATCTCAGGCAGAAAATTAAAAGATCCACAGGATCATTGCCAGGCATGGTTTACCAAAATTGTAAGGATAAGTAACTAAAGTAAGTGATTCATAAGTAACTAAAGTAAGCGATTCATCAGCGAAGGAAACAAGGTTCGACTGACTAATACTACCAATTCTTTAAAATCCCATGATTTGTTGTCCTAGATCCTACATATATCCTATGAATTGCGATCATAGTGTGGAACCTTGAGAGGATCACATAGCAGAACACAAGGGGAGCACAAATTCAAATCCTTTTGCACCTCAATAAACATGAAGGTCCCTCTTTTAGTCAAAAAATAACACATGGGACAATAAAATATAAAGGATCAACTACCAGACATAACTCAAAATACATCAGAATATCCATTAACCAACAGCAAAACTTCAATGTCAAGCATAACTTAAAGTTTGGGATTCACCAACAGAAAAACGTCGGTTCTCAGGCAGAAATTTAGAAGATCCACAAGATCACGCCAGGCATAATCTAACCATTAACCAACTTTTTTTCTGAGGGTAAGTAACTAAAGTAAGCAATTCGCCAGCAAAGGAACTAAGGTTGTCAACCTAGATTGACTGACCAGTGGATCTAGACACAGCCATAGTTGTGCAGAACCTAGAAAGTTAGAAGTTATATGAATTTACTAGTACGTAACAAACGCCACAAGTCAGTACTGACGACTAACGCCACATTATAGTCTCATCTTGCAGATAGCCAAGTACAGAAGGCTAAACCGATGGCATTAGCAAGCGGACGTAGCAAGTTAGAAGTTATATGAATTTACTAGTACGTCACAAACGCCACAAGACAGTACCGACAACCAACGCCACATTATAGTCTCATCTTGCAGATAGGCAAGTACAGAAGTCTAAATCGATAGCATTAGCAAGCGAAGCGTCTTAGCGGTACAGAGTCAGAATGCCTAAATCAACTTCATTGGCTTTTTTCCATGCCCTAATTGTGCCCCAAGCCTTGAGCAGCAGCATCACAATTCACAAGCAAAGCTGTTGAAGCACAACATAACAGAACCACACATGGCTTCACAATGTGCTAGCAAGTTCCTGGGTCATATACTACACATCAAAAGGGCGGCGAACAACCTAACCATCCAAATTCTAAACCGAATCTCTCACCCGTATCAGTTAGCAAAACAGACTACCATACTAGTAATCCCATATCTCAGCAATGACGCAAGAACAGGTTTTTCTTTTTGCGGGAAGCAAGAACAGGGTAATTAATAAGTAGGCGACGCATAAATAACTAGATCGAAGGGAGAGGAGGGAGAGGGGCTGACATAGTTGACCGCCCAGTTCTCCTCGTTGTTGCACTGCGAGTCCCAGAACGCCCTCATCTTCTCCAACGCCGCCTTCGCCGCCGCCATGTCCGCCCTTTGGATCTCCTCCCGCTCCCTCCGACGAGTTCTATCTGGTTAGGGTTTTTTTCTTCTTCGCGCGGCGGCCGGTTACGTGTTATGTTAAGGAGCCCACTTCTTCTCTATATCGGTCTGTTGGGCTTTGCACTCGAATTTTGTGTTGCGACTCCCCTGCAAAAAGATAAAAAAAAGAGAAAAAGGAGGAAGGGGAAAAAAAAGGAGAAAATCCGACTCCGCTGGGGATCGAACCCAGAATCTCTGGTTTCGTAGACCAGCGCCTTATCCACTGGGCCACGGAGTCAATTGATGAAGTTTTTGGGCTTTGTCACTATATATTGGTTGGGCCGTACATAATAAAAGAGCAAAAAATGAATAGGACTCCGCTGGGGATCGAACCCAGAATCTCTGGTTTCGTAGACCAGCGCCTTATCCATTGGGCCACGGAGTCAATTGATGAAGTTTTTGGGCTTTGTCGCTATATATTGGTTGGGCCGTACATAATAAAAGAGCAAAAAATGAATACGACTCCGCTGGGGATCGAACCCAGAATCTCTGGTTTCGTAGACCAGCGCCTTATCCATTGGGCCACGGAGTCATTTCATGACATCATTTCGCCTAGCAGCTTACTAAACATTATTTCCGTGATTTAATAGTCATTCGTCGCCAACGTTGGATTTCGTAGCGCTGGAGAGATGCCACGTCTCCTGCTTGGATGGATCAGCCGAGACCGCACACACCAGCTACACCACTCCACCGAAGCGAAAGGGGACAAAGGTTTGCACGTCGCCAAGTCCTGAACCATTACCTAGCAGAGCAGGGATCCCATCGACGAGGCGAGGACAGAGGTGGATCAACAATGGCGTCGCTTCTTTCGCCGAACACCGTCGCTGCGACCACGGCGAGGCCGTCCGGCAGGAGGAGCCGCCTTACTCCCAGTGTCACCGCCATGGCAACCAAGGGCCCGAAGCCCAGCTCCGGCGGCACGAAAAGATCGTCGGTAAGCTAGCGCCTGCCGTTAATCCCTTGCGCTATCAATCTATTTCATGTCAGACTCCATGCGTGCGTGCGTGTAAGAACTTGCAATATACCGACGCGCGCGTGTGGCGCATGCAGGGCACTACCACGGTGTTCCCGGTGGGGAAGCCCGCGGGCCCGCCGCGGCCGGCGACGACGAAGGGGTCGGCGCCCGTGAAGCTGCTGACGAACGTGGAGAAGCTACGGCTGCTGACCAAGGCGGAGAAGGCGGGCCTGCTGTCCGCGGCGGAGCGCGCCGGGCTGCGCTGTCGGCGGTCGAGCGCCTCGGGCTGCTGTCCAAGGCGGAGGAGCTCGGGGTGCTGTCGGCCGCCACCGACCCTGGCACCCCCGGCTCGCTGCAGGGCCTCGCGCTCCTGCTGCTGGCCGCCGGCCCCGCCGTCGTCTTCCTCGTCCCCGAGCAGTACCCCTGGGAGGTGGCGCTCCAGGCCGTCGCCGCCCTCGTCTGCGTCGCCGGGGGCTCCGCCGCGCTCGCCGCGTCCAGCTTCGTGTCCAGGCTCCAGGGCTCCTCCGGCTGATCTCGACGAACTCTGCTTGCTTCAGCATCGACCGAGTGTCAATTGCCGCGTTTGATTCTAGCACCAATGATCTTGCGTAGAGTTAATCTACTTCTGTAAAGATGGGCTGATATTTATACGATGCGCCATTCGGTTGCAATACTGCAGGTTTTTGTATTAAGGGGCGTTGTCGAACTTCTGATGGAAGCACTTCTGTCTTAGTTTTTGGGTATCTTTATTAGTAAGCTTGCACGTGCTCGGGTAATGCTCTTCTCAAAGATACATCTAGTCCTATTCAAATGTATTCAAATGTATTCCCTCTGTTCTAAAATAGATGACTCAACTTTATACTAAAGTTAGTATAAGAAAATGACACACATACAAAGTCAAGGTAACATTCATCATATAGGCCCTAAACCATGTTTACAGGCACTTACTATTAGATTGATCTCTTCCCGATCGAGCCCAACTATGACGTCCGGATAAATACTGTCAGATTGATCTCTTCCCGATCGAGCCCAACTGTGACGTTCGGATAATTAAGATACAGTAATCCCATGTTAACGATGCCACGTCACCTCGGTTATTGTTGCTAATCTCGCGTTAGTTCGAAACCGATTCAAATTTAAATTCAAATAAAAGTCAAAATTTAAAGTTTTCTTAATGTCAAAACTAAAATGTTAATTGTGTGGCCAATATTCCATAAACACTTATGGTGGTGAACCAACATATTTATAAAGTACTTAAATGCCTTAAAATAACTAAAAGAGGGACTAAAACAATTAATTAAATGCTTTTTGAATAATAATAATTGCAAAGTATTTTAATTAAATTCTAAAACTAAATGTGGCAGTGGCATAAATTACTAATGTTGAATTAGGGACTAGTATTATATTTTGTAGACCTAAAAATAAAAGAAACAAAAAGGATAAAAAACTATAAAAAGAAAGAACAGGAAATTGCATAAAGAAATGAGAGAAGCACCCCTACCTTGGGCCTCAAGGCCCATCTACCTAGCAGGTTGGCCCAGACGCACGCTCCTTCCCCATCTCTCCTGTTCACATTACCATGGACGCCGGCGATGGCCGCCACGGCACAGGGCGATGCCGTGGCGCCCATCCACCGCTCCCCCTCGCCTATGTCTTCCCCCGGGCTGAAACCCTAATCGGCCCCTCCTCATTTCCTCTTTCCCTCGTCTTCATCGCCGGATCCGCACCACCGCCGCTCTTTGCTGTCGCCGTGCGCCCGCATCGCCGGCCATCTCGCCCTACCACGTCCACCATGTGCCCCGACGACTAGAACCGCATCCGTCTGCTTCACTGTCATCCTCTACATCGACCGGTGCCACCCGTTGGAGCTCCTCACCGCTGCAGCGCTGGATCGAAGCTTCTTCCTCCTCGGGTCGCTGACGAACCACGACGCCGCCTGCCACCTCTGCTGCTCCTAACCTACTCGACGGGCCTCCTTGCGCCTGCTCGGTGAGCGCTACTCCCTCTCTTTCCTTCCCCCAACCCCCGCCTTGGAACGCCGTCGTCATGCCGTGGCCGTCGCCCTACCCCCTCGCTCGGCTCCCCTGCTCGCCTTGCTCACTAGTACCCGCGCACGCCCGCGGCCACTCCCCTGAGCCTGCACCTCCGTCCGCCGCGCTGCTATGTAGCCCCGTCGCATGCGCACCCCGCCTGCGCCCCGTTCCGCCGCGCCCGCTGCCGTCCCCCTGCGCGCTTGGTCGTGCCCCCGCGAGCTGCTGCTGCTTGCTGCGTGCGCCCGCAGCCCGCTCGCCTCCCGCCACTGGCTTGTGCTGCCGCTGCTGCTCTGCATACTGCTGCTGCCACCGCCGCTTGTCGTCGCCCCCGTGGAGCCTCTACCTACACCACAGCCGCACCGCGCCGGCCCTCACCCCCGCTTTCGCCTGTGTTGCTCTGCCTGATGCTGCTCGCTACGCTAGCAGACGCCGCCGATTCTTGCCGCCCCTGCTGCCCGTGCCACGCTGCGCCGCCCCCTGGCGCTCACCCAGACTGCTGCCGGCGCCCGCTGTCCCGCGCCGGCTCCGCCCGACCACGTCGCCGTCCGTCCCGCCTCTGACCGCTGGCCGCGCCCCATCGCCGCGCCTCGTGCAGCCTTCCCGTGGCCGCCGCCTGCAGTCCCGCTCGCCGCCCTGCGTCCGCCTTTGCCCGCCGCGGCCGGCCGGCGAGCCCCGCCGATGCCACGGCCTCGCCTCGGCGACCTCCATCGCGCCCCGGGTTCACCCACTCGGGCGCTCGCGCCCAGCGCCCGGTGCCCGCTAACCGCCCTTGTGGCTTGGCCTTTGGGCCACTGCCCAGTGGGGCCCCCACCCCCTTTTTTCAAAAAAAGATTTTTAAAATAAATAAATATAAAAACAATTAATAAATTAGGTAATTAATTATCTTAATTAACCTTGCTTAATTAGCCTAATGAACTAGTTCAGTTAAATTAAATCTGTTAATTAGTTAGGTTAATGACAAAGGGGCCCCACTGCCCTGTTTGACCAGTCAACGGTCTGTGTTGACCGCTGACGTCATGATGGTGTAATGACTCTGTTTTAGATTTAATAATAAATTCAGAAATTGTTTAAATCTTTAAAAAATCATAGAAGTTAATCTGTAACTCGGATGAAAAAGTTTTATACATAAAAATTGCTCAGAACGACGAGACGAATCCGGATACACAGCCCGTTCGTCCGCCACGCATCCCTAGCATAGCGAACACGCAACTTTCCCCCTCCGATTTATCTGTCCAAAAACGCGAAACACCGGTGATATTTTCCCGGATGTTTCCCCCTTCACCGGTACCACCTCATACCGCGTTAGGGTAGCCCTAGCACCTCTACTTGTCATGCCATGCATCGCTATGCATCTGTTTGCTTAATATTTATTGTTTCTTCCCCCTCTTCTCTCGCTAGACACCGAGACCGACGCCGCTGCTACCCAGTACGACTACGGTGTTGACGACCCCTCTCTCTTGTCAGAGCAACCAGGCAAGCCCCCCTGATCACCAGATATCGCCTACTCTTCCCTCTACTGCTTGCATTAGAGTAGTGTAGCGTGTTACTGCTTTCCGTTAATCCTATTCTGATGCATAGCATGTCATTGTTGCTACAACTGTTGATACCTTACCTGCAATCCTAAATGCTTAGCATAGGATGCTAGATTATCATTAGTGGCCCTACATTCTTGTCAGTTTGCCATGCTATACTATCGGGCCGTGATCACGTCGGGTGTTGATCACGGGTATATACTATACATACATACTATACATGTTGTGACTAAAGTCGGCTCGGCTCGTTGAGTACCCGCAAGTGATTCCGATGTTGGGGGTTGAAGGGGCAGGTGGTTCCACACTGGTAGTGGTGGGTCTGGGTTCCCGACGGCCCCCGACTGTTACTTTGAGGCGGAGCGACAGGGCAGGCGGAGACCACCTAGGAGAGAGGTGGGCCTGGCCCTGGTCGGCGTTCGCGGTTACTTCAAAATAACACGCTTAACGAGATCTGGATATTTGATCTGAGTCTGGCTACTGGCCTATACGCACTAACCAACTACGCGGGAACAGTTATGGGCACTCGATGTCGTGGTATCAGCCGAAGCCTTCGTGACGTCAGTGACTGAGCGGCGCGCGCCGGGTTGGACCGCGTAACACAACTTCCTTTGTAATGGAGGTTGCTAGGTATGTTCTCCGGTCGCCCACGCAACATGCAGGTGTGCAATGGGCGATGGGCCCAAACCCCTGCGCACATAGGATTTAGACCGGCGTGCTGACCTCTCTATTGTGCCTAGGTGGGGCCACGACGTGTTGATCTTTCGAGGCCGGGCATGACCCAGGAAAGTGTGTCCGGACAAAGGGGATCAAGCGTGATGGGAAATGTGGTGCACCCATGTAGGGAAGTTAATCTATTCGAATAGCCATGATCTTCGGTAATAAGACGACTTGGAGTTGTACCTTGACCTTATGACAACTAAAACCGGATACTTAATAAAACACACCCTTCCAAGTGCCAGATACAACTGGTGATCGCTCTCTCACAGGGCGACAAGGGGAGGATCGCCGGGTAGGATTATGCTATGTGATGCTACTTGGTGAACTTACCATCTACTCGCTTCTCCTGCTTCAAGATGGAGGTTACCAGAAGCATAGTCTTCTACATGACTAGCTATCCCCCTCTTATTCTGGCATTCTGCAGTTTAGTCCACATATGTTACCCCTTTTCCATTTGATACCAATGCATACATATGTAGTGTAGCTCCTTGCTTGCGAGTACTTTGGATGAGTACTCACGGTTGCTTTGCTCCTCCTTTTCCTTCTTTCTATACCTGATTTGCTGCGACCAGACGTTGGAGTCCAGGAGTCAGATGCCACTATTGATGACGACTGCTACTACTACGTGCAAGCCACTGACGACGACCAGGAGTAGTTTAGGAGGATCCCAGGCAGGAGGCCTGCGCCTCTTTTGATCTGTATCCCAGTTTGTGCTAGCCTTCTTAAGGAAAACTTGTTTACTTATGTCTATACTCAGATATTGTTGCTTCCGCTGACTCGTCTATGATCGAGCTCTTGTATTCGAGCCCTCGAGGCCCCTGGCTTGTAATATGATGCTTGTATGACTTATTTTATTTGTAGAGTTGTGTTGTGATATCTTCCCGTGAGTCCCTGATCTTGATCGTACACGTTTACGTGTATGATTAGTGTGCGATTGAATCGGGGGCGTCACAAGTTGGTATCAGAGCCGACTGCCTATAGGAATCCCCCTTCCCCACTCCTTGGCCGAAGTCGAGTCTAGACATTGCAAAACTTTTTACTAACATGGTTGTGTGTCTTACGGGCCCACGTAGCCATTGGATGGTATTAGGATCTTTTACTCCTCGATCTTTACTCCGGGACTCTGATCTCTCTTCTATTCGGGTTAAATGATTTTACTAAATTTGACTCTAGGTTCTCGTAAGTACTTTCACCTGGAGAGCCCCTTATTCCAGATGATCGTTTGCGTCACCAGAAGGTTCTGAAGATACCCTTCGATGTTTTCCCAAGACCCTTGTGCCCACCGTCCTTGCAATTCCCTACCACTGATATATCCTTATGGGTAACGTCTTACACTTGCCATTCATACAATCAGTCCCCATTGCTCTTGTTATTACAAGATGCCTTGAATTGCTCCTCGATTTTTTTGAGAATCCTTTATGCCTACTGCCTTGCAGCTTCTTCCTGCATGATTACACCTAAGAATAATTCCTCACACTTATTGAGGATTTATTCATCCCTCGTTGTTCATATGATTCACAAGATACATTGAAAATACTAACTGATCTTCCGGTAATCCTCAGCCCGCTATTGCCCAGCAAATACTTGTATGCTTGCATTATGGATGCGTTCCATATGACCAACAATATTCATAGCATCCTTTGTCATTATCCTTTTTGAGTCCATTTATTCAATATGTTGCAAATGCTTGCATCCTCAATCAGATCCTAGAATTCATCTTTCCGGCTCAGACGTCATTTTAATCATGGGTTGGATCTCGACCAATCAAATTGCCATCAATTGTAACCCTAAGTGTACTCAACTTATCCATCCTTGATCAAAGCGTTTGCTCCTGGTCCCTTGATTTGAAAATCATAATTCCTTTGTTATTTAAACGTTGAATTATTCAGATGTTCTATAAATTGATGCATTTGCATTCTTTCTTCCTCTGATTGGGTACCGATACTCACATCAACTCCGTTGTGGATCGCCATATCCACCGTTGGATTATTATCCGATAGTGTCCTTCATAATTAA
Source organism: Triticum urartu (assembly GCF_003073215.2). NCBI lineage: Eukaryota > Viridiplantae > Streptophyta > Magnoliopsida > Poales > Poaceae > Triticum > Triticum urartu. Next base: position 108,439,010 of record NC_053026.1, on the reverse strand, counting down.
TCACCTTGTGACTCCTTTCCCCGATACATAATGCCTTTGGTAAATTGTATCCTCTCCTTTTGTCAACCATGCTCTACTTTCGAGCTTCTGTTTATTACTCCTGATGGTTGTGTTATATGTTCCTAAGATGCCCCAATGGGTTGGACCTATGCCTTCCTTAATCTATGAGCCCAAAAAGTTTTCTAAGGTCTTACTCTGGTAATTCGCCAGGTAGGTTTTCACACACAAATCATTTTTTTATAAGAGCAGTGAATGAATGATCATGCATTGGAGAAGTGGGAGTCGACCTTGAACTTTGTGTTCATGCCCATGGACACGATGTAGATCTTATCATGGAAGCTTCTCTTAAATTAATTATTCCTCGGTATAAGTTCATCTTATATCTAGGATCTGGTCTTTTGCAATCGTGGTTTTGACCATGTTGTCCTTTAAATACCATTTCTCGTGCAAGTTTAAGCACTTGTCTTTTGTAGAGGAATACCCCAGTCCAACCTCTACTTGGTCTTTCGTTGAGTATTACCCCCTGGTATCTCGAGATTATCACGGAACTGCATAACTTATGAGTTCTTCATCAAGTACTACATTCTCACTGATTCCAAATTTTTCACGGGCTCTGAGTTATTAAACACTCAAACACACCGATAACTGAATCAAGTCCGCACCGCGATTAAACAACTCTTGGTAACCTTCATTACTTATGAGTTTGAACTCAATCACGTCATTTCTAGCTTGCTCGGCTATATCATTATCGTGCCAATTTTAACTGTACTACCTGGTCCTTAATCCCGGAGCACAACTTTCGATGATGAGCTAAGCTTATGTCGATCTTTCTCGTCATGTCATTTCGCCTTGAACAGCAAGCTTGATTTCAAATTTGTGTCGTACCCGTGGTTCCAATAACCGTTCGCTTCATCATTCCTTTGATTTGATGTCATCGCCGATCGATTACATCTTCATGAATCTCTTGACAAATGTGTCGTGATCATTATCAACATTTTGAGATCTTCCAGGATATCAATCGAATTCATAATGATAAATAACATCCTTGTCCCTCACTGATTTGTGTTATTATCGACAACATTATTGCCTTCCCTCCAAAACAAACTTGTTCATGTTATGGAACTCCTTCCTATCCAACTTATGTTATGTTCTACCTTGGAGTGTTACCTTCCTTTATGTTAAGAATGTTGTGACAATTTCACCACCTCTTAAGAATTCTTGATATATTAATACTTCTTTCCATCTTTGTTCATATCTTGGTCCCTGTGTCGTTTCTAACCGGAAAACCGACAATTGAACTATGACGTGCGAAATTCAAAACTTCTAGCGACCCTATTGCTTTGAAGTTAATGGTCAACAGTTCATTCTTAGACTATTGGTTATGGAATCACCATTCTAACATTGATCATGATACCCAAGCCCATGTTCGGGTGCACCTTTCAACCAATGTTTAATTGTGTATGTTTTCCTTGAGCATACATCATTATATCATTTGCTCTGACAAATGTTATCTCCTTGTTCACCTAATTGTGGGAATCCATCTTTCTGGAAATTTTGATGGATTTTCACTGAGTCCATCAGCCACCTCCTCATCCTCTCCTTGGTTTAATGATGAACTCTTGTTTCGGAACTCGCTTCCATAGTTCATTTCCCAAGACTCTTACAATGTCATCTCATCAATCTGTATTGCACCTTTTCTTCTCAGGCATCATGAATCTGAGGTATCCTAACACCAATCAGACCTGAATATCGGTCAGATATGATGGTTGGAACATATTTCCAAGAGTTATAACATTGGTCTTTATAAGACTCGGTAAGGTGATGTCATGCCTAAAACACCTGGGCGGAGGACCTATTGTTATAGTATCCTTTTTAGCAAAGTTATAACCATTATTCCATGATGAAATTGTAAGACTTATTCTATGAGTGTTCCTGATGGGTCCTTTGTGTATCCAAAGTCTGACCTTTGCTTGAAGACCATGTCGGTGCTATCTCGAAGCATGTATTTAGTACTCCGATTTTGAACAAGAACATTTGAAGCCCAATGCTAAATGTTTCCTGCTCAATTGTCCAAACACCGCTGTATGGGTAATGTCATGAAATTTCTCTCCCCTACCCAAAGAGTTTTCCTGTCATGGATATCATGCTCTGCTTGTCCTTGGGAAGGATATACCCTTGAAATATGTGTTTAAACACATGTTTCCTTTCCATTGTTCTGTTTAATATGATAATTTTATTTCCCTTTCCATTGGTTGGTTTAACGTTACTTGTGATCTATATGATCTAAGCAGTAATATTCTCCTGCTTATGTAAACACCTCGGTGTACAATCCTGTCAGCAAGACCCTGTTACTATTGTTGATGACATTCCGGTAGCCACCGATGGACGAGAACTTTGCCTATTGGTCCGCCTCGTTTAACGAGCAAGAAAATGGTTCTCTTCATCCCTCGCCCTTGGTACCGACGTTGTTGCCGATATAAATGACAGGCTACCCTCTGACATGCCTTGCTATCATGACCATGCAAGATGTCACCGCTCCTCCTACTTTTAACCCACATGGTGGGCCCATAACCCACAGTTCCATAGGATCGAAACCTGACTCTCCTATACACCCCAGCTCCTAAAGGTTATTCCTCATGCTTGGTTTTATATGTAATTCACGAGCCACTTTCTAAGAGATCATCAATTCTGGTATCAGACATAATACTTATCCCCGTTGCTCTAAAACCCTTTCATACTCTGTTTTAGGCAACGAACGATTGACTAGCCACTTGAAACTTCTTACCGTACCTTCTTGCTCGGCTCTCGATGTGTTCCATTTGACCAATTCGAGAGTTACTCATGTGATCATTCATGCGATAACCCCCAGATGATTTCCCCTGTTAGCATTCTATCATTGTCGGGCTGCTCCTTTCTTATTGATAAGTACGATGAAGTTCACCAAGAAAGGCTGATGACTTATCATGATAACCCGAAGCTAAGGAATGACGACATCAACGGAAGCGATCAACTTCTTCGAGAAGAGCAACCACGACCGAGAAGATTCGTTAGAATTTCATAACCTAATCTCTTCCCCCTTACTCCTGCTCCTAAATCTCAGGACGAGATTTCTTGTAGTGGAGGAGAATTGTGACGCCCGGATAATTAAGCTACAGTAATCCCATGTTAATGGTGCCACGTCACCTCGGTTATTGTTGCTAATCTCGCGTTAGTTTGAAACCGATTCAAATTCAAATTCAAATAAAAGTCAAAATTTAAAGTTTTCTTAATGTCATAACTAAAATGTTAATTGCGTGGCAAATATTCCATAAACACTTATGGTGGTGAACCAACATATTTATAAAGTACTTAAATGCCTTAAAATAACTAAAAGAGGGACTAAAACAATTAATTAAATGCTTTTTGAATAATAATAATTGCAAAGTATTTTAATTAAATTCTAAAACTAAATGTGGCAGTGGCATAAATTACTAATGTTGAATTAGGGGCTAGTATTATATTTTGTAAACCTAAAAATAAAAGAAACAAAAAGGATAACAGAAAACTATAAAGAGAAAGAACAGGAAATTGCAGAAAGAAAAGAGAGAAGCCCCCTACCTTGGGCCTCAAGGCCCATCTACCTAGCAGGCTGGCCCAGACGCACGCTCCCTCCCCATCTCCCATGTTCACGTTACCATGGACACCGGCGATGGCCGCCACGGCACAGGGCGATGCCGTGGCGCCCATCCACTGCTCCCCCCTCGCCTATGTCTTCCCCCGGTATGAAACCCTAGTCGGCCCCTCCTCATTTCCTCTTCCCCTCGTCTTCATCGCCAGATCCGCACCACCGCCGCTCTTCGCCATCGCCGTGCGCCCGCATCGCCGGCCATCTCGCCCTACCACGTCCACCATGTGCCCCGACGACTAGAACCGCATCCGTCTGCTTCGCCGTCATCCTCTACATCGACCGGTGCCACCCGTTGGAGCTCCTCACCGCTGCAGCGCTGGGTCGAAGCTTCTTCCTCCTTGGGTCGCTGACGAACCACGACGCCGCCGACCACCTGCTGCTCCTAACCCACTCGACGGGCCTCCTTGCGCCTGCTCGGTGAGCGCCACTCCCTCTCTCTCCTTCCCCCAACCCCCGCCTTGGAACGCCGTCATCATGTCGTGGCCATCGCCCTACCCCCTCGCTCGGCTCCCCTGCTCGCCTTGCTCACTAGTACCCGCGCACGCCCGCGGCCACTCCCCTGAGCCCGCACCTCCGTCCGCCGCGCTGCTACGTAGCCTCGTCGCATGCGCGCCCCGCCTGCGCCCCGATCCGCCGCGACCGCTGCCGTCCCCCTGCGCGCTTGGCCGTGCCCCCGCGAGCTGCGGCTGCTTGCTGCGTGCGCCCGCAGCCCGCTCGCCTCCCGCCACTGGCTTGTGCTGCTGCTGCTCTGCATACTGCTGCTGCCACCGCCGCTTGCCGTCGCCTCCGTGGAGCCTCTACCTATGCCACAGTCGTGCCCCGCCGGCCCTCACCCCCGCTCTCGCCTGTGTTGCTCTGCCTGATGCTGCTCGCTACGCTAGCAGCCGCCGCTGCTTCTTGCCGCCCCTGCTGCCCGTGCCACGCCGCGCCGCCCCCTGGCGCTCACCCAGATCGCTGCCGGCGTCCGCTGTCCCGCGCGCTGGGCCGCGCTGGCCCGTGCCATCTCCGCCCGACCATGTCGCCGTCTATCGGCGTTCTGGGAACGGGGGTCCCTAGACTTGCCTGCCTGCGGCCTACGGCGTGGCTCGAGGAGGGGCCCAGCACGACCCATCTCCATCAACACAGACCCAAGACCCTCGCGAGGGGTCAAGCCTCGCGGGGCGGACGACACAGAGCTTCCTCAGGCACGGTCTCATCAGGCTGGCTCGCAAGGAGGCGGAGAGATCAAGGCGGGGCACCTCACGACGTGCCCATGACGCGAGCCATGACGACCAAGGGTGCCAGGCGGGCGTCAGCCCGCGCAGTGTCCTCCTTTCCTCTTTGGTGCAAAGGGAGCAAGCGCATGCGAGGGCATCAAGCAAAGGCACCCGTTTCGGTGCAACGAGACCAAGACCAGCCCAACGACAGGGAGGAAGTTATTGTGGAGCCCAAGCCATCGTCACCACCAGAGCTTTTGGCAGGCGAGGACCAACTTTAGTCAGGATAAGTGTACCAGATGTCCCCCTCTAAAATGGCCAATTGTTGGCGCCCTTCCCGCTCAATATTTGGGAAGAGGCCCAGGGCCTTTGCCTATAAATAGGACTAGCCACCCCCAGGGTAGGAGGAGGGAAAAATTGGAGAGAGGATCAAGAAGAGAGAGAGAGAGAGAGAGAGAGAGAGAGAGAGGTGACTGAGCTCCTCCTAGCAGTTCGTCGCCCCAGCCAAGAATAGACCCTCGCGAGGCTGTTCTTCCTTGTATTGCTCATCATCATCAGCCCAAGAGGCAATCCACCACACCACACACTGGAGTAGGGTATTACACCACAACGGTGGCCCGAACCAGTATAAACCCTGTGTCTCTTGTGCTGTTCTTTCCATAGCTTAGATCTTAGCGAGGCGGAGGGGTGCAGGTAGGTAGAAGGCGAAATCTCCGCGCGCACCCCAGTGTTTGAACCTCAAGGGTCTGCCGGAACCCGAAATCCGACATTTGACGCGCCAGGTAGGGGTGCACCGGAGTTCTCCCTTCCGCCACCGCCACGACCTGCCTCGCGATGAGTAGCGTGTCGCCCGCTCTGGCCGCCGGCGCCAGCACGGGGGCCAGGGGGCTCCGAGCCCTGGCCCCAGCCCTGCAACGGGTACGGTGGCCGGACAAGTTCAAGCCAACGACGCCGCTGTGCTACAGCGGCGCGACTGATCCGCTGGCCTTCTTGCTGGCGTACGAGGAGGCCATCCTCAAAGCTGGAGGTGACGATAGGGTCATGGCCAACTGGCTCCCCACGACCCTCACCGACCTCCACGCGCATGGCTGCTCCACCTGCCGGCAGCCTCCATGGCCTCTTGGGAAGAGCTCTGCAGCCTCTTCCCCGCCCACCATGCTACACCAACACCCCCGGTCGTCGCGGCCCTCCTGGGCGGCTCGCAGGCGCCGCCTACAAGTCACCACGTCAAGCCGTTCATCCGCCGGGTCAGCGCCGCTTCCACGCGGCAGGGGGCTCTCCCGGACCGGGCGGCGCCCAAGGCCGGCCTGACCTTCAGCTCGGAGGACCACCCCTCCAACTCGGCCTGCTCGGGTGCGCTCCCCATGCTGTGCACCCCCACCATCTGCCAGGTGGCCGTCACCAGAACTCTCATCGATGGCGGTGCGGGCCTCAGCGTGCTCTCGGTTGAGGCCTTCAACCTCCTCTGCATACCCCTGGAACGGCTGCAACCCAGCCGGCCCTTCACAGGCGTTGGGGGCGGATCATCTAGCTCCTTGGGACAGATCCGGCTCCCAGTAACCTTCGGCACCTACAACAACTTCCGCACGGAGCTGGTCGACTTCGACATCGCCCCCATCGGCCTCCCCTACAACGCCATCCTCGGCTACCCAGCACTGGCCCAGTTCATGGCCGCGACGCACCCGGCGTACAACCTCATGAAGATGCCCGGAAGCAGCGGTGTCCTCACCGTGCACGGGGACACCGGAGACGCGCTGCGAGTGCTCAAGCTCGCCTTCAAGACGGCGGCGTCGGCATAGCCCGCCGACTCGGAGACCCCCGAACCCAAGGGGGCTGCACCCGCCAAGAAGAAACAGTTGTTCACCCAAGACAAGGCAGAAACCAAGCAGATACCCGTCGATGAGGACGGGTCCACCCATGCCACTTTCACCATAGGCGCCAACCTCGAGCCCGAGCAGGAGGAGGCCCTGGTCAGGTTCCTGCGTGCAAACAAGAAGGTATTCGCTTGGGAGCCTAACCAGTTAGCGGGGATCCCTAGGAGCGTAATCGAGCATCACCTCAACGTGTGCCCCAACGTGCGCCCTGTGAAGCAGAAGGCAAGGCGGCAGTCCACAGAAAAGCAGGCCTTCATCGTCCAAGAGACCCGCAAACTAGAAGCCGCTGGGGTCATTCGCGAGGTCCGATACCCGGATTGGTTGGCCAACCCTGTCGTTGTACCAAAGAAGGGAGGGAAGGAGCGCATGTGTGTCGACTTCACCAACCTCAACAAGGCATGCCCGCAAGATCCGTTCCCGCTCCCCCGCATCGACCAGATCGTCGATTCCACCGCAGAATGCGACCTGCTATGCTTCTTGGATGCCTTCTCTGGGTATCACCAGATCAAGATGGCGGTAGAAGACGTCGAAAAGACAGCCTTCCTAACCCCGTGTGGGGTGTACTGCTACATGTGCATGCCATTCGGGCTGCGTAATGCAGGGGCGACCTTTCAGCGGCTGATGCACATCACCTTGGGCCCGCAGCTCGGGAAGAATGTTCAGGCTTATGTCCATGACATTGTGGTGAAGTCTCGGGAGGCCAGGACCCTGATACAAGACCTGGAGGAAACCTTCGCGAGCCTCAACGCAGTGAACCTGCGGCTCAACCCAGAGAAGTGTGTGTTCGGAGTCCCCTCGGGCAAGCTCTTGGGTTTCCTCGTGTCCCATGAGGCATCGAGGCTAACCCGGAAAAGGTCAAGGCGGTCGAGGACATGAGCCCGCCAAAGACCCTCAGAGAAATGCAGAAGCTCACTAGGCGCGTGACCGCGCTGGGGCGCTTCATCTCCAAGTTGGGGGAGCGAGCGCTGCCCTTCTTCCAGCTAATGAAGAAAAAGGGGCCCTTTGAATGGACTGAAGAGGCCGACAAGGCGTTCCAGGGTCTCAAGAGATACCTGACCAACCCTCCTGTCATGGTGGCCCCGCGCCCTCAAGAGCCCCTGGTGCTTTACCTCGCCGCCACTCCCTACTCCGCTAGCGCAGCCCTGGTGGTGGTTAGGGAGGAGCGTCGAATCAAAACCACAGCAGCAGCCCGGGACAAGGCAAAACAGGAGCAAGGAAGGCCCACAGAAACCGCCACCACGGCTGAGGAGGATCAGCCGCCGCAGAGGAGTGCACCGGAGGCGGAAGAGGCCCCTCTCCCAGATGGCCAGCCTCAGGAGGCCTCATCGCCTCAGGAGGCGCCATGGTCCCCGGAGGGCGCCACCAGCACTGACGCACCCAACCTCGTTGAGCACCCAGTGTGCTTCGTCAGCACGGTGTTGCGGGACGCGAGGGCACGGTATCCCATGCCTTAGAAGCTCCTCCTCGCGCTACTGGTGGCCTCGCGCAAGCTGCGGCACTATTTTCAGGGTCACCCCATCAAGGTCGTCTCGTCATCCCCCCTGGAGAGAGTGCTCAGGAGCCCTAACTCAGCTGGAAGGGTCGCTGAGTGGAACATAGAACTGCAAGCGTTTCAGCTCGAATTCAGCACGACCAGAGTCATCAAGGGAGCAGCATTGGCGGACTTTGTGGCAGAATGGACGGAGGCACCAGGCCTCAAGGCCGACGAGGATCGGTCCCTCTCCTGGGGAAGCGAGGCGCCAGAAGGCTGGGTCATGTACTTCGATGGGGCGTTCTCCAGGCATGGCGCTGGGGCTGGGGCGGTGCTTATATCGCCCACTCAGGACAAGCTCTACTACGCTGTACAGCTCTATTTCTAGCAAGGTGAAAAGGTCTCCAACAACATAGCGGAGTATGAAGGTTTAATAGCGGGCTTGAAGGCCGCAGCTGCCCTGGGGGTGAAACGCCTCACCATCAAGGGCGATTCGCAGCTCCTTGTCAATTTCTCCAACAAGGTGTACGAGCCAAAAGATGAACACATGGAAGCCTACCTTGCGGAGGTCCGCAGGATGGAGAAACAGTTCTGGGGGTTGGAGTTGCAGCATGTGCCCCATGGCACCAATCAGGAGGCCGACGACATCGCCAAACGGGCGTCCAGGCGGTTACCTCAGGAGCCGGGCGTCTTCGAGGAGCGGCTCTTCAAGCCCTCAGCCCTGCCGTCATTGTCAAACACGGCTCAACCTCGGGAGGAGCTCCCCCAGCCACCTGCCTTAGGAGCCCCGATCTGTGGCCCGGCCTTAGGAGCATGCCTGCTCCTGACGATGGAACCTCAGGAGGGGTGCTGGATCACGGAGCTTCGGAGTTACTTAACACAAGGGACCCTGCCGGAGAAGGAGGAGGAAGCGGAGCGTGTGGCATGGCAGGCCACGACATACTGCATCAAGGATGGAGAGCTCTACCAGAAGCGACCAAACGATGTATCCCTACGCTGCATCTCCAGGGAGCAAGGAAAGGAACTGCTGGAAGATATACACGGCGGAGACTGTGAACATCATTCATCATCGCGGACCCTCGTCGGCAAGGCGTTCCGCAGTGGGTTTTATTGGTCCACCGCACTCAATGACGCCATCGAACTGGTGAAAGCTTGTGAGGCCTGCCAGTTCCACGCCAAGCAAATCCATCAGCCGGCAGGAGGCCTGCAGACTATACCCCTTTCGTGGCCATTCGTAGTCTGGGGGCTGGACATCCTGGGCCCGTTTCCTCGGGCGCCAGGGGGCTACCGCTACCTCTACGTCGCCGTGGACAAGTTCACCAAGTGGGCTGAAGTAGAGGCCGTCCGCACCATCCCCGCGGGTTCTGCCATCAAGTTCATCAGGGGCATCGTGAGCCGGTTCGGGGTGCCGAACCGCATCATCACAGACAACGGTTCGCAGTTCACCAGTAACCTCTTCAAAACATACTGTGCTAACCTTGGAACGCAGATATGCTACGCTTCGGTGGCACACCCCCAAAGCAACGGCCAGGCCGAGCGAGCCAACGCAGAGGTCCTGAGGGGCCTCAAGACCAGGACGTTCAAGAAGAAGCTGGAGGCCTGCGGCAGAGGTTGGTACGACGAGCTTCAGTCCGTGTTGTGGTCCATCCGCACAACCGCGACCAAGCCAACTGGAGAGACCCCGTTCTTCCTGGTCTACGGAGCCGAAGCAGTCCTCCCTCACGAGGTCAGACGTCGCTCCGCACGGGTCCTGGCGTTCGACGAGGCACAACAAGATGCCATGCGGGGGATGGACCTTGTGCTGGGGGAGGAACGTCACTGAGAAGTCGCGCTGCGAGCGGCGAGGTACCAACAAGCACTGCGACGATATCACTTCCGCAACATCCGCCCCAGAACTCTCGAGGTAGGAGACCTCGTGCTCAGACGGGTTCTCTCCAGGGAGGGACTGCATAAGCTCTCTCCCATGTGGGAGGGCCCGTTCAAGGTTGTTCATGTTTCCAGGCCCGGCTCCGCGCGCTTGGAGACTCAGGAGGGGGTGCAGGTCCAGAACGCATGGAACATCCAGCACCTCCGGAGGTTCTACCCCTAAAAAGGCCCAGAGCCTGTGAAGAAGGCGAATGCTTGTGAAGCTGTCGCATTTTGGAAAAGGCCCAGAGCCTGTGAAGAAGGTGAATGCCTGTGAAGCTGTCGCGTTTTGGAAAAGGCCCAGAGCCTGTGAAGAAGGCGAATGCCTGTGAAGCTGTCGCGTTTTGGAAAAGGCCCAGAGCCTGTGAAGAAGGCGAATGCCTGGGAAGCTGTCGCGTTTTGGAAAAGGCCCAGAGCCTGTGAAGAAGGCGAATGCCTGTGAAGCTGTCACATTTTGGAAAAGGCCCGGAGCCTGTGAAGAGGGCAAATGCCCGTGAAGCCTGCTTCCCCCAAGAAAGGCCCGGAGCCTGTGAAGAAGGCCAACGCCTGTGAAGCTCGCCGCCCGTGACACTCTCACGTAATAATGAGTTGGGGCTGTACATGCCCCGGAATCTCAGGAGTGCCGGCCTCAGGCCCTGGGGCTCCCTCCCACGCCCAGTGGCAGCACTTAGCTCCGCGCTGGTGAGAAGACGTCAAAGACTAGATTAGGTGCCGGACGCGGCTTTTTCATTTGCTTTCCGCAGTTGGCTTGTTCATTCTCATTCAAAGTTTTTGCCGTCTTTGGCTCATGGTTCTTCGACTTTTCACTCTCCTACCTCGATTTCTCTTATGCAAGGCCTCACGAGGGGGGCAGACGAGTGCCCTCGCGAGTGTTCCTGTCCTAGTCGTTCAAAGGTTTCGCGACCTGGGTCCATTACAGGAGCACCCCTCCAGTCCGTGCCCCACGGGCACCGCGACACGAACACAGGGCCTGGGTCGGTCGCCCCCCCACGGTTGGGGCCGGGAACTATCCACGCGCGGGCACGTAGCCGGAAGGCACGATAACGGAAGCAAAGCGATGATTAACAGCAATAACCCAAACACGCCCCCGCGGGGCTCCACGCTACTGTCTTTTTACGCAGGAAAAAGAAAAAGAAAGAACAAATCAGGCGCAGCTCGCCTCACACCGGCCTGCAGGGAAGGCTCGAGCTTCCTCCGGGGCTCAGGTAGACTCCCTCTCGCGCTTCACCGAAACGCGACGGCGGGTAGACACGCTACCACCTCCCAAGCAGGTATGACGGCGTGGGGGCTGACCGCGGTCATCGCTAGAAGAGTCACCGCCTGAAGAAGAACCGATGAAGCTTGGGGAACCCTGAGCGCCGCCAATCACGCGAGCGCTGCCCTCTCCATCATCGCCGGGGCTGGGTTCCCGGCCGCGGTCGTCGTCCTCAGGACAGCACCCTGCGCGGCGACCATCTTCCCCAAACACCCTCACGTAGAGGGTGGCATCGCCGTCAAACATGAAGTGCAGGGTGCACCGACGGCTCAGGCCATGCACGGGGGCAAACGTCTGCCAACCGCGGGTCAAGGCCAGGCTCCCGGCTGCGGAGACCTCCAGTGAAGCCCATGAGGCCCGGCTGCAGCAGCCGTCTACCTGAAGCCGGAGGCCGCCCGGGGCGCCGGCCGGGAGCTCGCCGAGGAGGAAGCAAGGAAGTTGAAGCCGGGTGCTAGTCGGCTTTGCCGACCACACAACGAACTCCGGCAGCACCTCTGCAGCGCGAAAGCGTGGCCTAGGGGGACGCGCGACCGAAGTGCGCCCCACCGGCCGCAGCAGTCCGCCCCTCACCATGCTAGAAATCGTCTCCACGGTCGCGGGGAGCTGTCGTGGTGGCCACAGGATGTTTGCGAGGGCGCCCTCGGCCGCACTTGGGCGGGGGAGAGGCAGGCTCAACCTGGCGAGCCTTCCCCTTCTCTGCGGCCGAGAACCTCCTCGACGGGGCCATGAAGAAGAAGGAGAAGCAAGGGGAATGAACTGGAAGGGCGCGCGCCGATCCGTACTTATAACCGGCGAGGGCCAACCATCGGTCCCCACGATCGCAGGTAATCATGACCCGCTTTGCATGCAGGGACTTGTCCAATCCATGCAGTTGCCGAGGCGCCGTGGGGAAGTGGAGATGGCCACGTCCAATCAACCGCCACGCGGAGACCAAGGCCGCAGGCTGTTAGGGCCCGCGGCGCTTCGCACTCGCCCTTTCGCCTCCCTGCACGGCCAAGTCCGGGCGTGCCTTGGGCCCGGGGGCTACTGTCGGCGTTCTGGGAACGGGGGTCCCCAGACTTGCCTGCCTGCGGCCTGCGGCGTGGCTCGAGGAGGGGCCCAGCACGGCCCATCTTCATCAACACAGACCCAAGACCCTCGCGAGGGGTCAAGCCTCGCAGGGCGGATGACACAGAGCTTCCTCAGGCACGGCCTCATCAGGCTGGCTCGCAAGGAGGCGGAGAGATCAAGGCGGGGCACCTCACGACGTGCCCGTGACGCGAGCCATGACGACCAAGGGTGCCAGGCAGGCGTCAGCCCGCGCAGTGTCCTCCTTTCCTCTTTGGTGCAAAGGGAGCAAGCGCAGGCGAGGGCATCAAGCAAAGGCACCCATTTCGGTGCAACGAGACCAAGACCAGCCCAACGGCAGGGAGGGAGTCATTGTGGAGCCCAAGCCATCGTCACCACCAGAGCCTTTGGCAGGCGAGGACCAACTTTAGTCAGGATAAGTGTACCAGATGTCCCCCTCTAAAATGGCCAATTGTTGGCGCCCTTCCCGCTCAATATTTGGGAAGAGGCCCAGGGCCTTTGCCTATAAATAGGACTAGCCACCCCCAGGGTAGGAGGAGGGAAAAATCGGAGAGAGGATCAAGAAGAGAGAGAGAGGGGTGACTGAGCTCCTCCTAGCAGTTCGTCGCCCCAGCCAAGAACAGACCCTCGCGAGGCTGTTCTTCCTTGTATTACTCATCATCATCAGCCCAAGAGGCAATCCACCACACCACACACTGGAGTAGGGTATTACACCACAACGGTGGCCCGAACCAGTATAAACCCTATGTCTCTTGTGCTGTTCTTTCCATAGCTTAGATCTTAGCGAGGCGGAGGGGTGCAGGTAGGTAGAAGGAGAAATCTCCGCGCGCACCCCAGTGTTCGAACCTCAAGGGTCTGCCGGAACCCGAAATCCGACACCGTCCATCCCGCCTCTGGCCGCTGGCCGCGCCCCATGGCCGCGCCTTGCGCAGCCTCCCCGCGGCCGCCGCCTGCAGTCCCGCTCGCCGCCCTGAGTCCGCCTTTGCCCGTCGCGGCCGGCCGGCGACCCCTGCCGATGCCACGGCCTCGCCCCGACGACCTCCACCGCGCCCCGGGTTCACCCACTCGGGCGCTCGCGCCCAGCGCCCGGTGCCCGCTAACCGCCCTTGTGGCTTGGCCTTTGGGCCACTGCCCAGTGGGGCCCCAGCCCCTTTTTTCAAAAAAAAGATTTTAAAAATAAATAAATATAAAAACAATTAATAAATTATGTAATTAATTATCTTAATTAACCTTGCTTAATTAGCCTAATGAACTAGTTTAGTTAAATTAAATCTGTTAATTAGTTAGGTCAATGACAAAGGGGCCCCACTGCCCTGTTCGACCAGTCAACGGTCTGTGTTGACCGCTGACGTCATGATGACGTCATGCTGGTGTAATGACTCTGTTCTAGATTTAATAATAAATTCAGAAATTGTTTAAATCTTTAAAAATTCATAGAAATTAATCCGTATCTCGGATGAAAAAGTTTTATACATAAAAATTGCTCAGAACGACGAGACGAATCCGGTTTCGCAGCCCGTTCGTCTGCCATGCATCCATAGCATAGCGAACACGCAACTTCCCCCCTCCGATTCATCTGTCCGAAAACACAAAACACCGGGGATATTTTCCCGGATGTTTCCCCCCTTCACCGGTACCACCTCATACCGCGTCAGGGCACCCCTAGCACCGCTACTTGTCATGTCATGCATCGCTATGCATCTGTTTGCTTAATATTTATTGTTTCTTACCCCACTTCTCTCGCTAGATACCGAGACCGACGCCGCTACTACCCAGTACGACTACGGTGTTGATGACCCCTCTCTCTTGCCAGAGCAACCAGGCAAGCCCCCCCTTGATCACCAGATATCGCATACTCTTCCCTCTACTGCTTGCATTAGAGTAGTGTAGCATGTTACTGCTTTCCGTTAATCCTTTTCTGATGCATAGACTGTCATTGTTGCTACAATTGTTACCTGCAATCCTAAATGCTTAGTATAGGATACTAGATTATCATCAGTGGCCCTACATTCTTGTCAGTATGCCATGCTATACTATCGGGCCGTGATCACGTCGGGTGTTGATCACGGGTATATACTATACATACATACTATACATGTTGTGACTAAAGTCGGGTCGGCTCGTTGAGTACCCGCAAGTGATTCAGATGTTGGGGGTTGAAGGGGCAGGTGGTTCCACCCTGGTAGTGGTGGGCCTGGGTTCCCGACGGCCCCCGACTGTTACTTTGAGGCGGAGCGACAGGTCAGGCGGAGACCACCTAGGAGAGAGGTGGGCCTGGCCCTGGTCGGCGTTCGCGGTCACTTGAAAATAACACGCATAACAAGATCTAGGTATTTGATCTGAGTCTGGCTACTGGCCTATACGCACTAACCAACTATGCGGGAACAGTTATGGGCACTCGACGTCGTGGTATCAGCCGACGCCTTCGTGACGTCGGCGACTGAGCGGCACGCGCCGGGTTGGACCGCGTAACGCAACTTCCTTTGTAATGGAGGTTGCTAGGTCTGTTCTCCGGCCGCCCACGCAATGTGCAGGTGTGCAATGGGAGATGGGCCCAGACCCCTGCGCGCATAGGATTTAGACCGGCGTCCTGACCTCTCTGTTGTGCCTAGGTGGGGCCGCGACGTGTTGATCTTCTGAGGCCGGGCATGACCCAGGAAAGTGTGTCTGGACAAAGGGGATCGAGCGTGTTGGGAAATGTGGTGCACCCCTGCAGGGAAGTTAACCTATTCGAATAGCCGTGATCTTCGGTAACAGGACGACTTGGAGTTGTACCTTGACCTTATGACAACTAAAACCAGATACTTAATAAAACACACCCTTCCAAGTGCCAGATACAACCGGTGATCGCTCTCTCATAGGGCGACGAGGGGAGGATCGCCGGGTAGGATTATGCTATGCGATGCTACTTGGTGAACTTACCATCTACTCTCTTCTCCTGCTTCAAGATGGAGGTTACCAGAAGCGTTGTCTTCGACAGGACTAGCTATCCCCCCTCTTATTCTGGCATTCTGCAGTTCAGTCCACATATGTTACCCCTTTTCCATTTGATACCAATGCATACATATGTAGTGTAGCTCCTTGCCTGTGAGTACTTTGGATGAGTACTCATGGTTGCTTTGCTCCCCCTTTTCCCTCTTTCTATACCCGATTTGCTGCGACCAGACGTTGGAGTCCAGGAGCCAGACGCCACTGTCGATGACGACTGCTACTACTCGAGAGGTGCCTACTACTACGTGCAGGCCGCTGACGACGACCAGGAGTAGTTTAGGAGGATCCCAGGCAGGAGGCCTGCGCCTCTTTCGATCTGTATCCCAGTTTGTGCTAGCCTTCTTAAGGCAAACTTGTTTACTTATGTCTGTACTCAGATATTGTTGCTTCCGCTGACTTGTCTATGATCGAGCTCTTGTATTCGAGCCCTCGAGGCCCTTGGCTTGTAATATGATGCTTGTATGACTTATTTTATTTGTAGAGTTGTGTTGTGATATCTTCCCGTGAGTCCCTGATCTTGATCGTACACGTTTACGTGTATGATTAGTGTATGATTGAATCGGGGGCATCACACCAACGGCTCGACGGGCCCTTGACCCGTGTCCTGATCAGGGGTGCCTAACCAAACCATGGTTGGTGGGCCCGTGTCGCCGCGCTATATAAAGGGGTGGAGGAGCCGGCCGCACGCGACACGAGATTCACCGTGCGTCCAGAACACCACCTATAACCCTACTGATCTAGGGTTAGCGTGATACGACGGGAAGCTCAACCACCATCGCCACCCACGCACACTCGCGCTCATGCCATTGCCCCTCCACCATGGCCACAAGTGCAAGCTCGTCTGGACAAACAGAAGGTAGCACCACCGATTATCTGACCTTCGATCCGCAAGGTCTATCAATGGTATCAGCCAGATTGGTTTAGGATTTTAGGCAGGAAAAGGAAACGGGTGTTCTAATCCCGGAAAAGAAACCCCCTCCCCTGGAACCCTAATCGACAGGGCAAAGAACGAATCCTCACCATAAAGAAAGTAGCGCCGCCGCAAGGCCGCGCCGTTCCTCTTGATCCGGACGGGCATCGACAAGCCGAGCCGTTCGAAAGAAGAACTCACCCCACAGGGGCAAAGGGCACCACCACAGAGCCATTTGATGGCGGCACGTTCACCCTCGAGGTGCTCGTGCACGTCGGCAAAGGGGTCAGCGGGGGCGCCGCATCGGAAAGCCACAGGATCTCTCTCTCTCTCTCTCTCTGTTGTTGTAAGCGGTGGTGGATAAGAGAAAAATAAGGGGAAGAAAAGAAGGCTCGCGCGGCACGGTGACGTCCGGGGCAAAGCCCTTTCCTCCACCATCGTCGTCTTCAAAAGGAGCAGAGGAGGGCTCGACCGCATGTCTCTGTCTCTCTGTTGTTGGTGGTGTTGGGAGAAAGAGGGAGGAAAGGAGGTGAAAGGAAAGGAGAAAGGGAGGGGAAAAGGAAGGGAGCTCGCACGATGCAGAAACTCTGTTGCCGTCGTCGGCGACCGGGGCGGCGTGGTGACCCGCGGTCGGGTCGAGAGAGGCAGAGAGCAGCACGAGGGGAAGAAATTAAACGGGCTAGGGTTTCGGCTGGATCAACCTTGCTGGTTTTGATCCAGCAAGGAGAGCGGGTGGCCGTCCGATGCCATCTGACGGTTGCAGTGCAAACCCTAAGCCGCGCTGGGCTTTTGGGCCGAAAGTGGAGCCGGGCGCCGCTACGGGTGCAGTTCACGCGCGCTAGCGCTGGCTGACGCCGGCCAGTAGACCCACTCGGGAGGTCGGGCGTTGCGCAGTGTTTAGGAGGTCGGGCGGAAGCGCGGCTGGGCCGGCTTCGGCCCAAAGGGTGCGCACGACGCGCGTGGGCCGTGGGATGGCCCAAACAAGCCACTGGCACGTTTTGTTATATATATTTTTTGTCCAGGTTTTTGGGCAAATTTAATATAGTTTTGTTTCTATTCAAATTAATTCAACAAATTTTGTCTAGAAAACAAAAAAGAAAAAAATGTTTCTCAAAAGAATAAAGTTCATGAATTTTTATTCATGTTTTCCGATGCAAATAAAAATAAAATTGCTCTTTTAAAAGTGAATAGAACTAAAGTAAAAGATTAAATTGTTGCTTCTCTAATGCAATTTTGAACAAACCGGTTAAAATTGCTTATAGAGTAAAAGAGTACATAATTTTTTAGAATATTGTAAAGTTTCCGCTGCAAAGAAAAAGTTTTATCCTCCAATTAAATTGGAACCACGGGAAAATTTAATTGGAAGAATTGTTCTTAGCAATGTTTTCCCCCTGTGGGTGAAATAAGATGAAGATAGTTTCCGCTATTACAAAGAAAGATATTTGTTTTAAAGTTAAAATATGGTATTGTTATTTTCTGACCAATGTTGATGATAACGGTACTATAATTCTATGAGTCTTATGTTCAAAGCTTAAATCTCTGATAAATTTTGTATCAAAGTGATCAATTTTCAGAGAACAGATAAAGATAAAAAAATGCTCTTGAGCTAGAGAAATGTATATTTCCTGTTCCCGCTACAATAAAGTTGATGATCATGGTTATTTCTTAGCAATGTTGTTTAATAGAAATACTATCATCACACTGTTTATGAGCTATATGCATTATTTCCATTTCCGCCCAACGGTGATACGGAATTAATGTAGAAGGATGATGTTTTATTCTAATTCTGCCCAACGGTGATTTAGAATATAAAATATATTTTTAAAGGTTTAATGTGCATATTTTTTAACCAGACCAACATGTGGTTATTTTTTATGCTCATTATTGTTAATTATTGGCTAATTTTTCTCAGACTAAATTTTTTCCATGCTTTCATTTGTGAAAGCGAATGGCTGGGTACTTATGACCCGAAAGATGACCAAGAAAGGTTTATAACATGAGGGAATATGTTCTCTCTAAAGAATGGCTTCAAAAGAAAAGAGATAGATCATTGGGAGTCTTGGTTAATGAATGTCTTTCATGTACTCTCTATGAAGAAGATTTTTCGGTCAACATGATTTGAAATGAAACAAGCAACATGCGTGTTTAATTTGACCAACATCGGATCAAGCATGTGTGTCAAAGAGCATTCGAATTTACTTCTGAATTTGATGATTGAATATGCAGTCAAAAGAGCCAATTCTGGCATTTATGTCCCTTACAAGGAATTACCCGTATAGCGGGAAAAGATGATTATGATAAAACCCGCATGGCGGGAAAAGTCTGGGAAAATACCTGTATAACGGGGTAAAGTTGACATAGTATTATGTCAAAAATCCTGTATGGCGGGAGAAATTTTGGCAAAGGACTTATCCTGTATGACAGGAAAAAGATATGATGACTCATGTGCTTTTAATGTGTCCCACTCTGGGAGAAAAGTATGGAGTGGCTATTATGCTTTCCTAGTATCGACCGTACACCTTATGTGTAATAGTCATTAAGCACTCAATAAATCCAAAGAGAATAAAAGTTACAGACGAACATAAAGATAAGAATGATATGCAAGTGTGACTTGTAAAAGTACTAATGATAAAGAACTCTGTTGAGTTTCTAAAATAGAATGAGGAAAAAGTACTCCCATACCAGGTAACAGATAACTTCATTTCGTATGAAGTAATCAGATGAATGAAGTAGATAATCAAAGTTTCCTCAATTCACGAGAGTTATGAATGGTTTTCGAAATTGTGGCAGAAAAGTTCTTGCCACATTTCGAGGGGGAGAAAGAAATATGAGATAAATTAAGAATGATGAAACTCCCCTATACTTTAGATAATGTGATGAAGAATGTGATCGTCTGGAGGAGTACGGCGGTCATAATAATACCCCTAAAGAAAAGAAATAGTTGTATTCCTGGATCTTTTACAGTTCTGAAAGCAGACTAAGGAATACTAAGACGATGCTTAAAGTGCCATAAAGAAGAAAGTTTTAACAGAATAAACCCAAATAATATAGTTTAAAGATACACCATTTTTAGTGAAGATGGAGTAATCTGTGGGAGCATGTTGTATGACCTATACAACACCTGTTGTTAGCTCTATAAAGGAGGAATGAGTAAACATGGATCTTGTGATAAAGGTCCCTGTAAAACCTATTGCCTCTTGGAAATGAAAGACTATAGAATTAATTTGCCTCTTGGCAATGGCAGAGCAACAACTGCCCCATATGAAAGAAGTGCCAGTACCTAAGACATAGATGGTCTCAAGGAATGATAAAAATCAGATACTTCTGATTACTATAAAATCTATGATAGTGAAATTCAAATGGAGGTTGATCCCACCTCATTTAAAGCGCTCATTTGAGCTTAGAGAAGTGTCTGTTTGTCTAAATGATAAGAGACTATGTGAGATGAAATAAAATTGGTGAATCCCGACAATGTTTGGGACTCATAAGTAATTTCCAATGGAGCATAAACAGTAGGTTGTAAAGGGTCTACAAGATCAATGTGACTCCAAAGGAAATATGTAAAGGTGTAAAGCGCGACTTAAATCGAAAGATTTTGTGCAAAGAGAATGAACAAATTACATTGAATGTTAGTGGCACATCACAACCGACATCATGATCTGAGTTACATCAGATGAAAGTAAAGAACACAAGGGATACTTCTTCAAGAAGTCTTTTATGGACTAGAGCAAGTCTCTAGACTATGGCATTTAAGGTTAGAAGAATCAAATGTTATTTTGGGTTAAAGAAAATGAGAGGACAATTGTATTCATGCAAAGTTCAAAAGAATGTTCTTGATAGAGTGTCTCTCATTATAAATATCAAGATTCACCAAGAAATTAATAAAAATGGGGTATTAGGAATGTCGCATGGACATCCTAAGAAAGGTCTCTAAAGTATGCATGCGAGAAAACCTACGCTTGTTCTTATAGTCAAGGGTAATGCAACTGGAAACTATGGTGTTCCAAAGGTTGATGAGAAAAGATTGAAAACAGATATGGTACCATATGCTTCAGCTGTTGGAAGTTTAATGAATGCAAAAGTATGATTTTACCCTAACATAGTTCACGTATCCGGATTGTTTTGGCAATGTCCAGTCCATATATAGATCATGGAATGGAGTCAAAGATATCGGCCTCATGCTAAAAGAAATAAGCGCTCTCAAAAGATTGTGAGTACAAAGACAAGACTTGTGAAATGTATAGCAGAATCCACAATTGTCGCTAACTTTCACACTTGGAGTTTTTTGTGTGGAAAAGCTTCAAAGAATGAAACAATTATCATCAATGTGATGCAAAGATATGTTATAGCTTGATATGAGGCTGAGGGACAGGCAAAATGGTTAAGGAGACCTATACTCGGAGTTGATAATGGTTGACAATAGTGATAACCATTTTAAGTTTTTCGCTCCTATGACAACAAGTCAACTATTGATGCCAAACACACTGACACAGAGTTATGCGTTGTAAAGGAGAAAGTCCGGAATTATGTAGAAATGCTTGAAGCATAAAAGCAACAGGTAAGTGTTTGCAGATTTGCTTATTAAAGACTTACCGCCCGGTGTGTTCGGAGAACACACAGTCGACATGGGTTTTATGGTATAGTCTAAGATTTCTGGACGATAAAGGGCCCAAGGTTAAAGAATTTGTTTCAAAACAGAAAGGTACGTTGTGGCTATCTGATTCTATCGGCAATTGAGCTGTGACGATGAAACATGTTCTATGTACCAATATGTGATGAAACAAATAAACTAGAAAATATAAGGTTAAAAGTAAAGTTGAGATCAAGGGGGAGAATGTTAGGTTGATCTCTTCCCGATCGAGCCCAACGGCTTGACGGGCCCTTGACCTGCGCCTTGATCGGGGGTGCCCAACCAAACCATGGTTGGTGGGCCCCTATCGCCGCGCTATATAAAGGGGTGGGGGAGTCGTCCGCACGCGACACGAGATTCACTGTGCGTCCAGAACCCCACCTCAACCCTACCGATCTAGGGTTAGCGCGATACGACGAGAAGCTCAACCACCGCCGCCGCCCACGCACACTCGCGCTCACGCCATTGCCCCTCCACCATGGCCACAAGCGCGAGCTCGTCTGGATAAACAGAAGGTAGGACCACTGATTATCTAACCTACTCGACCCGCAAGGTCTATCACTTACATCTAGCGAGAGTTAGGTTTAAGGTTGTTGAAGTTTATCTTTTTCATAACTTATCTCCATATCTCCTAAAACTCTAACCTCCCTTAATGGGCAACCTCCTGCTTGATCGATGAGTGTGGGCTGTCGGGTGGGCCCTCTATGCAAGTGTGTAGTTAGCAGGTTATGCTCCGTCGGTTCGTCGTTGTGAATCCGTGTCGCTTGTGTGCGCGCCCGGCTGCAGGGCCCATCCCCTGGTAATCCGTGTCATTTTGTAAGCTGAGCATATATTTTGTTATCAGAGAAGGTAATACGAAATGAAGAAGAATATGCCAACTCGGTGCAAATGAAGTGCTTGTGCATATCTGAAGAAATTTATGAGAAGAATTGTGTTGTTCAAGTGAAGTGAGAGAAATCTTATGGAGTCTCATAGTCGAACTTCTGTTTTGTGTCTGTCTTTTTAAGGTGTATAGCTGTGTCTGATTTCAAGTTTTAAAATCTAATGTTTTTGTATGATTTCATGGGGAGTCCAATGTTAAACTTTGCGTACATGATTTTGTCTAATGTCTGTAATGCACTTCTGCTTCTAGGACATGTTCCCTGTAGTGGAACTTTTAACTTATTTAATTTACACCGCTAGAGCTTGGTTATGGTTCAGGATATCAATATAGCTTTTTATTTAGCACTTTTTTCATAAGCTTTGCTATTGTATCAGCGGACAGATTCATATATGCTTGCCGCCAAAGTAGCACAAAAGTATAATTAATTAACATGTGTTAGCCGACTGAAAGCTATTAGCTTGGTATTATCGGGCGCGGCAAAGCACGCCTACCCATCTAGTAAACAGAGATCATTGATGGTGCTTCCAAAAACTCTGAACATTCTGGTTAATCACAGGCTACATAAAATAGATATGTGTGAACACCATGTATTTTGGGATCAATGTTGCAACTTGCAAATTGCAAGTTATACTTTTTCTCCCCAAGAGAATTTACAAAGGTATGCTTAGCAAGGGAGCATCAATGTATGATTCTGTCAGATGGCAAGAAAGCACACATACATTTTCAAGGCAATATTATTTCCAATCAAACGTCATGCACATTGGTTGGCTTCTTTTACCCTGGAGATGAATTTATCCAAATAATCTTGTAGACCACCATCCATCACTTTGTTTTGCTTGCAATTTCAATTCCAATATGTATACCATTTAACAGGGTGCACATGCACAGAAAAAAGAAGTAAAAAAGACAAGTTGGAGGTGTACATTACTAACTGAAAATGATCTTTTATCTGTTTTCTTAAAGAATTCCTTTATTGTTGTTTCTTTTTGGTAAGTAAAATTAAGTAGGAAGACAATATTGTGGTGGAAGGTTTTATTTTCTTGTCTCTCTCCCTATGGACTGTAGGAGTGATAAAATGGTTTCTTTTCTTTTAAGCACTAAAATTTTACTTGAGCACACAAGCGACAATATTTGCATTTAGAATATATAAATATTGACATTGTTTGCTTTGGGCAAAAAGATGGTGAAGTATTGGTTGA
The DNA here is from genome assembly GCF_003073215.2 of Triticum urartu. Taxonomy (NCBI): domain Eukaryota; kingdom Viridiplantae; phylum Streptophyta; class Magnoliopsida; order Poales; family Poaceae; genus Triticum; species Triticum urartu. Next base: position 108,415,961 of record NC_053026.1, on the reverse strand, counting down.
GCCACGATATGAGTATTCATTCATATGGTTCGATGAATGATACAAGCAAAAAAATCTCTTTAATTGATGGTCGGACTTCTTGGCAACATGCTGGTGAACTTTGATGTCATAATTGAAGAGTTCAAACTTAACATAAGTGAACGAATGAACTGCAGTCCTTTCTTATATAATAACAACAAACTTGACATCAACTTTTTTCCCATCATGTGTTGTGGAGGCATGGACTTGCACAAGAGAAGCACTTGCAAGCGGGACAAGGAAGAATTATGCAAAAAACCTACACCACCGGGAATAGGGGAAAGCCAAATTTTATGTCAGAGTTCCTTCTAAACTAAAAACAAACTGAGCATAAATCCAGGTTCTGATGCAAGGTAAATACTCTGTTGGCCAACAACTGAACTAAGCACACTCAGTCTGATTGTTTGGTTTTGCTAATCAATACAACAACCAAGTTACTTCAGCAGGGTGTAAGACAATGATGTGATGCAATGAAGGAACTAACAGTTTGTGGTAATTCTCCATTCTCTTTCTTGATGACTCCGCGAACGACCTCTTGAGCATCGACGCCCTCATCGTCTGCACATACACATGTGGTAGTACAAGCAAACAATCAGTTGTTCCTCATCCACAAAATTATGCAGTCTTACAATAGATGAATCCAAAGCGAATTCAGGCGTATCCACACAAAGTTAGGAATTCCTTTCCGTACCAGTTGTGCGATTTGCTGGCTGAGCTTGATGTAGATGTCGCCATTGCGAAAGCAGAGCTCCTGGAGGCAGTTGGCGGGGTGGCCGCCCTGCATGCACCCACTTTGTAGGAAGGGAGGAGACCTCCAATCGGAGAGGCAAGGGATGTGGGCGCCCCCGGGCCGCTGGATCGCGCACTCATTATTTTTACTTTTGAATCTTGGACTGAGGTCAGTTGAAAAAAAACAAGAGCGCTCATTATTTACTATTTTGCAATAAATAAATAAATAATGTTCTCATTTAATGATAGCAATCTCCATTTCTGCTCTCTAAGTGCAAAAAAGGCAATGAGACATGTGTGAATGAAAAATAAACATACATAGTAGATATAAACTTTAGCCCTTGGATATGTTTGTTCACTTATATGATCACAATAAGTAAACGTATCTTGTTGTCCATAATTAAAGCAAAACATATCATGTGCTAAAGTATATGCCAATTATGAAATAAATGCCAATCATATCATCAGATACAATAAGCACACAAGCAAAGATAAATGGAATGACATGCCATGAAATCTCTAGCCAGATTCTCTTTTTAATGCCAGGAAGAAGAATCCCTCTAGTATCTTTCAATTGTGCCTCCAACTTTGTTTGTGACATCGATGTGGAGTTTGGACCAGATTCCCTAAGTTTGGACCAGATTACCTATGTAGTATTTTGAACATGGTCCTATTGAATATTGATCAGTTCTAAGATGAAGCCCTGCTACTTGGTGTTGCTACCTAAAAGGACACTTAAAATGATCATCGAGAACATTCTATTGATCCTTCTATTTTCTAGAATGACATCAAGAAGTAACTTCCTGGAATGGTATGTTAGTTCTAGTACTTAGGAATCTATTATCCTTTTCATTTTCTAGGCATATATATCACATACAGCCTGATCCTTCTGTTTTCTGTACAAGAAAAATGAATTCTAGTTTGCATCAGATTTATCATCATATTCCAATAGTAAAAATGAATTTTGAACAAGCAGTAGAAAAGCAAGCACATCTAAAAGGTATTTTCAAAATAGCATGACCAGAAACCTTGTGCACACAGACATAGGAAACCTTGCAAATTGCAGTACAACCATAATATTAACATCATTTATGATTTCCAAAAATTACCAAAAAGGAAATCTACATGTATATCTTCATATCTTCATAACATAAAGAGGAGATATTGGGGCAATGATCATAGTGCCCAACTGCGATGTATCTACAATGTTCTCTGCTGTCCCATCTATGACCTCTAATAATTTTCCATAAGTAACTATCGTATAATATACCCAGCAAGCCACATGTGTAATATAACTCCAATTTAAACAAATGATAACACAATCTTCAGATGGATAAAATCACATCACCGTTGGATAAAGAATGCTGCTGCCTGAGAGCGTGGAAAGTCTGCGACCTATTTGGAATCATTGAATACTAACAGATGTTTCAGGAAGCAAACTCTCATTTCATCAGTATTTTCAAAGCATGCAGATCGGAGTCCTTCTCTCTATCATAAATAATTCTAAAAATTAGCATAAGTCTAAAAGATTTCGAGGTGGTATGCTCAAAAGAGGGAGGGAGAGAGAGAGAGAGAACAAGGTAATAAACAAAGAACAGTTGCACCCTGATGGCAGCTGGAACTACGTTGGTATTTCCCCGGAGAGGGAGCAATGATGCAGCACAGCGGCTGTAGGTATTTCCCTCAGTTATGAAACCAAGGTTATCGAACCAATAGGGGAACCAATCAACACAACATAAACAACTCATGCACAAAAATAACAACACCTCGCAACCCGACGTGTTAAAGGGGTTGTCAATCCCTTTCGGGTAACGGCGCCAGAAATTGGTGCGTGACGGTAAAAAGGTTGTAATAGATTGGATAAATAGATCGCAAATAAAATAAAGTGCAGCAAAGTATTTTTGGATTAATAGATCTGAAAATAAAAGCAAGGAAAAAGTAGAACGCAAAGGAAAATATATGAGAAATAAGACCCGGGGGCCGTAGGTTTCACTAGTGGCTTCTCTCGAGAAAAATAGCAAATGGTGGGTAAACAAATTACTGTTGGGCAATTGATAGGACTTCAAATACTCATGACGATATCCAGGCAATGATCATTACATATGCATCACATCCAAGATTAGTAGACCGACTCCTGCCTGCATCTACTACTATTACTCCACATATCGACCGCTATCCAGCAAGCATCTAGTGTATTAAGTTCATGGAAAAACAGAGTAATGCAATAAGAACGATGAAATGATGTAGACAAGATCCGTTTATCTATATGGCGGTAGATATAGATCTCGTCTTTTTATCCTTAGTAGCAATGATACCTACATGTCGGTTCCCTTTCTGTCACTGGGATCAAGCACCGTAAGATCAAACCCACTACCGGGCACCTCTTCCCATTGCAAGATAAATAGATCGAGTTGGCCAGCCAAAACCCAAATATTGGAGAAGAAATACGATGCTATAAGAGATCATGCATAAAAGATATCAAAGAAACTCAAATACTTTCATGGATATAAAAACATAGATCGGATCATAAACTCCAAGTTCATCGATCCCAACAAACACACCGCAAAAGAGTTACATCATATGGATCTCCAAGAGACCATTGTATTGAGGATCAAGAGAGAGAGATGAAGCCATCTAGCTACTAACTATGAACCCGAAAGTCTACAAAGAACTACTCATGCATCATCGGAGAGGCACCAATGGAGGTGGTGAACCCCTTCGTGATGGTGTCTAGATTGGATCGGGTGTTTCTGGACTCTGCGACGGCTGGATGAATATTTTGTCGACTCCCCTAGTGTTTTGGGAATATTTGGGTATTTATAGAGCAAAGAGGTGGTCCGAGGGGCACCCGAGGTCAACCCACCGGGGCACGCGAGGGCCTCCTGGCGTGCCCTAGTGGGTTGTGCCCCCTCGGGGCACCTCCCAGGTGCAACCAGGGCCCATCTGCTTCCTTTTGGCCCATAAAAAATCATTGTAATGTTTCGTGCCATTTGGACTCCGTTTGATATTGATTTCCTGTGATGTAAAAAACATGGAAAAACAGGAACTGGCACTGGGCACTATGTCAATAGGTTAGTACCAAAAATGATATAAAATGATTATAAAACATCCAAGATTGATAATAAAACAACATGGAACAATCAAAAATTATAGATACGTTGGAGACGTATCAGCATCCCCAAGCTTAACTCCTACTCGTCCTCGAGTAGGTAAGTGACGAAAACAATTTTTTTGATGTGGAGTGCTGTTCATCAAGTCATATCATATTCTTTTCTTTATAGCATGGACATTTGGACTTTTATGTGATTCAAAGCAATAGTCTAGTTTTAACATAATAATTTAGATACTCAAGCATATCAACAAGCAACCATGTCTTTCAAAATATCAATGCTAAAACAAGTTATCCCTAGCCCATCATGCTCAAACATTGATCCATTCATGAAACACACTCGAATATTAACTACACCCAATACTTGAGCACGATCATATTGCCTCCTAGTTGGTGCTTTTTATAAGGGAAGATGACTCAAATTCCAAAATAAAAATTGCATAAAGTAAAAGATAGGCCCTTCACAGAGGGAAGTAGAGATTTGTAGAGGTGCCAGAGCTCAAAGCGAAAAATTTGAGATAAAAACATTTTGGGAGGTATATCCATCCCACCAACAAAAACGACTTAGAGTTCCGAACACTTTCCATACTAGATATGCCATAGGCGGTTCCCAAATAGAAAATAAAGTTTATTCCTTTCTCCACCATAACTTTAACTTTCCATGGCTAACCGTATCCACGGGTGCCCTCCATACCAACACTTTCTAAGGAATTTATTATTTGGCAACATAAAGTAAATTCATTTCTTTTTGCATTTCGGGACTGGGCATCCCTAATATCTTTGCCTTACTCTCGTGCAATGACAAGTGAATAAACACTCATCTTGAGAATAACACATATAGCATGGAAAATATTAGCCACCCCTCACCGCTCCGCGAGCGAAACAAACACACAAAAAGAAGTTTATTTTGAAAATTAGAGATGGCACATACAAATTTGCTTAGAACGGCAAAAGAATACCGCATATAGGTAGATATAGTGGACTCATATGGCAAAACTGGTTTAAATTATTTTGGATGCACAAGTAGAGGTCATACTTAGTGCAAAATGAAGGCTAGCAAAATATTGGGAAGCGACCAACCAAGAAACGAATAAACTCATAAGCAAGCATTAAGCATAATTAACACCGAATAATGCACTACAAGTAGGATATAATTTTCATTGCATGATTATTGACTTTCGTGCATGCATAGGGAATCACAAACCTTAACATCAATATTCTTACTAGAACACAATTACTCATCAACATAACTTACATATCACATCATCATATCTCAAAACTATTACTAATAATCAAGTTCATTTTGTCCAATGATCTTCATGACATTTTCTTTACTTTATCCTTCTTGGATATCTATCACTTTGGGAGTAATTTTCATGAGTTGCTTTTCATAAGCTCAACCAAATATAAGTGAAGATCATGAGCATAAAAGAATTTCTTTCTCTCAAAATAATTTAAGTGAAGAAAGAGAGAATTTCTTCAAAAATAGCAAAGCACACCGTGCTCAAAAAGATATAAGTGAAGCACTAGAACAAGTCCTAGCTCATAAAAGATTTAAGTGAAGCATAGAGAGCAATTCTAACAAGTCATGACATAATTTTGGCTCTCTCAAATAGGTGTGTCCAGCAAGGATTGATAACTTAAAACAAAAAATAAAACAAGCAAAGACACAAATCATACAAGACGCTCCAAGCAAAACACATATCATGTGACGAATAAAAATATAGTTTCAAGTAAAATACCGATCGTTGTTGGAAGAAAGCGGGGATGCCACTTGGGGGCATCCGCAAGCTTAGTTGGTTTCTCATTCTTGGATAATAGCTTGGGATGCTGGGGCATCCCCAAGCTTAGGATCTTACATCCTTCCTTCATCCATCGTAAGATAACCCAAATCTTGAAAACTTCAATCACACAAAACTCAACAAAGCCTTCGTGAGGTCCGTTAGTATAAAAATAATAAACTACTACTATAAGTTCTGTATCAAACCAATTCATATTTTGTTTTTATATTATATATACTGTATTCCAACTTTTCTATGGCAAAAACTCATCAAATAAAACCATAGAGCCATCAAAATAAGCACACAACACAAAGAAAACAGAATCTGTCAAAATAGAACAGTCTGTAGCAATCCGACTATTTTGAATACTTCTATAACTCCAAAAACTCTGCAAAATTAGGACAACCTGAGAAATTTGTATATTGATCTACTGCAATTGGAATGGGTATTTTATCGCTCTCTGGTTAAAAATGAAAATTAATTTCGTCAGTGTAAAAGTTTCTGTTTTTTCAGCAAGATCAAACAACTATTTCCCAAGAAGATCCTAAAGGCTTTACTTGGCACAAACACTAATTAAAACATAAAAAACACAATCATAACAGTTGCATAATTGTGATAACACTCAAGAACAGGAAGCAAAAAGCAAAAATAAATTTATTCATTGGGTTGCCTCCCAACAAGTGCTATAGCTTTACGCCCTTAGCTAGGCATATAGCAAGGATCTAAGTTTTGTCATCCTTGTCCAACTCTTCAATCAAGCACTTAGAATCCCTCAAAGATTTAGCATAAATATTTTCAATAACAACACTCCTAGGAATAAATTCAAAGATTTCATTCTTGCAAAAAGGATCTTTTATTACTTCAACAAAATCAGGGTAGATACTAATCATCTTAAGATCTCCTTTATTGCTATCACTAGGAGTTGCGCCCTTATTTTTGGATCTCCTACTCTTTACAGGAGTTTCCTCAATAATTTTAGTGGTAGTAAAGGCCGTGCTTAGATTAGTAAAGATTTTTTCCAATTTATTGATCAGAGACGGACTTTCTTCTATTCTTTCATGGATTAAAGTACCCCTTTCTTTTAACAACTTAAAAATATCGCCCATTTTTTATCCAAGATTTGTGGCAAAATTATGCATATTTTTATGTATAATTTCCATATGATCTTCAGTGAGCATTTTCTTTTCAATAGCATCTAGTCTTTCCATAACATGCTCAAGAGTCAAAATTGTTTCATTAACCATAAGAGGTGGTGAGCCCACTAAATTTCCCATAGCATTAAGAGCATCGAAAGGAGGACTCAATAAGAAATTTCCACCGGTAATCGTATCAAGGATGAATCTATACCAAGTGGTGATACCAACATAAAAACAGCGAGGAAGCACAATGGTAGATTGCTTATGGATAGATCTATTATGAGCATTGCAAATTCTATACCAAACATCTTTTAAACTTTCTCCCCCCCTTTGTTTATAGTTGAAAACCTCATTCTTGGGAGTGCAAGCAGTAGAGGAGGAATTCTCCATAGTGGCAAACAAGTGTCTGACACACAAAAACAGATCCGGCAAGAAGAGACGAACGGAAAAAGAGAGGCGAAAAAAACGACAAATTATTGTGAAGTGGGGGAGACGAAAACGAGAGGAAAATGGCAAATAATGAAATTGCGAGGAGACGAGATTTGTGATTAGGAACCTGGTTATGTTGAAGATCCTCCCCGGCAACGGCGCTAGAAATTCTCCTAGATGGCAGCTGGAACTACGTCGGTATTTCCCCGGAGAGGGAGCGATGATGCAGCATAGCTGCGGTAGGTATTTCCCTCAGTTATGAAACCAAGGTTATCGAACCATTAGGGTAACCAAGAAACACAACATAAACAACTCATGCACACAAATAACAACACCTCACAATCCGACGTGTTAAAGGGGTTGTCAATCCCTTTCGGGTAACGGCGCCAGAAATTGGTGTGTGACGGTAAAAAGGTTGTAACAGATTGGATAAATAGATCACAAATAAAATAAAGTGCAGTAAATTATTTTTGGAATTTTGGATTAATAGATCTAAAAATAAAAGCAAGGAAAAAGTAGATCGCAAAGGAAAATATATGAGAAATAAGACCCGGGGCCGTAGGTTTCACTAGTGGCTTCTCTCAGAAAAATAGCAAACGGTGGGTAATCAAATTACTGTTGGGCAATTGATAGGACTTCAAATACTCATGACGATATCCAGGCAATGATCATTACATATGCATCACATCCAAGATTAGTAGACCGACTCCTGTCTGCATCTACTACTATTACCCCACACATCGACCGCTATCCGGCAAGCATCTAGTGTATTAAGTTCATGGAAAAACGGAGTAATGCAATAAGAACGATGACATGATGAAGAAAAGATCCGTTTATCTATATGGCGGTAGATATAGATCTCGTCTTTTTTATCCTTAGTAGCAACGATACATACATGTCGGTTCCTTTTCTGTCACTGGGATCAAGCACCGTAAGATCAAACCCACTATCGGGCACCTCTTCCCATTGCAAGATAAATAGATCGAGTTGGCCAGACAAAACCCAAATACCGGAGAAGATATACGAGGCTATAAGAGATCATGCATAAAAGAGATCAAAGAAACTCAAATACTTTCATGGATATAAAAACATAGATCTGATCATAAACTCCAAGTTCATCGATCCCAACAAACACACCGCAAAAGAGTTACATCATATGGATCTCCAAGAGACCATTGTATTGAGGATCAAGAGAGAGAGAGAGATGAAGCCATCTAGCTACTAACTATGAACCCGAAGGTCTACAAAGAACTACTCATGCATCATCGGAGATGCACCAATGGAGGTGGTGAACCCCTCTGTAATGGTGTCTAAATTGGATCTAGTGTTTCTGGACTCTACGGCGACTGGATGAATATTTCGTCGACTTCCCTAGGGTTTTGGGAATATTTGGGTATTTATAGAGCAAAGAGGCAGTCCGGGGGGCACCCGAGGTGGGCACAACCCACCGGGGCGCGTCAGGGCCTCCTGGCGTGCCCTGGTGGGTTGTGCCCCCCTCGAGGCACCCCCAGGTGCAACTAGGGCCCATATGCTTCCTTTTGGCCCATAAAAAATCATCATAAAGTTTCGTGCCATTTGGACTCCGTTTGATATTGATTTCCTACGATCTAAAAAATATGGAAAAACAGGAACTGGCACTGGGCACTATGTCAATAGGTTAGTACCAAAAAATGACTATAAAATGATTATAAAACATCCAAGATTGATAATAAAACAACATGGAACAATCAAAAATTATAGATACGTTGGAGACGTATCACACCCATTGAATGGTTTTACCTGTAGTCAAATGTAGGGAAAATATAATGAAGAGCATTCACTACTAAATCCACGGTGGCGATATCCATTACAGAAGTATCCACCAAGTGGTCGTGTTGAACCTGTAAGCCTAAACAGGGGTCAAAAAAGTGAAAGACAGATAACATGCTGGTGAGCTCTGCTGTCGTAATTGAAGAGTTCAAACTTGACATAAGTGAATGAATGAACTGCAGTCTTTTCTTATATAATAACAACAACCTTGACAAAAACTTTTTGCCCATCATGTGTTGCGGAGGCATGGACTTGCACAAGAGAAGCACCTGCAAGCGGGACACGGAAGAATTACGCAAAAACCTACACCACCGGTAATAGGGGAAAGACAAATTTTATGTCAGAGTTTCTTCTAAACTAAAAACAAGCTGAGCATAAATCCAGGTTCTGATTCAAGGTGAATACTCTGTTGGCCAACAACTAAACTAAGCACACTCAGTCTGATTGTTTGGTTTTGCTAATAAATACAACAACCAAGTTTCTTCAGCAGGGTGTAAGACAATGTTGTGATGCAATGAAGGAACTAACAGTTTGTGGCAATTCTCCATTCTCTTTCCTGATGACTCCGTGGACGAACTCTTGAGCATCGGCGCCCTCATCATCTGCACATACACCTGTGGTAGTACAAGCAAACAAGCAGCTGTTCCTCGGCCAAAAAATTATGCAATCTTACAACAGATGAATCCAAAGCGAATTCAGGCGTATCCACACAGAGTTAGGAACTCTTTTTCGCACCAATTGAGCGATGTGCTGGACGAGCTTGATGTAGATGTCGCCGTTGCGAAAGCAGAGCTCCTGGAGGCGGTTGGTGGAGTGGCCGCCGTGCGTGCACCCACTTCGTAGGAAGGGAGGAGACCTGCAATGGGAGAGGCGAGGGATGCGGGTGCCGCTGGATCACGAGCGACCGCATTCGCCGGATCCCACCCCGCGTGCACCCGCTTCGTGGTTAGGGAGGCGACGTGCGACCAGAGAGGCGAGGGATGTGGGCGCCGCCGGGCTGCTGGATCGTGCGTGGCCGCGTTCGCTGGAGCCCGCACCGCGTGCGCCCACTTTGTGGTTAGGGAGGAGACTGGTGTGGCCGGAGAGGAGGGGGGCGCGGGGCCACCGCGCCATGGGATGGAGCGCTGGATCCTTCGCCGATGGCCACCCACGCTCGAGGGAGGGGTGAGATTAGGGGCATTAGGTGGGTGGTTAGCGCTAATTTCAGATTGGGATTATGTGGGTGCGACACTTCTGCGTGGCAGAGTATTCGTCCGCCTATGAAATTTCTAAGCGTACTTTCGATGAGGGTTACTTATTATCTTAGTGGTTAGATCTAAATGAGTGGATCCCATCGTGTGGCATGAATTAATTTGGGATGTTGTGTGTACGTAAAGAGGGATGCACTTAGCAGTGAATATGTTTGCTTGTTTAATAGTAGTACAGATACATATACAGAAGTACAGAAAAGGATTCAGAATCAGAATTGCTTTGAAAAAATGTCCATGTGCAGGCTTAAGAAGCTACGGTTGTCTTTCAGTTTTTTAGAGAAATGCAGGGATTTTGTTTCCTTTAATCTTTTACAACAATAGCAGAATTTTGTTGATATCAAACGTTCATATAGTTTCCTGAATCGATCTGTGAGTTGGTAGGGGGATTTAAATACTCAGCATAGTCTATCGACTCCTTCTCACCCTACTTTTCATATCTTGTCCGGTTTTGGGGTATGTTTGGACGACAGCCAAAAACTACACAGCTAATTTTTTGGTCATGAAAAATATTAGTTTTTTGTTTTTGTATGACCAAAAAAAAGGTGAAGAAAGTTTTTTGTCAATATTAGCTAAGCGATGACTATTTTTTCGAGAGAGAAAGCTGTTGTGGTGTGGAGAGGCCTCATAGCGATAGTATGTCTAACTAATTTTCCCAACCTCATTTTTTGGTCATACAAGATGCTAGAAGGAGACACATTATATTAGTACCAGCCTTCAATAATAAGGTGTCTTTAAAGTTGTACAAATTACCATGAAATTAGGCTCATGAACCATACAATGGAATCCATGAGAGAGAGAGGCATTGAGCACACTTAAGAAGAATGACAACCGTGATAGAAAAAAATTAGGTTTCCTTTAGTAGGTGAAACATGAAAAATTGGTTGAGGAATCCTAGGCACATAGGTAAATCTTCAAATCCTCTTTTCCTTTACTAGGTGAAGCATCCAAATTTGGTTGAGGAGGCACATTGTTAAATCTCATATTTTTATTCCTATAAATTTTTCCTTTAGTTTTTATAGAAGCAAAAGTTGATCCCAAAACATTCATAACCTCTTCTAACTTATCTATTCTAGCTGAACTTTGTTCTACTCTATCGGTAAAGGGTTCTTTCTCCAAATATTTTAGTAAGTTCAACGCACTCCCTACTGAAGAGGCTAACTTAGTGAAGTGATTATGCATTTTTGTATCAATTTCCTCTAACTTCTCCATACTTGGCATTTTATTTTCAATTTATATGAAGTCTATGCATAAGATGCCCGCAAGGTTTTTCAGTATTGTTCACTCTATTTGGCGGGGTTCCAACTAAATTTTCCATAGCATTGAAAGCATCTAAGGTGTAACTACCCAAGAAATTCCCTCCTATTATGGTATCTGGAATGAACCTATACCAAGTAGTAATGCCAACTATTATTAAGAAGCATCTGGGCGGAAAGTGAACTTACAAAAGTCATCCATTTTCTTTGGAAAAGGGTGCAAAGAGGAGGATAAAGACCAATTGAAGCAAGCTATCAGAATCGACTCTGAGGCCCTAAGTGAGCGCTATTTGGGACTCCCAACAGTGGTTGGGAGATCAAAGGATGGTTCTTTTAAATATGTGAGAGAGAGCTCTAAGGGCAAAGTCTCTGGATGGAAGGGCCAAGGGCTGTCAAAAGCTGCTAAAAAAGTGTTAGTAAAGTCTGGATTGTGTTGGGGAACGCAGTATTTCAAAAATTTACCTATAATCATGCAAGATCTATCTAGGAGATGCATAGAAACGAGCAGGAAGAGTGTGTCCACGTACCCTCGTAGACCGAAAGAGGAAGCGTTTAGTAACGCGATTGATGTAGTCGAACGTCTTCGTGATCCAACCGATCCAAGCACCGAACGTACGGCACCTCCGCCTTCAACACACGTTCAGCTCGATGACGTCCCTCGAACACTTGATCCAGTTGAGGCCGAGGGAGAGTTCCGTCAGCACGACGGTGTGGCGACAGTGATGAAGTTACCCGTGCAGGGCTTCGCCAAAGCACCACGACGATATGACCGAGATGTGTACCTGTGGAGGGGGGCACTTCACACGGCTAAGAAAAGACTTGGTGTGTCTTTGGGGTGCCCCTACCCACGTATATAAGGGAGGGAGTGAGAGAGGCCGGCCCTCCTAGGGGCGCGCCAAGTGTAGGGAGTCCTACTAGGACTCCCAAGTCCTAGTAGGATTCCCTTTCCTTTTCGGAGTAGGAAAGAAGGAAAGAGAGAGAGGGAGAAGGAAAGGGTGGGCCGTGCCCCCACCCCTTGTCCAATTCGGTTTGGGCAGGGAGGAGGCGCGCGCCACCTCGTGGCCCTTCTTCCCTCTCTCCACTAAAGCCCAATAAGGCCCATTAACTTCCCCCGGCGAATTCCAGTAACTCACCGGTACTCCAAAAAATACCCGAATCACTCGGAACCAATCCGATGTCCGAATATAGGCTTCCAATATATCGATCTTTACCTCTCGACCATTCCGAGACTCCTTGTCATGTCCGTGATCTCATCCGGGACTCCGAACATACTTCGTCATCAAATCACATAACTCATAATACAAATTGTCATCGAACGTTAAGCGTGCAGACCCTACGGGTTCGAGAACTATGTAGACATGACTGAGACACATCTCTAGTCAATAACCAATAGCGGAACCTGGATGCTCATATTGGCTCCTACATATTCTACGAAGATCTTTATCGATCAAACCGCATAACAACATACTTCATTCCCTTTGTCATCGATATGTTACTTGCCCGAGATTCGATTGTCGGTATCATGATACCTAGTTCAATCTCGTTACCGGCAAGTCTCTTTACTCGTTCCGTAATGCAACATCCCGCAACTAACTCATTAGTCACATTGCTTGCAAGGCTTATAGTGATGTGCATTACCGAGAGGGCCTAGAGACACCTCTTCGATACACGGAGTGACAAATCCTAATCTCGATCTATGCCAACTCAACAAACACCATTGAAGACACCTGTAGAGCATCTTTATAATCACCCAGTTACGTTGTGACGTTTGATAGCACACAAAGTGTTCCTCCGGAATTCGGGAGTTGCATAATCTCATAGTCAGAGGAATATGTATAAGTCATGAAGAAAGCAATAGCAATAAAACTAAATGATCATTATGCTAAGCTAACAGATGGGTCTTGTCCATCACATCATTCCCTAATGATGTGATCCTGTTGATCAAATAACAACACATGTCTATGGTCAGGAAACTTAACCATCTTTGATTAACGAGCTAGTCAAGTAGAGGCATACTAGGGACACTCTGTTTTGTCTATGTATTCACACATGTACTAAGTTTCCAGTTAATATAATTCTAGCATGAATAATAAACATTTATCATGATATAAGGAAATATAAATAACAAACTTATTATTGCCTCTAGGGCATATTTCCTTCTGTCTCCCACTTGCACTAGTCAATATTCTAGTTCACATTGCCATGTGATTTAACACCAATTGTTCACATCTTTATGTGATTAATACCCATAGTTCACATTGCCATGTGACCAACACTCAAAGGGTTTACTAGAGTCAATAATCTAGTTCACATTGCTATGTGATTAAGACCCAAGAGTACTAAGGTGTGATCATGTTTTGCTTATGAGAGAAATTTAGTCAATGGGTCTGCCACATTCAGATCCATCTATATTTTGCAAATTTCTATGTCTACAATGCTCTGCACGGAGCTACTCTAGCTAATTTCTCCCACTTTTAATATGTATCCTGATTGAGACTTAGAGTCATCCGGATCAGTGTCAAAGCTTGCATCGACATAACCCTTTACTACAAACTTTTTGTCGCCTCCATAACCGAGAAATATATCCTTATTCTACTAAGGATAATTTTGACCGCTGTCTAGTGATCCACTCCTGGATCACTATTGTACCCTCTTGCCAAACTCATGGTGAGGTACACAATAGGTCTGGTACACAACATAACATACTTTATAGAACCTATGACTGAGGCATAGGGAATGACTTTTCATTCTCTTTTTATTTTCTGACGTGGTCGGGTTTTGAGTCTTTACTCAACTTCACACCTTGCAACACAGGCAAGAACTCCTTCTTTGACTGTTCCATTTTGAACTAGTTCAAAAACTTGTCAAGGTATGTACCCATTGAAAAAACTTATCAAGTGTCTTGATCTATATCTATAGATCTTGATGCTCAATATGTAAGCAACTTCACTGAGGTCTTTCTTTTGAAAAACTCCTTTCAAATACCCATTTATGCTTTCCAGAAAAACTCTACATCATTTCCGATCAACAATATGTCACTCACATATACTTATCAGAAAGTCTGTATAAAACTATATGCTTTGATCACACTATCAAAGCGTATATTCCAACCCCGAGAGGCTTGCACCAGTCCATAAATGGATCGCTGGAGCTTGCACACTTTGTTAGCACCTTTAGGATCGACAAAACCTTATGGTTGCATCATATACAACTCTTCTTTAAGAAATCCTTGAAGGAGTGCAGTTTTGACGTCCATTTGCCAAATTTCATAATCATAAAATGCGGCAATTGCTAACATGATTCAGACAGACTTAAGAATCGCTACGAGTGAGGAAGTCTCATCGTAGTCAACTCCTTGAATTTGTCGAAAACCTTTTTGCAACAAGTCGAGCTTTGTAGATAGTAACACTACTACCATCGTCCGTCTTCCTCTTGAAGATCCATTTATTCTCAATGGCTCGCCGATCATTGGACAAGTCAATCAAAGTCCATACTTTGTTCTCATACATGGATCCCATCTCAGATTTCATGGCCTCAAACCATTTCGCGGAATCTGGGCTCATCATCGCTTCCTCATAGTTCATAGGTACGTCATGGTCTAGTAACATGACTTCCAGAATAGGATTACCGTACCACTCTGGTGCGGACCGTACTCTGGTTGACCTACGAGGTTCGATAGTAACTTGATCTGAAGTTTCATGATCATCATCATTAGCTTCCTCATTGTTTGGTGTAGGAAACTGATTTCTGTGATGAACTACTTTCCAATTCGGGAGAAGGTACAATTACCTCATCAAGTTCTACTTTCCTCCCACTCACTTCTTTCGAGAGAAACTCCTTCTCTAGAAAGGATCCATTCTTAGCAACGAATATCTTGCCTTCGGATCTATGATAGAAGGTGTACCCAACAGTCTCTTTTGGGTATCCTATGAAGACACATTTCTCCGATTTGGGTTCAAGCTTATCAGGTTGAAGCTTTATCACATAAGCATCGTAGCCCCAAACTTTAAGAAACGACATCTTAGGTTTCTTGCTAAACCACAGTTCATATGGTGTCATCTCAACGGATTTAGATGGTGCCCTATTTAACGTGAATGCAACTGTCTCTAATGCATAACCCCAAAATGATAGTGGTAAATCAGTAAGAGACATCATAGATCACACCATATCCAATAAAGTAGGGTTACGACGTTCAGACACACCATTATGTTGCGGTCTTCCAGGTGGCGTGAGTTGTGAAACTATTTCACATTGTTTTATATGACGGCCAAACTCGTAACTCAAATATTTGCCTTCGCGATCAGATCGTAGAAACTTTATTTTCTTGTTACGATGATTCTCCACTTCATTCTGAAATTCTTTGAACCTTTTCAAATGTTTCAGACTTGTGTTTCATTAAGTAGATATACCCATATCTGCTCAAATCATCTATGAAGGTTTATAAAATAACGATACCCGCCGCGAGCCTCAACACTCATCGGACTGCATACATCGATATGTATTATTTCCAATAAGTCAGTGGCTCGCTCCATTGTTTCGGAGAACAAAGTCTTAGTCATCTTGCCAATGAGGCATGGTTCGCAAGCATCAAATGATTCATAATCAAGTGATTCCAAAAGTCCATCTACATGGAGTTTCTTCATGCGCTTTACACCAATATGACCGAAACGGCAGTGCCACAAGCATGTTGCACTATCATTATCAATGTTGCTTCTTTTCGCATCAATATTATGAATATGTGTATCACTACGATCGAGATTCAATAAACCATTTATATTAAGTGTATGACCATAAGGTTTTATTCATGTAAACAGAACAACAATTATTCTTTGACTTAAATGAATAACCGTATTGCAATAAACATGATCCAATCATACTCATGCTCAACGCAAACACCAAATACCATTTATTTTAGGTTCAACACTAATCCTGAAGGTAAAAGGAGTGTGCGATGGTGATCTTATCAAACTTGAAATCATTTCCAATACACATCGTCACCTCGTCCTTAACTAGTTTATGTTTATCTTGCAACTCCTGTTTTCGAGTTACTACTCTTAGCAACTGAACCAGTATCAAATACCGAGGGGTTTCTATAAACACTAGTAAAGTACACATCAATAACATGTATATCAAATGTACCTTTGTTCACTTTTTCCATCCTCTTTATCCGCCAAGTTTCTAGGGTAGTTCCACTTCCAGTGACCATTTCCTTTGTAGTAGAAGCACTCAGTTCCAGGCTTAGGTCTAGCTTTGGGCTTCTTCACGGGAGCAACAACTTTCTTGCTATTCTTCTTGAAGTTCCCTTCCTTTACCTTGCCCCTTTTCTTGAAACTAATGGTCTTGTTAACCATCAACACTTGATGCTTTTCTTGATTTCTACCTTCGCCGATTTCAGCATCGCGAAGAGCTCGGGGAATCGTTTTCATCATCCCTTGCATATTATAGTTCATCACGAAGTATCCGCAAGTTGGTGATAGTGACTAGATAACTCTATCAATCACTATCTTATCTGAAAGATTAACTCCCATTTGATTCAAGCAATTGTAGTACTCAGACATTCTGAGCACATGCTCACTGGTTGAGTTATTTTATAACCCACAAGTATAGGGGATCGCAACAGTTTTCGAGGGTAGAGTATTCAACCCAAATTTATTGACTCGACACAAGGGGAGCCAAAGAATATTCTCAAGTATTAACAGTTGAGTTGTCAATTCAACCGCACCTAAAAGACTTAATATCTGCAGCAAAGTATTTAGTAGCAAAGTAATATGGAAGTAACGGTAACGGTGGCAAAAGTAACAGTATTGGTTTTGTAGTGATTGTAATAGTGGCAATGGAAAAGTAAATAAGCAAAGATCAATATGTGAAAAGCTTGTAGGCATTGGATTAGTGATGGATAATTATGTCGGATGCGATTCCTCATGCAACAGTTATAACATAGGGTGACACAGAACTAGCTCCAGTTCATCAATGTAATGTAGGCATGTATTCCGAATATAGTCATACGTGCTTATGGAAAAGAACTTTCATAACATCTTTTGTCCTACCCTCCTGTGGCAGCGGGGTCCTATTGGAAACTAAGGGATATTAGGGCCTCCTTTTAATAGAGTGACGGAACAAAGCATTAACACTTAGTGTATACATGAGCTCCTCAAACTATAGTCATCACCGAGAGTGGTCCTGATTATTGTCACTTCGGGGTTTCCGGATCAGAACACATAGTAGGTGACTATTGACTTGCAAAATAGGATCAAGAATGTTAAACATGAGATATTGTAGGGATATAGATGGCAGCAAGGACTTGTCTTGCGCCATAGATAGAGTCCTTTTTCTGTTTAACCTTCTATCCCTATCTCCCTCTCTCTATAATATCTCTAGTTGGTTGAATCCCAACCGAACCCTTCTATACTCCTTGCGAGACACCCTCGCTCGATCAATATAACCTGCGGCTCTCCCTGTTGGAGACTTGAGATGCTTCCATAACTTTCTACATGGTATACAGAGCAGGCCCTTCCATCACATCTAGCTAGCTTCCATTGATCTCCCATCACCACCCTCCCATCATGTCGTCCTCCGCCGTCCGTATCACCTCTGGCCTCAACTACAACACCTCCGAGCCTCTCTCCCGGACGAACTATATTCTCTGGAGAGCTCAAGCGCGATCCCAGATAATGGGCGCTGACTTGTTTGGCTATATAGATCAAACCCTAAAGGAGCCTCCCAAAACCATCACCACCATAGACAAAGATGGCAAGGATCAGGTGATTCCAAACCCTGCCTATGCCCCCTGGCTGATCCAGGATCAACAGATCGTTGCCTATCTCCTTCGCAACCTGTCCAAAGAAGTTATTGTCCAAGCTGCCTCCCTTGAATCCTCACGTGCGATCTGGTCTGCACTGGCGGCTATGTTTTCTGCCGTCTCGCTGTCCCGCGTCAACAACATCCGATCTGCGCTAACCAACGCGCAAAAAGGTACTCAGTCGGCCTCGGCATACTTCGGGCACATGCGCTCCCTCTCCGATGAGCTCACGGCGGCGGGCAAACCACTCGGGGAGGGGGAGCTCATCTCTTTCATCGTCGCAGGCTTGGACATGGAGTACCAGCCAATCATCTCCACCCTCTACGTGCGCACTGAACCTGTCACCATCAACGCACTCTTCTCCCTGGTGGCGAACTTCGATCAGCGGATTGAGATGTTCCATGGCGGTGGTGCTGGTGGCTTCAAGTCATCGACAAACGCTGCTTCCAGGGGTCGTCCAAACACCGGCAAGGGAGGCTACCGCAACTAGAAGGGCGGTGGTGGCGGTGGCCCTTGAGGAAACGATGGTGGCTAAGGTGCTCCCGGTGGCGGCAACTACGGCACTTGTGGAGGAGGCTACAATGGCATCGGTGGCGGCGGCTGCCACACAGGTGGCGGTTCTGGTGGTGGCTACCATCAGAAAAGTGGAGGAGGAGGCCACTATGGTGGTAGTGGTGGCGGCAACAACACTCGGCGCCCTCCCAACAACAACAACAACATGGGGCGTCACTTCCAATGGTATGATGGTTATGAGGGATGTTGCCAAATTTGTAAGAAAACAAATCATCTTGCAAAGGATTGTGATTGGTGCTATGCCGACGATCCTAACTCCCAAAGCAAGAAAATTGCAGCTGCAGCTGATGTGTCCTATGGTGTCGATACCAATTGGTATATGGACACAGGCACCACAAATCGTATCACTGGTGAATTGGAGAAGCTGACAATGCATGAAAAATATCGTGGCCATGATCAAGTTTACACCGCTGCCAATGGTGCAAGTATGGAGATAAGTCATATTGGTCACTCATTTATCAAAACCCCACACAAAAACCTTGAGCTCAATGAAATCTTGCATGTTCCCAATGCCTCCAAAACTTTGTTATCTGTTCATTGTATTCTTCTTGACAACAATGTGTTTCTAGAGTTTCACCCATTCTTTTTTTGATCAAGGATCAGGTCACGAAGAAAGTTCTTCATAGAGGTGTTTGTGTGCAATGCCTCTACTCTTTGCTTCCACGGTATTGCCGATACAATAAACAAGCCTATGGTGCCATCAAGCTTTCTGCTGAACGGTGGCACAATCGCTTAGGACATCCTTCGTTTGCTACTGTTCATCGTATTCTTAGTAGTAATAATCTCCTAGTTATTGGTGAGAGAAACTCAGAAACAATTTGTGATTCTTGTCAACGTGCTAAAAGTCATCAACTACCCTATCCTGTGTCTATTAGTGTCTCTACAAAACCTTTGCAACTTATCTTTTCTGATGTATGGGGTCCAACACCCACATCTGTTGGTAGACACAAATACTATGTAAGCTTTATTGATGACTTTAGCAAGTATACATGGATATATATCCTTAAGAAGCATTCTGACATGTTTCAAGTGTTTCAGAATTTTCAAGCTCGTGTGGAGTGAAAATTCGATAGTAAAATCATTGCTGTCCAGTCTGATTGGGTGGCGAGTATGAGAAACTAAACTCTTTTTTTCAAAAGATAGGTATCTCTCACCATGTTTCATGCCCACATGCACATCAGCAGAATGGCTCTGCTGAATGGAAACATTGACATATTGTCGAGGTAGGCTTAGCCCTCCTAGCTTCTGCCTCCATGCCCCTCAAATTTTGGGATGAGGCTTTTCTTACCGCTGTTCATCTCATTAATATGTGGCCCAGTCGCACTATCTCACATGAAACTCCCACTGAACGTCTTCTTCCTATCACACCAGATTATGCCGCTCTTCGTGTCTTTGGTTGCGCATGTTGGCCAAATCTTCGTCCCTATAATGCTTGCAAACTTATGTACCGTTCCAACCAATGTGTTTTTCTTGGCTACAGTGTGCAACACAAAGGTGTCAAGTGCCTTGACGTCTCTACCGGCCGTGTGTATATCTCACGTGATGTAGTCTTTGATGAGACTCAGTTTCCCTTTGCACATCTACACCCCAATGCCGGTGCCCTCCTTAGAAAAGAAATCCTCCTACTACCATCTCATCTTTCTGGTGTCTCGTGTGCGGGTGATGATACTTGTACTGACCAAACTATGACTCATATATCTCCTATTATTCCTGAGTATACTGTTTTAGGAAGAATCAGCAAAGCAAATGGCATTGCAAACAGTGCATTAGGGGGCACCAACATGCATACAGGAGATCCAGTGCCATCATCCTCGGGATCGCCCCGTCTAGACGCGCCAGGTCCGTCGGCATCCTCTTTGGGATCGCAGCCAAGTCAGGCGGCTCGGGGCCCTCCACCATCACCCGCCCCGCGCCTCTCTCCGGATGATGTGTGTTGCCCCGCATCTGCGCTGGGCTCCGCGGACGCTACGCACCAATCAGTCCCGGGGGACCAGCCGACCGCGCGGTACGCACCGGTCCCGCACACATACGCCAGGTGCCCCACGCGGGTTCCCATGTCCTCTGCGCCAGGCGGGCCTGCTGCTGGATCCGACGTAGATCCAGTCAGCCCACTTGGATCTTCTGCGGCCTCGCTCAGATCCCCTACGGCCTCGCCCGTCCCCGCATCAGCTCGCCCTGCCACAGCCGATCCGGCGGGCCCTGGTGCTGCGGATGCCTTGGGATCATCTGGATCCTGCCACCCGCTGGCAACTGCTGCTGGATCTTCTGCGGCTCCGCTCGCCCCCACACTGCCTCGTACACGTCTTCGTGACGGCACTATACAACCTATCAACTACAAAACTAAGTATGGCTTAGTTTCTTCTGTTTCCACAGGTGAACCCCGCATTGTTAACGAGGCGCTGGCTGATCCCAAGTGGCGGATGGCTATGGAATAGGAGTTTCATGTTCTTCAGAAAAATCATACATGGTGTCTTGTTCCATCACGTCCAGGCAGAAATGTCATTGATTGCAAATGGGTGTACAGAATCAAACGCAGATCCGATGGCACTATTGATCGATATAAAGCCAGACTTGTTGCCAAGGGTTTTAAGCAGAGGTATGGACTGGATTATGAGGACACCTCTAGTCCCATTGTTAAAGCTGCTACCATTCGCCTTGTTTTATCTATTGCTGTGTCCAGAGGATCAAGTCCCCGACAGCTAGATGTGCAGAATGCGTTTCTTCATGGTGTTCTGGAAGAGGAAGTTTATATGAAGCAACCTCCTGGGTTTGAGGATAAACACAAACCATCTCACATCTGCAGACTTGATAAGTATCTCTATGGACTCAAGCAAGCTCCACGTGCATGGTATTATCGTTTGAGTTCTAAGCTGCACACCCTTGGTTTTATTCGCTCCAAGTCTGATACATCCCTGTTCATTTACAATAAGTCATGGATAGTTATCTTTGTACTCATTTATGTGGATGATATCGTTGTCACTAGTTCTTCAAATGAGGCCATCACTGCTCTTCTAAAAGATTTGAATTCAGAGTTTGCTCTTAAGGATCTTGGAGATCTTCACCATTTTCTTGGAATTGAGGTCAAGAGAAATAAAGAAGGTGGTCTTCATCTCTCTCAGGAAAAATATGCATCCGATCTGTTGAATAAGGCTGGGTTGCAGGGCTGTAAACCATCTCCAACACCACTCTCCAGCTCAGAGAAATTGTCCCTTGCAGAGGGGGTTCCTCTGAATCCAGAGGATGGCACCAAGTACAGGAGTTTGGTAGGTGCACTTTAGTACTTGACGCTCACCAGGCTTGATATTTATTTGGCGGTTAATAAAGTGTGCCAGTTTCTCCATGCACCCACTTCAGCTCATTGGCCTGTTGCCAAGCGCATCTTGAGATATGTATAGCACACCTTGGGTGTTGGACTCACCTTCAACAAGTCATCTTCAACACTTGTTAGTGCATTTTCTGATTCTGACTGGGCAGGTTGTCTGGATGACAGAAGGTCTATAGGTGGTTTTGCAGTTTTCTTTGGACCTAATCTCATTTCCCGGTGTGCCAAGAAATAGGCAACTGTCTCTAGGTCAAGTGCAGAGGCAGAATACAAGGCATTGGCCAATGCAATAGCCGAAATCATATGGGTAAAGTCTATGCTCAAGGAGCTTGGGATATGTCACATACAAACTCCATGTCTTTGGTGTGACAATCTTGGTGCTACATATCTCTCTGCTAATCCTATCTTTCATGCAAGAACTAAGCATATTGAGATTGATTATCATTTTGTTCGAGAAAGGGTTGCAAGCAAGGAATTGGAGATCCGGTTTGTTCCTTCAAAAGATCAAGTTGCGGATGGTTTCACAAAGGCCTTGGCTACAAGACCGTTTGAGGAATTCAAGCGTAATATAAACTTGAGAAGCTTAGACTAAGAGAGGGTGTTAAACATGAGATATTGTAGGGATATAGATGGCAGCAAGGACTTTTATTGCCCCATAGATAGAGTCCTTTTTCTGTTTAACCTTCTATCCCTATCTGTCTCTGTAATATCTCTGGTTGGTTGAATCCCAACCAAACCCTTCTGTACTCCTCGTGGGACACCCTCGCTCGATCAATATAACCCACGGGCTCTCCCTGTTGGAGAGTTGAGACGCTTCCATAACTTTCTACAAAGAACTCACACATATTCATGAAAACATAATAGGTTCAGATATGAAACCCTGGCACTCGGGCCCTAGTGACAAGCATTAAGCATAGCAAAGTCATGGCAACATCAATCTCAGAACATAATGGATACTAGGGATCAAACCCTAACAAAACTAACTCAATTACATGATAAATCTCATCCAACCCATCACCGTCCAGCAAGCCTATGATTGAATTACTCACGCACGATGGTGACCATCATGAAATTGGTGATGGAGGAAGGTTGATGATGACGATGGCGATAGATTCCCCTCTCCGGAGCCCCGAACGGACTCCAGATCAGCCCTCCCAAGAGAGATTAGGGCTTGGCGGTGGCTTCGTATCGTAAAACGCAATGAATCCTTCTCCTTGATTTTTCTCCCCGAACGTGAATATATAGAGTTGGAGTTGAGGTCGATGGAGCCTCAGGGGGCCCACGAGATAGGGGGCACGCCCCAGGGGGTGGGCGCGCCCCCCACCATCGTTGACAGGGTGTGGGCCCCCTGACATTGATTCTTTCGTCAGTATTTTTTATATATTCCAAAAATATTCTCCGTGAAGTTTCAGGTCATTCCGAGAACTTTTATTTCTGCACAAAAATAACATCATGGAAATTCTGCTGAAAACAGTGTCAGTCCGGGTTGGTTCCATTCAAATCATGCAAGTTAGAGTCCAAAACAAGGTCAAAAGTGTTTGGAAAAGTAGATACGATGGAGACGTATCAACTCCCCCAAGCTTAAACCTTTGCTTGTCCTCAAGCAATTCAGTTGACAAACTGAAAGTGATAAAGAAAAACTTTTACAAACTCTGTTTGATCTTGTTGTTGTAAATATGTAAAGCCAGCATTCAAGTTTTCAGCAAATATTACGAACTAACCATATTCACAATAACATTTAGGTCTCATGTTTACTCATATCAATGGCATAATCAACTAGCGAGCAATAATAATAAATCTCGGATGACAACACCTTCTCAAAACAATCATAATATGATATAACAAGATGGTATCTCGGTAGCCCTTTCTGAGACCGCAATACATAAACGCAGAGCACCTCTGAAGATCAAGGACTGACTAAACATTGTAATTCATGGTAAAAGAGATCCCATCACAGTCATACTCAATGTAAACTAATAGTAATGCATGCAAATGACAGCGGTGCTCTCCAACTGGTGCTTTTTAATAAGAGGATGATGACTCAACATAAAAGTAAATAGATAGGCCCTTCTCAGAGGGAAGCAGGGATTTGTAGAGGTGCAAGAGCTCGATTTTGAAATAGAGATAAATAATATTTTGAGTGGCATACTTTCATTGTCAACACAACAACCGAGAGATATTGATATCTTCCATGCTACACACATTATAGGCGGTTCCCAAACAGAATGGTAAAGTTTATACTCCCCCTACCACCAACAAACATCAATCCATGGCTTGTCCGAAACAACGGGTGCCTCCAACTAACAACAATCCCGGGGGAGTTTTGTTTGCAATTATTTTAATTTAAGCATGGGACTGGGCATCCCGGTTACCAGCCATTTTCTCGTGAATGAGGAGCAGAGTCCACTCCTCTTGAGAATAACCCACCTAGCATGGAAGATATAGACAACTCTAGTTGATACATGAGCTATTCGAGCATACAAAATAGAATATAATTTGAAGGTTTAGAGTTTGGCACATACAAATTTACTTGGAACGGCAGGTAGATACTGCATATAGGAAGGTATGGAGGACTCATATGGAATAACTTTTGGGATTTATGGAAGTGGATGCACAAGCAGTATTCCCGCTTAGTACAAGTGAAGGCTAGAAAGAGACTGGGAAGCGACCAACTAGAGAGCGAGAACAGTCATGACCATGCATTAAAATTAATCAACATTGAGTGCAAGCATGAGTAGGATATAATTCACCATGAACATAAATATCGTGGAGGCTATGTTGATTTTGTTTCAACTACATGCATGGACATGTGCCAAGTCAAGCCACTCGAATCGTTCGAAGGAGGATACCACCCTATCATACTACATCACAACCATTTTAATAGCATGTTGGAATGCAAGATAAACCATTATAAACTCCTAGCTAATTAAGCATGGCATGAGCAACTATAATCTCTAATTGTCATTGCAAACATGTTTCACTCATAATAGGTTGAATCAGGAACGATGAACTAATCATTTTTACAAAAACATGATAGGTCAAGTTCATACCAGCTTCTCTCATCTCAATCATTTCATCATATATCGTCATTATTGCCTTTCACTTGCACGACCGAACGGTGTGGATAATAATAATAGTGCACGTGCATTGGACTAAGCTGGAATCTGCAAGCATTCAATACAAGGGAGAAGACAAGGTAATATGGGCTCTTGGTTAGATCAACAATGATGCATATGAGAGCCACTCAACATTTTCATCATGGTCTTCTCCTCTTGATCCCCAAAGAAAAGAAAAGAAACAAAACTATTTACACGGGAAAGCTCCCAACAAGCAAAAGAAGAACAAGAAATCTTTTTGGGTTTTCTTTTAATTATTACTACTACAGGCATGGAAAGTAATCTAGCTAAAAGCTACAACTATTTTTTGTTTTTTATTAAGGTTTTTCAAACACACAAGAAGAATGATGGAAAAGAAAATAAACTAGCATGGATAGTACAATGAAAAAGTATGAGCACCGACAACTGGAATGAGTGTGTGAACATGAATGTAATGTCTATGAGGAATACGTACTCCCCCAAGCGTAGGCTTTTGGCCTAAGTTGGTCTATGGCCATGGCTCAAAGCTACCCTCTCCGGTGTACGGAGGAGTGTCCTCTCGGTGCCACTGGTTGGCAATCTCCTCCGAGTCCCACTGATAAACAGACTGACGGTAAGGATCAAGTGATGACTCCAGCTCAGGCTCTAGAGCTGATGTCAGGCTCCAGTATGCATGAACAGCCTCCGGCAACACGAGGTACGTGCCTGAAAATATGTTAAACAAAGAGGGAGCAGGCAAGGTAATAATCTCATAGTAGTTTTTATCAAATATCAATCTATACTTAAGCATCTTTTTCTTATCCTTAACAATAAAATCATGTGCTACCATACTCTTATAATCTAGAAAAATAGGGGGCAATGTCGGTGTCAAAACCGGCGGATCTCGGGTAGGGGGTCCCGAACTGTGAGTCTAGGCGGATGGTAACAGGAGACGAGGGACACGATGTTTTTACCCAGGTTCGGGCCCTCTTGATGGAGGTAAAACCCTACGTCCTGCTTGATTAATATTGATGATATGGGTAGTACAAGAGTAGATCTACCACGAGATCAGAGAGGCTAAACCCTAGAAGCTAGCCTATGGTATGATTGTCGTTCGTCCTACGGACTAAAACCCTCTGGTTTATATAGATACCGGAGAGGGCTAGGGTTACACAGAGTAGGTTACAATGGTAGGCGATCTACATATCCGTATCGGCAAGCTTGCCTTCCACGCCAAGGAAAGTCCCTTCCGGGCACGGGACAAAGTCTTCAATCTTGTATCTTCATAGTCCAGGAGTCCGGCCGAAGGTATAGTCCGGCTACCCGGACACCCCCTAATCCAGGACTCCCTTAGTAGCCCCTGAACCAGGCTTCAATGACGACGAGTCCGGCACGCAGATTGTCTTCGACATTGCAAGGCGGGTTCCTCCTCCAAGTACTTCATAGAAGATTTTGAACACAAAGGTAGTGTCCGGCTCTGCAAAATAAGTTTCCACATATTGCCATAGAGAGAATAATATTTACACAAATGTAATCTGCTGACGTATTCCGTAGCATGACATCACACCACGGCCAAGTATTTATTCAAATCGTTTTGCTGTCCCACCTCAGCGCGTTTAGCGAGGCGGTTTCCTTGGCATGTCTTGTCAAAGCAGAGATCGTGTCCCCTTATTCCGGGATTCTCATCAATACGGGCGTGGGTAACCCAACCGCGCCATTGATTACGACGCTTGGGAGATAAGCAAGTTTTACCAGGCTAGTGGGGACGCATAGTCGCGTCCGCTCATATAAGGGGATAATGATCCACCTTTTCATCCATGCCTTCTTCCTCCTTTGCCTATCCATTTCCGCGCACTCGAGCTCCAACGCCCAAGTCCACACATCCCACCTCAACCTTCTCCAGCCGTGTCCGGAGCGGGAGGCAAGTGGATGGTCTCCTCCGTCACGGAGGGACTCATCAAAAAACTGAGGAAGGCCGGATACTTGTCTAATGACATTGCGCACCGGCTTCCCGAAGAGGGGCAGCTCATCCCCACCCCTAGGCCCCATGAGAGGGTGGTGTTCCTCCCCCATTTCCTCCGCGGACTAGGCTTCCCTCTCCACCCATTTGTTCGGGGGCTCATGTTCTACTATGGCCTGGATTTCCACGATCTGGCCCCGAACTTTGTCCTCAACATCTCGGCGTTTATCGTCGTGTGCGAGGCTTTCCTCCACATCCGCCCCCATTTCGGCCTATGGCTCAAGACTTTCAATGTCAAGCCGAAGGTGGTGCGCGGCACCTAGGCGGAGTGCGGAGGCGCCATGGTGGGCAAGATGCCCAACGTCCTATGGCTCGAGGGCTCCTTCATGGAGACCCTAAAGGGGTGGCAATCGGGGTGGTTTTACATCACCGAGCCGCGCGACCCCGAATGGGTCGCAGCCCCCGAGTTCCGATCCGGACCCCCTACGCGGCTCACCTCCTGGAAAGAGACGGGCCTGTCGTGGGGTAAAAAAGGAGAGCTGACCGGACTCCAAACATGCGTCCAGACCCTGGTGGACAAGAATCTCAAACTTGTCAACGTAGTACAGGTTATGCTCATCCACCGGATCCTCCCGTGTCAACAACGAGCTTTCAACCTGTGGGAGTTCGACCCGTCGCAGCACCGAACTCTGAGCAGGCTCTTCGGCACGACATACGAAGATGCCTGGAAGGTGCTTTTCAAGGGCGCCGAGGCCCCCGCATCCGCTACCGAGGATCGCGGATTCAGCACGCAGCGTCACGCTAGGGCGGTAAGCTGTTTTTACCTTTTACAGGGTATTAGTTTTTCATAGTTTGACTCCATGCGGGATCTAAGCTCCCTTACCTTTGACAGGATTGGCAGGAGACGTCTGGACAGATCAACTGTCCGGCTCCTTTGCCCGAAGGCCCAGCGGACGCTCGCTTGGCGAAGCTGCTGGTTCCGGCACCCTATGTGGTGCCGGAGAAGAAGGCCAAGAAGAAGGCCACGGGGACTTGAAAGAGTGCCCGGCGCCGGGAGGTGTCGGATCCATCATCCGATGACTCCAAGGTGCACTCCTCCTGTGAAGACGAGGAGGAGGAAGAAGAGACCTCTCCCCCTCCAGCGGGGGAAGGGAAGAAAAGGAAGGCCGCCCCAACTGGGAGGCCGAAGGGTCCAAGAAGGGGAAGACCCTTCCTCTAGACTACTCCACCAACGCCGCCGATGACGAAGAGGAGTGGCCGCACAGGGCCAAGCCCCTGGCGAGATCGTAAGTATTCGGACACCAAAGCAATTCATAGTGTTCCTTTCTTGCACAGCTCCTCCTTACGCCGAATATGACTATGCAGTCCGCCCAAGGCCGGGCTCGACGAGTCGTCGAGCGGCTCCCTGGATTCGTCGGATGTGAATTTGCTTCCGACGGCTACCTCCCCCCACCCTACGGACGACGCCGAGGTGGCGTCCCAACATGTTCCAAGCCAGGAGGAGGTGGTCCTGGAGGCGCCGCAAGGTGACCTCCCGGACTCCAGGCGTAAAGGGGATAGAACCCCCAAGGGCTCCAAGTCCGGCCTTGAGCCGGACACCGCGCCGGAACCTTCAATGGTTTCGGACTCCGGTAGGCAGCCTCCTTCCAAGAGGAGCAAGCCTACCGAGCCGGCGGCCTTCATCCAACCGGAGGCACCGGACAATTTGCTGGAGGTGCTTAACGGTGCCTCCATCGACGAGGAGCACCGCACTATTATGAGCGCGGTGATCCAGAAGGTTCAGTCCGCCAAGAGCGGACTGACTGAAGCCTGTGCCAGCCTTCTAACAGGCTTTGAGGTAAGTAAAGAATATGTAAAAATATTACCGCATAGACAGTAGCCCCTGATGCTCTGTTCGGCGTTCGGAAAGAAAAGCCGAATAGAGGATCTAATAACATTCGCAGGAGTCTAACATAATCAAGTCAATATGCGTATGCAGGCTTTGCTGCTGGCCTCCGCCACACTGACTGCGGAGGTGGATACGCTAAAGCAAAACCTCGCGCGGTTCGAGAACGAGCTCGGCCATGCCAAGAGGCAACTTGAGGAGAAGGAAGGTAAGTAATACCTTGCGCAAGTATATAGAGAAGATGTGGTTGCAAAAAATGACAGGATCAACGTGCTATTATAGGGGCCACGACCGAGGTGGCAACCCTTAAGAAAGCGCTGTCCGAGGCCGAAAACAGAGTGGCCGCGGAGCGCACAGAGAGAGGGAAGCAGGAGGCGCGGGTGGAGGAGGTGCAGAAAGAGCTCCAGGCTCTCGTGAAAAAACACGAGAGTTTGGAGCTTGACTCGAAGACGCAAGCATCTGAGCTTGCGGCAGCCCTCGAAAGCGCGAAGTCTGCCAAGGCCGAAGCCCAGAAAGCCCTCCAAGAAATTGGAGATATGAAGAAGATAGCGGCGGGTAAGGCATTCATTATGCAAAGCAAGCACGTGAAAGTGAATTACTTGTTACTTACCCGAGTCCGGAGCTCTCCAGGAGCATTCGCAGATTTGCCCCGTAGTGTGTCTGATGCCGCCGCCTACTACCGAGCCGAGGAGGGGAGCTCGACGGAGAAGGTGTTCTGGTCTCAGTATGCTGAGGCCGGACACCTGGTGCCTCTGAGAGACAAGCTGAAGCAAATAGTCAAGCTCCACAAGGTGGGCGAACAAGCCATAAAGGGCCTCATAGTTCGGCTTTGGCCTGGAGAGGCTCTGCCTGGGAGCTACTTCGGGCTGGTGAGGTGGTTGGTGGATGCCTGTCCATGGCTTGAAGTAATCAAGCGCTCCGTCTGCATCGAAGGTGCCCGTAGGGCGCTTGCCCGTGCTAAAGTGCACTGGGGCAAGATGGATGCGGAGAAGCTGGTGAAGGACGGGCCGCCATCGGGCAAGGAGCATCGCATCCCGGAAGCGTATTATGAGGGCGTCCTGAAGGGTGCCCATCTTATAGCGGATGAATGCTCCAAAGATGTAATTTTTGAGTAGACTCGCATTTGTGATCTTGTACGCTGAAAACTTGTTCATATGCGCTAAGCAACGCTTTTGAATTTAAAATATTACCTTCTGTGCGGCCGTTTATCAAATTTGAGAGATGGCGAGTCATCGGCTTTTGCCCCCATGCCACGAGTGCTGGGGTGTTCGGGATAAACATGAGCGCTCTTTTTCCCATTCTTGGGTCCTTTGAGGGAGGCGCTCAACACAACGAACAAGGCAATCGGACAATAATGCTTGAACACTCTCACTTAGCCATAGAATTCTATAATTTTAAATTTTGGCGAAGCCCCTAGTGTTCGGAAGACCGAGTTCGGGGCGCTATCCACGCCTAGGCCGGACAAAGCCGACTCCTCGCTCTAAGCGGCATAAGTCTTTAGGGACTCGAAAACCTCTCGAACAGCGACCAGCTCTCGCCTCATCATGACGGTCAGTTTTAGCTTTCTCTACTGAGGTGCTTAGCCCAGCTCAACTGGGGCACAATCGCAGTAGTTCTCCTAGTGCTACCTTAGTCGATATAACGGAACGTAAGGTAACAAAACATAGGAGCCGGGCAAACCCAACTATTGACCCAAGACATGATTCAGAGCCGATGCATATAATGCTATAAGTTCCGGGTTCCGCACTTGTGAAAGTGTTCGGACTTCTCACACCGTATTGTGGGGTACTTAAGCCCCTGGCGTATTGGCCGTACCAAAGTGTACGGGTGCAACATGTCATTAGTGAACATATATTCGTAAAAAAGAGTAATGCAATAATAGACGGAAGCTATGCATTGTTTATTTAAAAAAGCTGCGATCAAAGCAGAACGATACAAATACTACAATAAGCAAAAGATGTGACTATTTAACATGTCCTTTCCAGGGGCAAGCTGCGGAATGTTATGTGAAACAGGTATACTGCTTGTTATAGAGACCACCTTAGAGTTCTATCGGCGTAGCTTTCTGCTTCCCTGGTTGTATCGTTTGTGCGACAATTGTACTGCCGGACAAGCCTTCCGAAGAATGGAGTCCTGAAAATAAGAGAAAATTAAGAAATCGGCAGCCCCTAGTGCGGTTTAAGCCGCGTTTCGGGGGTGCCGTGATGGTGCCCCTCCCCCTGTGCCCGTGGTATTTCCAGAGCGCAGTTATGTATGCGCAACACTGGTTTCACAAGTTTGCGAGGGCTGGGGTTGGGGCCGCATTGCTACGCTTGCTCGGAACGTGCCAGGTGGTCTTGTTGTAGGTTACTCCGGGCGCGCTTGATGGTGTCCAGACGTTTAATGGCCGGACTGGAGAATTGCCTTGAGAGGCTGCTTTGTACTTCCACTGCGATAGCCGCCGTATGCTCCTCCGTTCGGGGAGAGCGTTCGGTGTTTCCATTGACCGTGATGACTCCTCGAGGGCCTGGCATCTTGAGCTTGAGGTATGCGTAGTGCGGCACCGCATTGAACTTGGCAACTGCGGTTCGCTCGAGCAGTGCGTGATAGCCACTGCGGAATGGGACTATGTCGAAGATTAACTCCTTGCTTCGGAAATTATTCGGAGATCCGGAGACCACTTCAAGTGTAACTGAGCCTGTACAGTTGGCCTCTACACCTGGTATAACGCCTTTAAAGGTCGTTTTAGTGGGTTTAATCCTCGAGGGATCGATGCCCATTTTCCGCACTGTATCCTGGTAAAGCAGGTTCAGGCTGCTGCCGCCGTCCATAAGGACTCTAGAGAGGTGAAATCCGTCAATAATTGGGTCTAGAACCAATGCGGCGAATCCGCCATGACGGATGCTAGTGGGGTGGTCCCTTCGATCAAAAGTGATCGGGCAAGAAGACCATGGGTTGAACTTTGGGGCGACTGGCTCCATCGCGTATACGTCCCTTAGCGCATGCTTCCGCTCCCTCTTGGGGACGTGGGTTGCGTATATCATGTTCACCGTCCGCACTTGTGGGGGAAAGCCTTTCTGTCCACTGTTGTTCGGCGGGCGGGGCTCCTCCTCGTCATCGGAGGGAGGCATATAATTATCGTCCTTGACCTCTCTGTCTGCCGCTCTCTCATGAGGGCTGGCTTCTCCATCCTCCTGTGCTGAATCTTGCTGGAGGTGGTTGTCTTCGGCACTGTCCAGGGTGTTATT
Organism: Triticum urartu; assembly: GCF_003073215.2. Lineage (NCBI taxonomy): Eukaryota > Viridiplantae > Streptophyta > Magnoliopsida > Poales > Poaceae > Triticum > Triticum urartu. The sequence continues at coordinate 108,383,607 of NC_053026.1, read as the reverse complement.
ATCTCCTGTGTCGGAATCACCGTTTTTGCTTTGGCGGGATTTAGAGCAGCGCCGCTGACGCCGGCGCTTAGGCTGCTTCTTGGAGGGGTCATCCTCCGCTGTTCCATCGCCACTGCCTTCTTTTGGGGTGTGCACCATGTATATATCATACGACGAGGTGGCTTTCCAGTGCCCTATAGGCGCTGGTTCTTGATCGTCTCCTGCATCGGCGTCCATACCGTCGATGTCTTCGGAGTCGAAGTCAAGCATGTCAGTTAAATCATCGACAGTGGCTACGAAGTGGGTGGTGGGTGGGCTTTGAATTTCATCCGCATCCCACCTCGCTGACCATAGTCCGGCCAGGGCTCTCCTGATAAAGAGAGAGACTTTAGTGAATTCAGAATATCGCCGAAGGGCGAGTGCTGAAAGATGTCCGCGGCGGTGAACTCCATGATCGGCGCCCAATCGGGTTCGATCGGTAGGGGCGCGGAGGGCTCGGAGTCTGGAGAGGAGTACGGATCCTTGGAGTCACGGGCTTCGCAGAGAATAGGGCTGGTGTTCGGCTCGATTTCCGTAGAGATTGCAGCCCCCGAGGCGGTGTCCAACCACCCATCCTCGATTGGCGCAGTTGGCTCCGAATTAAGGGTCGGAGCTGATGCGGGTGCGGCCTCCAGGGCACTGTTCGCCGGCAGAGCTAGATCATGCCCATCGTGACAGTGCGGCGCGCTCGGCTGCGGCTCGAACCCGTCAAAGATCAAGTCTCCGCAAAGGTCGGCCGTGTAGTTCAAACTTCCAAATCTGACCTGATGGCCAGGGGCGTAGCTTTCGATCTGCTCCAGATGGCCAAGCGAATTGGCCCGTAGTGCAAAGCCGCCAAATACGAAGATCTGTCCGGGGAGAAAAGTCTCACCCTGGATCGCATCATCGTTGATGATCGGAGGAGCCATCGGGCCTAAAAGTGACGACACAGAGGAACTCTCAATGAAAGCACCAATGTCGGTGTCAAAACCGGCGGATCTCGGGTAGGGGGTCCCGAACTATGCGTCTAGGCGGATGGTAACAGGAGACGAGGGACACGATGTTTTTACCCAGGTTCGGGCCCTCTTGATGGAGGTAAAACCCTACATCCTGCTTGATTAATATTGATGATATGGGTAGTACAAGAGTAGATCTACCACGAGATCAGAGAGGCTAAACCCTAGAAGCTAGCCTATGGTATGATTGTCGTTCGTCCTACGGACTAAAACCCTCCGGTTTATATAGACATCGGAGAGGGCTAGGGTTACACTGAGTCGGTTACAATGGTAGGAGATCTACATATCCGTATCGCCAAGCTTGCCTTCCACGCCAAGGAAAGTCCCTTCCGGGCACGTGACGAAGTCTTCAATCTTGTATCTTCATAGTCCAGGAGTCCGGCCGAAGGTATAGTCCGGCTATCCGGACACCCCTTAATCCAGGACTCCCTCAAGCAACAACTTTTCGTCTTTCTCATAATGCCTAATAGGTATGTTAAAGTGTCCATCAAGGCGCGAAGCAAAGATGCCTCCGAAGATGGGACCCTTTGTACAGTTCAAATTTAACCGTTTAGCAACAATATCGCCTAAACTGAAAGTGGTATCACGAAACAAAGCATGACAAAAATAACAATATCAGGAGCACTGAGATTTTCACTGTTCCCGCGACCAATTAAGCATCTACTAGCAAATATTGAAAAGTAACGTAGAACAGGAAAATGTATGCTAGTAATTCTTGCATCGGAAACTTTCCTCGTTTCCCCTACAGCAATCATATCAATAAATCCCTCCACATCATTACGATGTGATTCCTTTATGCTGCCCACAATGGGTATCTTACAGACCCGACAAAACTCATATAATTACATCTCCTTAACCTCATCATATAAGTGAAATTGCACCGAAGGTGGTGATTTCTTAGCATGAAAGTAAAATTTTTGCACAAAAATATTAGTGAGGAGGAGATACTGTTCGCGCTGGTCACGGAGGAAGTCGACGAGGCCTACATTCTTAGCCAAATAATAAAAGTCTTCATAAATCCCGACTACTCTCAAGAACTCATCACAAGGCCATTCGCACGGTCGAACCTCCACAGTGCGAGGGAGATTATATTTGGGTTTCTTATTCTCTTCACTTTGCTTATCCTTCGAGATTCAGCTCGAAGAGCCCCTCAACAATCTCTTCATCATTTTCTTTCTCTGAAAAATTTCTGAATTTTTTAGTGACTCAAAATAAAAGTGAACCAAACTCAACAAGATTGATAGCAACTACTCCCACAAGTTCCTAGAGTCCATATCATGCATTAAAAGTACTTTTAACCACATAAATTTGACATGCAAGCTCAAGAACAGGGTCACCTAAGCAGCAAAAATTTGCAATAAATAAAGCACTAGAACAAAAACTAATTGGACCATTGGAGGAGTCACATACCAAAGAACAATCCCCCCAAAGCAGTTTTGTGAATGGAGCTTTGAGCAAGGAGATCGAAAATGGCAGCAAGATGAGCTAGAACTCGAGTTTGAGCTGGTGGATGATTTTTTCTGGAGGAAGACAAAGTGTGTGGGTGCAAGAATAAGTGGAGGGGCCCACGTGGGGTCCACGAGGCAGGGGGCGCCCTAGGGGGTGGGCACGCCCTAGACCCTCGTGGCCAGGTGGTGAGGCCCCCCTGGTGTGTTCTCAGTGCCAATAATTCTCAAATATTCTAGAAAAAAGCATATAAAATTTTCAGGGCATTTGGAGAACTTTATTTTCAGGGTATTTTTATATTGGAAGGATAATTCAGAAAACAGACAGAAAATACTATTTTTTCTTTATTTAATCTAAATAACAGAAAGTAAAAAAGAGGGTACAGAGAGTTGTGCTTTCTAACTTCATCCATCTCATGCTCATCAAAAGGAATCCACTAACATGCTTGATCAAGTCTTGTTGACAAACTCTTTTCGAATAACATGAAACATGAGAATTTTCGAATAACACTAAGTTACCTCAACGGGGATATGCACATCCCCAACAATAATAATATCATATTTCTTCTTGACAGTAGGAATAGGAAATTCAAAACCTCCAATAATAATCGTTGGAATTTTTCCAATAGAATTTATACTGTGGACTTGAGGTTGTTTCCCTGGAAAGTGTACCGTATGCTCATTACCATTAACATGAAAAGTGACATTGCCTTTGTTGCAATCAATAACAGCCTGTGCAGTATTGAAAAAGGGTCTGTCGGATTTCGGGTTCCGGCAGACCCTTGAGGTTCGAACACTGGGGTGCGCGCGGAGATTTCGCCTCCTACCTACCTGCACCCCTCCGCCTTGCTAGGATCTAAACTAAGGAAAGAACAACACAAGAGACACAAGGTTTATACTGGTTCGGGCCATCGTTGTGGTGTAATACCCTACTCCAGTGTGTGGTGTGGTGGATTGCCTCTTGGGCTGATGATGATGAACAATACAAGGAAGAATAGCCTCGCGAGGGTCTGTTCTTGGCTGGGGCGATGAACTACTGGGAGGAGCTCAGTCACCCTTCTCTCTCTCTCTACCTGATCTTCTCTATCCTTCGATCCCTCGGCTAGCTCGCTCCTTTTCTCTGGCCCCTTTGCTCTGTGGGTGGCTGGTCCTATTTATAGAGGCCCTGGTCCTCTTCCCAAATATCGAGCGGGAAGGGAGCCAAGAATGGCGGGCTAATTTGAAGGGAGACAGCTAGTATCAACTATCCTGACAAAAGTAGTCTTCGCCTGTGCAAAGCTCTGGTGATGACGCCGTCTTGGGCTCCACGGTGACCTCCATCTCGTAGTCCTCCTGGTCTTGGTCTCGTCGCACCGAAATGGCAACCTTTGCCCGATGCCTCGGTACTCCGCGGCTGCGCTTGCCCCCTTTGCACCAAAGAGGAAGGGAGGACACTGCGCGGGCTGGCACCCGCCTGGCGCCCCCGGTTGTCATGGCTTGCATCACGGGCACCTCGTGAGGTATCCCGCCTTGATCTCTCCGCCTCCTCGTGAGCCAGCCTGACGAGGCCGCGCCTGAGGAAGCTCCGCGTCGTCCGCCCCGCGAGGCTTGGCCCCTCGCGAGGGTCTTGGGTTTGTGTTGGTGAAGATGGGCCGCGCTGGGCCCCCCTTTGAGCCACGCCGCAGGCCGCAGGCAGGCAAGTCTGGGGACCCCCGTTCCCAGAACGCCGACAGTAGCCCCTGGGCCCAAGGTGCGCCTGGACTTGGCCGTGCAGGGAGGCGGAAGGGCAAGAGCGAAGCGCCGCGGGCCCTAACAGCCTGCGGCCTTGGGCGCCGCGTGGCGGTTGATTGGACGTGGGTGCCCTAGCAACCGCGCGAGTTGATAAAGGAACGGCATCCACCTAGGCTTTGCTTCTTGCTTTCCCCGGTTGCTGCTCAGATCCCCTTTCCTGCGCCCCTCCTTCCTCCAAAATTTCCAGATCCACTCCGACCGTGTGACCTAGGAAGCCATGGCGCCTCGTCAGCCCCCGACCGTAGCTTGGTACTCGTCTACCCTGGACTCGCCGAACGTGTCGGAGGCGAGCCTTGCCCGGTTGCGCCGGATGGCAACGGCGCGGGGCATCAATGGGGCGAAGGTGTTTAAAGCCAGCTTCGCCACCCCTGAGGGTCAAGGGAGCACCTTCTATCCGCTCTTCGTAAGTGCCATTGCTGCTGGCCTGGTGCCTCCCTTCTCCGAGTTCTTCTTCTCTGTCCTCCGCCACTATAAGCTACAAGCCCTGCATCTCCACCCCAACTCCGTCCTTCTCCTGGCAATCTTCGCCTATTACTGAGAGGCTCACGTAGGGGTGCAGCCCTCAGTGGCCTTACTGCGCCACTACTTCTACCTCCGGACCTCTCGTGGTACTGCTTCCGCGTGCGCGAGCTTCGTCGCGTACGGTGGCGCCATTGCCATTTCGAACCCCGGGAAAAGGATTGAGGGCTTCAGGAGCAAGTGGGTCTTGGTGGATGCTGGGCGCATCCACCCTCGGCTGATCTTGCCCACGGAGCAGCCCACGAGCTCCAGCGATTGGGGTCGAGCGGAGCTCACGGACCCCCGCGCGAAGCTGATGTTGGAGAAGATGGACGCGGATCTGAGGCCGGCCAACATGGCGGCGGCGAAGCTTACCGGCGCGTCGCTGCCGAGGGAATTCCTGGAGCACCAGCTGGCTCCACTTCGGTAGTACTCACTTCTGATGTGGAGGCCCCACCCGAGCCCTGCGGCCTTAGCCGACGGAGATCTGGCTGCTGTCCTCCAATCTCTGGTCGGGGGCGATGTGGCGAGGTTGGCGGGCGCTCCTACGCCCTTGTTCCTCCGCGATGACTGGGAGCAGGTAGTGGAGTCCATGCCCGTCTTCAACGGGGATGGGCCCGTGCCTGTGGAAACTCCCGAGGAACCGATGGACGTGCCCTCCGACGACTCCAGCGAAGAGGAGGAAGGAGGGGAGCGGGGAAAAGGGCCTGACTCCGAGGCGACTGACAGAGAGTCGAGGGCTCCTCTCCCCTGCTGCAGGTCCCGCGTTCTCCGCCTCTCTCCGAGTGATGATGACGAGGATGACGACGAAGACGACGATGAGGACAACGACGAGCAGGACGGCGGGAGCTCACCCCCGATCCCGAAGAAGGACAAAACCGGGCTGGTCTCCCGCGGGTCTGCCCCGGCCCCGGGGCGGACCGCGGATGCTCCTTCCGCCTCCAAGCTTCCCGAGGTTGACCCTTCCAGCCGGCTTTCAGGCTTCAAATTTGGCCGGAGGCCGCTTGAGCTCACTGGCGACGACCCGTAAGCATTTGATTCTTGTCTTTATCTCTTGCTCTGCTTCTGAAGCTTGACGTCCGCATCTCTTGGATAGGCTGGCGCCCGCCGCAAAGAAGCCGAAGGGGGCTCCCGAGGTTCCATCCGTGGCAACGCTTCTGCCCGCGAAGGAGGGTGACCGCGACGCACAGGCTTCTCCTGCCCGGTCGTCCTCGCGAGGCCTGGCTGAGCCGGCTGGGGCGAGCTCAGCCCCCACGGCCCAAGTGGCTCCCGAGGTGCTCTTGCCTGCCGCCGCCACTTCAGCTGTCGGGGCGCGGCGGACTCCGCCTCAGGATGATGTGGCCGCGCTGTCGCCTTCTCCTCCTACTCCGCCGGCTGCTGTCTCTCCGACTCCTTCTGTCATTCTGGATCGTGCTATTGCTGAGCTGGACCGACTGCGTCAGGATCTTCTTGGCGCCGACCCCCGCTTGGTGGCCGGGCGCTTGGAGCTGGCTTCAGGATGGGTTCGCTCCGACGCTTCGATTCGGGCGGCGCTGGTCCAGGCCTCGACGACATGCGACGAGGAGAAGCAGGCCGTCCTTGAAGCAAAGGCTGCTCATGATGCAGTCCTGGGGGAGATGGTCGACGTCCGTGGCTGTTGCAAGGCGCTGGAGGGCGAACTGTAAGGTTTGCGGGACCAGCTCGTGAACGAGGTCTGCCTTCGCCAAGAGCAGGAAGAAGGCGTGAAGGCTCGCGAGGCAGCTCTCAAGGAGAGGGAGGTCAAGCTCAAGAAATGCTGCGACCGCCTAGGTGTGCTGGAGTAGGAGTTGGGGGCGAGGAAGGCCAAGATGGACGACGAGGCCCTGGTTCTTGCCGAGGACCGCGTGGCCTTTGCGGAGATGGAGGCGAGGGCTCGCTCCTCGCCGAGGACGCTTTACGACAGCGGCCTGGAGAGCCCACTGGCTGGCGCCGAGGACGGCCCCGCCAAGCTGCTTCCCTTCCTGGTTCACGCTCTTGAAGATGTCGCCCTTGGCCTTGGCCCCGTGGCCGAGGCCGAGGCGCGTGTCCTGTCTTCTGTAGCAATGACGCGGGTCCTCACCCACATCTACCTTCGCGATCCCGGTGTCGACCTCGACAGCCTGCTGGAGCCAGTGAGTGGCGAGCGTGCCGCTGCCGCTGCCGAGGCCGTGAAGGGTCGCGCAGAGGCCCTGTTGGGGAAGTTCCGGGCCTTCAGCACCAAGCCGAAGCAAGGCGCTGCCGACCCCACCGCTCCGTGAGGCGTACTCAATCCGCGCTGCTCCATCGCCGACAAGTGACTCCGTCGTGGCTCCTGTCCTGCCTTTAATTCCTGCACATGTATCATGCCTTGGGGAGGTGTTTAAACTTGCGTTTGGCATCGAGATAACAGTGTGGACTGTAATATTTGCTTTTGAACTTCTTGAAATTTGTGCCTTTCCTTCCTACTTGCTTATGTTCTACGCCGGCAGAGCCCGGCCCCGCGCATGCCTCACCCAGCGTTGGTCCCTACCGGAAACCAAGACGGGGCCAAGGAGTGAGGGGCCACGTGACAAGTTAGGCTCCTGAGTCGCGATGCTCAGGAGTCCCCCTTGGCGCATAAACAGTAAGTAGGGAGGTGTGATGCGGGTGGATCTACCGTTCTACGTCTGCAGAGCCCGGCCGCGCACGTACCTCACCCAGCGTTGGTCCCGACCGGAAACCAGGACGGGGCCACGGAGTGAGGGGCTACGTGACCAGTTAGGCTCCTGAGTCGCGATGCTCAGGAGTCCCCCTTGACGCTCAAACGGCCTTCGTACCTTTGCTCCGCTCGAGGAGAGACGCGTGACGAACTAGGCCCGGGGGGACCTGGCTGGGCGGCGTGCGTCTGGGTGTGACCCAGGCGCAACCCCTGTGCCCAGCCCCCTCGCGCGGCACTCCCAAGGGGAGGCGTTACGATGAGGCTAGACACTGAGCTCTGGGCTCCCTGAGGTTGGTGCGGCCCGGGGGCCACCCTCAGTTGTTTATCACCAGCGCGGAGCATAGCGCTACCGTATGTGTATGGGCATAGCCGCTCCTCGGCAGTGTCATCAGCCAGCGCGGAGCATGGTGCTTCCACTGGTACGTGGGAGGGGGCCCCCCTCCGGGAGGAGCCCCCGGGGCATGTACAGCCCCGCCCTGACACGTGGCTGGCACGGTAGGGCCTGGTGAGGTGTATCTGGGCACCCGTGAGCCAGCGCGGGACTCACGGGGCCCTACCTCTAGGCGGGTTGCGCCTGGCACTGGGCCTTATCTTGTGATGTGTCACTGCAAATTTGGTTAGATGTCGGCACTCTACGTCCTCGGGTCCCGGCCCTCGATCTGGTCTCAGCTGTCGCTGGTATGCCAGGTCGCGATGCCATGGACAAGGCCAAAGGGTGAGGGCTAGAGAGCCAGTAAGAGCCCTGAGTCGCGATGCTCAGGTACCCCCCCTTTAACGTGCAAGTGGTCGGCATGGAGAAGAAGAGGTGTCGTGGACCGGCATCAAATAATCAAGCATGGTGGGTCTAACGCATAATCGGAAATAAACGCAAACGGGATACATGCCACTGGGCCTGGCCCGAGCGGCTTGGGGATCATGCAGCCCGAGGGGCGCCCCCAACAAGGTAAGCTAACAACATGGAATAAAAAAGGGATACACGCCGCAGGGACGGACCCACGCGGCCTGGGAATAATGCAGCCCTGGGGGGGCGCTCCCAGCTGGAAATAAAACTCAAAAGTTGTCACCTAATGGTGTTGAGGACGAAGGAGCGTTGATGTAGCAGGCTCGGTGGGCTGCGGGAGCCGATCCTCACGAGCCCCTAGGCCCAGGGGCCTCGGGAGGCTCCGGAGGTGCTGGCGGCTCCTCACGGGCCATCTCCATCCCTGCGAGGGCTGCAGAACGCCTGGCCTCTCGTGCCTCCGTGATGCCCCTCATGAGGTGCTGGTACGTGTCAGCAGCGTTCGGCAAGCCGTAAGGCATGCGAACATAGCTATGGGGTGGGCCTCCGCAGCGCCCTACTCGCGAGGGTCAGCGGCGCTCCAGAGAGGCGACTTGGTTGAGCCCTGGTATGTCGATGCAGACGTGCAGCCCACCATCCTCGCCTGGATGGGGAGCCACTGCTGGTAGGCGGTGGCCGCCTTTCATGACTCTTGACTCCTGTAGCTCCTGAATGGCCTTGCTGACGAACTCCTGAGGGTCTGGGTCTCCTTACCTTGCTCCTTCTTGAGGGAAACGTGCTTCGAAACACGCCTCCATGTGGTGCCCAAGTGCCTCCCTCGTGACCCTAGCTAGGTCGGTGGCCTTCCAGGGGAGAGCCCCCGAGCCCTGGCTGAGGAGGGCACCGGGCACGCTTTCCTATGCGATGGAAAGAGGTTCCCCCTGGGCAGGCGCGGGCCCAGAGGGGCCTGCCTCCTGAGTGGTCGGGCCGGACGATGTCTTCTTCTTCTTAGGGGCGGTCTCGGGAGGCCTCTTGCTTCCACGATCCGGGTCTTCCAGTGACGCGGCCTGAAAGGCTCGTTCCAGGGAACACACCGCGTCCTTCTCTTCATAGGGCACCGTGATGACTCTGTCGCTTCCTGGCATCTTGAGGACGTTGTAGCCGTGGTGAGTTACGACCATGAACTTGGCCAGCGCTGGGTACCCAAGGATGGCGTTGTACGGCAGGCGAATGTGAGCGACGTCAAAGTCGATGAGCTCAGAGCGGTAGTTGTCGCGTGCCCTGAAGGTGACAGGGAGGCGGACCTGCCCAATCGGGACCGTGGAGCCGTCGGTGATACCGGAGAAAGGCTTGGTTGGCTGAAGCTGGCTGTAGGGCACTTGGAGGTTGTTGAATGTCTCCACGGACAGGACGTTGAGCCCTGCCCCGCCATCGATGAGGGTCTTGGTGACCACCACGTTGCTGATGATTAGGGAACAAAGCATCGGGAGGACTCCGGCTGTAGCCGCACACTTGAGCTGATCTGCTGAGCTGAACGTGATGGCGCACGCCGACCACCTGAGAGGGCGCGTGGCTTCGAGCCTGGGGAGGACTGCGTTCACTTCGCGGGCGAACTGCTTGAAGATGCGTTGAGAGGCTGGGGCTTGTGCCTCGCCCAGGATGCAGGCGATCGTGCGGGGCTCCTGGAAGCCCCCAGCCCCCTCGTCCTGGTGGCGGTCCTCGTTTCTCCTTGGCTGCGGCGGCAGCGGTGGGAGGCCTGCGTTGCCTTGCGGGCGATCCTCGCAAGGCTGATCCCTCCAGTCTCCCTCGCGAGGTTGATCTCTCCAGCCTCCCTCACGAGGCGGGTCTTGCCAGCGATCCTCGCGAGGTTGATCGCGCCACCCTTGGCGCGGGCCACGGTCTTCCCCGCGTCCTGCGTTCCTTCCTCCTCCTCGGCCGTAGCCCCGGTCACTGCGATCAGGGCGACGGCCGATCCTTTCTTCTCGCATGGCTCGGAGCTCTTGACATTCATTGGTGTTGTGGGTGTGGAGGTCATGGTACACGCAGTACCGGCTGCCCTTGGAAGGTTCGGGCCGATCTCTGCCCCGCTTGGTGCTGGTTCTGCCGCGAGCACGGCAGCCCCCTTGCGCTTCACATCCTTGGCCTTGGGCTTCTTCTCTTCTGGGTCTGCGGCAGGCAGCTCGAGGAGGGAGAGACGCCCTTCCTCGGCCCTGGCGCACTTGGTTGCCAAGTTGAACAGCTCCAGGGAAGTGCACAGGTCTTCATGCATCGCCAACTCCTCCTTCATCTTGACGTCGCTCACGCCATCGGAGAAGGCCGAGATGATGGCCTCCTCAGTCACCTTGGGAATCTTGAGGCGCGCGTTGTTGAAGCACTGGATGTACTTCTGCAGGGTCTCCCCGAGCTGTTGCTTGAGGCGGCGCATGTCGCTCACGGCGGGTGGCCGGTCGCGAGTGCCTTGGAAGTTGGCGATGAAGCGGGTGCACATCTCGTCCCAGGAGGAGATTGTGCCTGGAGCCAGGTTCAGGAGCCAGGTGCGGGCCCCGTCCTAGAGTGCCATGGGGAACCAGTTCGCCATGACCTTCTCGTCTCCGTTGGCAGCTTCGATGCCCAGCTCGTAGAGCTGGAGGAACTCCGCAGGGTCAGCCGTGTTGTCGTAGCGAGGAGGCAAGTCTGGCTTGAACTTGCCGGGCCACGTGACGTTGCGTAGCTCGGCGGTGAAGACGCGGCAGCCTGCTGTGGCCACGGGAGGCCTTGGATGATGGGGAACTTGGTCTTGCATGTCCCCACGTGCTGTAGCTGGGAGCAGCACGGGGTCTTGACGCGCGGGAGCAGGAGCATGGTTGCGACGTGCTAGAGCAGGGAGTGCCCGGGCAGCTTCTTGCGGGCGAGGGACTTCTTGACAGCTCTGCTCTTGCTGCGCTGGCGCCTGACGGAGCGGGTTCCGCCCAGGGGCCACGTGCCTTGGAGCCATGGCGCCTTCCTGAGGAGGAGGCGGCCGGGGCGCCGCCGGAGATTCATTACCCGCGCGGGGCGGGGTGCAGTGCAGCGGAACGGACGGCGCAGGAGGGCCTCCTGCGGCGCGGACGAGCTCGGCGACGCGGTCGAGCCATTCTTCGTAGACGTCGTCGACGGGACGGTAGCGCAGGAGCTCGTTCGCTGCGATGAGTGCAGCCCGAGCCTCCATGGGCGCGCGGAGTGCGCGGGACGAGGAACCAGCTGGGGTGAGCAAGGGACGGATGCTGGGACGATGCTTGCTGCTCGTCCCCCGCCGGGCCGGTGGCGGCGCTGACGGCAGGTGACGGGGAACGGCGGGGACGCCCGCCGACAGGGGCCGTCTGGGCGACGCGGGAAGCGAGCGCGGCCCGGCGCTCAGCGCGGGCCCGACGAGCGTCAGTCATGGGCGTGATGGTCGGAGGAGAACGGGGTGGTGGAAGACGAATCCTGGCACACCCCTAGCTGGCGCGCCAAATGTCGGATTTCGGGTTCCGGTAGACCCTTGAGGTTCGAACACTGGGGTGCGCGCGGAGATTTGGCCTCCTACCTACCTACACCCCTCCGCCTTGCTAGGATCTAAACTAAGGAAAGAACAACACAAGATACATAGGGTTTATACTGGTTCGGGCCACCGTTGTGGTGTAATACCCTACTCCAGTGTGTGGTGTGGTGGATTACCTCTTGGGCTGCTGATGATGAACAATACAAGGAAGAACAGCCTCGCGAGGGTCTGTTCTTGGCCGGGGCGATGGACTGCTGGGAGGAGCTCAGTCACCCTTCTCTCTCTCTCTCTCTACCTGATCTTCTCTATCCTTCGATCCCTCGGCTAGCTCGCTCCTTTTCTCTGCCCCCTTTGCTCTGTGGGTGGCTGGTCCTATTTATAGAGGCCCTGGTCCTCTTCCCAAATATCGAGCGGGAAGGGAGCCAACCGTCAAGGGCACCTCGTGAGGTATCCTGCCTTGATCTCTCCGCCTCCTCGTGAGCCAGCCTGACGAGGCCGCGCGTGAGGAAGCTCCGCGTCGTCTGCCCCGCGAGGCTTGGCCCCTCACAAGGGTCTTGGGTTTGTGTTGGTGAAGATGGGCCGCGCTGGGCCCCCCTTTGAGCCACGCCGCAGGCAGGCAAGTCTGGGGACCCCCGTTCCCAGAACGCCGACAGGGTCTACCAAGAATAATAGACATACTATCATCGTCGGGAATATCAAGAATAACGAAGTCCGTTAAAATAGTAACGTTTGCAACCAGAACATGCACATCCTCACAAATACCAACAGGTATAGCAGTTGATTTATCAGCCATTTGCAAAGATATTTCAGTAGGTGTCAACTTATTCAAATCAAGTCTATGATATAAAGAGAGAGGCATAACACTAACACCGGCTCCAAGATCAGATAAAGCAGTTTTAACATAGTTTCTTTTAATGGAGCATGGTATAGATGGTACTCCTGGATCTCCAAGTTTCTTTGGTATTCCACCCTTAAAAGTATAATTAGCAAGCATGGTAGAAATTTCAGCCTCCAGTATCTTTCTTTTATTTGTAACAATATCTTTCATATACTTAGCATATGGATTCATTTTAAGCATATCAGTCAAACGCATACGCAAAAAGATAGGTCTAATCATTTCAGCAAAGCGCTCAAAATCCTCATCATCCTTTTTCTTGGATGGTTTAGGAGGGAAAGGCATGGGTTTCTGAACCCATGGTTCTCTTTCTTTACCGTGCTTCTTAGCAACAAAGTCTCTCTTATCATAACATTGATTTTTTGATTGTGGGTTATCAAGATCAACAACAGGTTCAATTTCTACATCATTTTTATTGCTAGGTTGAGCATCAACATGAACATCATCATTAACATTATCACTAGGTTCAGGTTCATCACCAGATTGTGTTTCAGCATCAGAAATAGAAATATCATTGGGATTCTCATGTGTGTCAACAACAGGTTCACTAGAAGCATGCAAAGTCCTATCATTTTTCGTTTTCTTCTTTTTAGAAGAACTAGGTGCATCAACATTAGTTCTCTGAGAATCTTGCTCAATTCTCTTAGGGTGGCCCTCAGGATACAAAGGTTCTTGAGTCATTTTACCCCTCTATGTCGGATTTCAGGTTCCGGCAAAACCCTTGAGGTTCGAACTCAGTGTTGCGCACAAAGATCTCTCCTCCCCCTAGCTCACGCTCTCACCGCAATCTCAAAGCTCAACATGTCGAACTCGCAGAACAAAGGACACATGGTTTATACTGGTTCGGGCCACCGATGTGGTGTAATACCCTACTCCATTGTGGTGTGGTCGATTGCCTCTTGGGCCGAGGATGAACGAGTACAAGGGAAGAACAACCTCATGAGGAGAGGTGTCCTTAAGCTCAGTGAGCTTGTGTGGTTGAGGATGATCTGAATGGTCCCAGATTCGTTCCAAGATGAGTTCTCCCCTTCCTACTGTGGTGGCTAGTCCTATTTATAGAGGCCCTGGTCCTCGTACAAGTTATCCTGACTAACGGTGGTCTTCGCCTGCCAAAGGTTCTGGTGGTGACGCCGTCCTGGGATCCACGGTGACCTCTGTCCTGCTGGTCTTGGTCTTGTTGCACCAATATGGAAACCTTTGCCTCATGCCTCAGGACTCCTCGCCTGCGCTTGCCTCTTTAGCACCAAAGAGGAAACGAGTACGCTGCGCGTGCTGGCGCCCGCCTGGCCTTGGTCGTCATGGCTTGTGTCACAGGGACCTCGTGAGGTGCCCCTCGCCTTGATCTCTCTTCCCCTCGCGAGCCAGCCTAGTGAGGCTGCCCCCGAGGAGGTCTTGCATCGTCCGCCTCGCGAGTCTTGGCCCCTCGCGAGGGTCTTGAGTGTTCGCTGGTGAAGATAGGCCGTACAGGGCCGCTGGTGGAGCCACGCCGTGGGCCGCAGGCAGGCAAGTCTGGGGACCCCCATTCCCAGGACGCCGATAGTAGCCCCCGGGCCCAAGGCGCTCTCGGACTTGGCTTCGAGGCGAAGCCAAGGGGCAAGTACGGAGCATCGCGGGCCCCAACAGCCTACGGCATTGGTTGACGCGTGGAGATTGATGGGACGTGGGCGTCTCCGCTTCCCCACGCTGCCTCGGTAACTGCCCGACTGACAAAAGGCTGGCGCAGACTGCATTTGCCTTCATTGCTTTCCATCGCCTGGCTCCAGATCCCCTTTCTCGCTCCTTGCTTCCAGAGACTCCAGATCTGCCTGGATCCTCCTTCAAGCCTGCCGCCAATGGTGCCCAAGAAAGCTCGGGCCGCTCCCTTGTCATCTTGGTATGAGCCAGTGCTCGATGTCGCCGTGCTCCTGATGATGGCGGAGGGTGATGAGAAGAGGAAGACTGTGCTCCGGGCTGGCTCCGCCGAGCCGGATGCCTCAAGCAGCACCTTCTACCCCTTCTTTATGACCAGCATCATCGCCGGGCTGGTTCCCCCCCTTCTCCAACTTCTTCTACTCCGTCCTTAGCCATTACAAGATCCACGCTCTCCATCTTCACCCCAACTCCATCCTCCTCCTGTCGATCTTCGCCTTCTACTATGAGGCGTATGTTGGAGTGATGCCATCCGTGGCGCAGCTGCGCCACTTCTTCTTCCTCCAGATCAAGGAGGGCCACAGCTTTGGGTGCGTTGGCTTCGTCGTGGCCAACAAGACCAACACCATCTCGAAGGCCAGGAAGAAGGCCGAGGGCTTCAGGAGCAAGTGGGTCCTGATGGATGCCAAGTGCTCCCACCCCCGGCTGGTGCTGCCGACAGAGATGCCTGTGTTCCAAGAGGGGTGGCTTTGCACGAAGCTCACCGATTCCCGGGCAGCGCAGGTGTTGGAGAGGATGACCGCCGACCTGAGGCCTGGTGACTCAAGGGCGGCGAAGCTGACGGGGCCATGATCGTCAAAGAATTCATGAAGCAACATGTGGCTCCCCTTTAGGTGCGCCCGCGCCCCTTGTGGAAGCTTGGAGATGAAGGGGACGACCTCCGCCTACGCCCGGAGTCCCTTTCTGACAAGGAGCTGTGCTCGGCCCTGCGCTCCTTGGTTGGGGACGACCAATGGTGCCCGCCGGACTCCTTCGTTCCCTTGTTTTGCCGCTCAGATGGGGCGGAGGCTGCCGCCGCCATGCCCGTCTTCGACGGGCGTGGGCTTGTGCCGCCTGCGCCCTCGAATGTACCAGTGACGATGACCCCGGTGGACGTGTCTTCCGATGAGTCTCAGGAGGAGGAAGAGGAGGGAGAAGAGGAGGAGGAGGAGCGCGACTCGGAGGCGACTCGTGAAAGGGCGGGGGAGACCTCCCCTTTGCGCAAGGCCGACATCCTCCGCACCCTGCCTAATGACGATGAGGAGGCCGATGTCCCCCTGGGAAGGGGGGAGTTGCACACGGCAGGGGGCTCCACAAGGTCCAAGGTCAGTCCCCGGAGGAGGTCACCAGCTGAGGTTCCGACGAGGGGAAGGTCGGCGCTGATCCCTCGGGACGACGCCCCCGTTCTGACGCTTCCTGGAGCTACATCCGGCCTATCTGCTGCGCCCTCTTCAGTGCTTGGAGGCCGCACGCCCGCGCCTCAGGCTGCGAGGCTCTCAGGTTTCAAGCTTAGGAAGCGGAGAGACTATGCCGCGGTGGACCAGTAAGTATTCTCGTCCTGCCTTATTCTTGCTTCTGCTGCTAATTCTTGGTGCTTCCCCGTTGCGCAATCAGGCTGACGCCCGCAGCAAAGAAGAGGAATGAGGAAGCGGTGGTACTGCTCGGGACCAAATTGCTCGCTGCGGCTGCACCCCCTCCGTGGGGAAAGGCAATGACTGCGCCCGTGCTTCTCCAGCCCAATCATCCTCGCGGGGCTTGGGGGAGCGTCCTCAGGAGGAAGCAGCCCCCGTAGTCCCACTGGCTCCGGAGGTGCCAACATCCGGGTCGGCTGCTGGGGTCCCCCAAGTTCAGGATCTCCTAGCCTCTCAGGCTATGGTGATGATGTTGTCTCCTCCTTCCACCGCACTGCTGACCCCGGATCCTTCCACCTTCCCTGACATCCTGGAGCGCACTCTCTCTGCGCTGACCCTGCTGCGAGGGGATATTCAAGGCACCGACCATCACCTGGCGGCCGGGCGCCTGGAGCTGATCTTTGGCTGCCTTCACTCCAATGTGTCCATCCAGGTGGCGCAGAGCCAGGCTGCGGCTGCCTTCGAGAAGGACAAGTAGGCCGTTTCCCAAGCCGTGGCTGCTCGTGAGGTGGCGCCGAAGGACGTCGGGGCCGCCCAGGATCACTGTCGGTCGCTGGAGGCCGAGCTGGAGACCGTGCACAACGAGCATGCGGCCGAAGCTCGAGACCGCAAGGCGGAGGAGGAGAAGATGAAGGCCCGAGAGGACGCCATCAGGGGTCACGATGCCGAGCTGGAGCAGCTGGCGAAGGCGCAGGCCGCGGAGCGTAGCCTGCTGGAGAAGCTAGAGCAGAAGATGAAGGCAGAGAAGGCCGAGCTAGAAGTCAAGGCGAAGGTCCTAGTTGAGGATCGCATGGCCTTCAAGTCCCTTGAGGAGAGGTCCCGCGTGGCGCTGCGGGCACTCTACGAGAAGGGCTTGGAGAAGCTGCTGGCGACAGCCGACGAGGGCCCCACCCAGCTGCTTCCTCATTTGGTTGTGGCGCTTGAGGATGTCATGGACGAGATCGGCCCCTTGGTGGAGGGGGAAGCCCACATGCTTTCCTCGGCCGCGTTGACGCGCGTCTTCAGCCATCTCCATCTTCGTGATCATGACGCCAACCTTGACGAGCTGCTAGAGCCTGTGGATGACGAGCGCTGCGCAGCTGCTGCCGAAGCCGTGAAGGGCCAGGTGGAGGCTTTGCTGAAGAAGTTCCATGCCTTCGACCCTGCACCCCCAACCGGTGGTGCTACTGAACCTGCAACTCCAGCAGGCGGCTCAGGTGAGGGCAACGTCACCGTCGAAGGGGCGCCTTTTGCAAGCGACGACGACGTCCAGGGATGGTGAGATGACTTGCTGGCGATTCCTTTCCCTGCTTTGCTTCTACAATACGTACCATGCCTCATGGAGGCGTTAAACTTGTGTTTGGTATTTTAAAGAACAATATGTTTTGTAATATTTATTTGAGTTCTGCGATTTTCTTCCTGTTTGCTTCATGTTCTATGTCGGCAGGGCCCGACCCCGCGCACCTCAGCCGCCGTTGGGTCGTCCTGATCACCAGGACGAGACCAAGCGGTGAGGGGTTACGTGGCCAGTTAGGCTCCTGAGTCGCGATGCTCAGGAGTCCCCCTTGATGTGCAAACAACTTACAGAAAGGAGATGCATGAGTAGGCCTATTGTTCTACGTCGGCAGGGCCCAACCCCGCACATACCTCAGCCGCCGTTGGGTCGTATGGATCACCAGGACAAGACCAAGGGGTGAGGGGCTACGTGGCCAGTTAGGCTCCTGATTCGCGATGCTCAGGAGTCCCCCTTGACGTCCAAACGACCTTCATACCTTGGCTGCGCTTGGGAGGGCGCGCGATGACCAGGTCCGAGAGACCTGGCAGGGCGGTGTACGCTTGGGCGTGGCCTGAGCGTAGCCCTGTGCCCAGCCCCCTTGCGCGGCTCTCCCGAGGGGAAGGCATGCGGTGAGGCTGGACACTGAGCCGGGTGGGTGCCTGAGGTTGGTACGGCCATGGGGCCGCCCTCAATTGTTTATCACCAGCACAGAGCATAGCGCTTCTGCACTTGCACGGGCATAGCCACTCCTCGACCGTGTCGACTGCCAGCGCGGAGCATGGTGCTTCCACTGGTGCGTGGGTGAGGGCTCCCTCTGAGTGGAGCCCCCGGGGCGTGTGCAGCCCCGCCCCGACATGTGGCTTGCACGGCAGGGCTGGACGAGGTGTGTCTAGGCACTCATGAGCCAGCGCGGGACTCACGAGGCCCTTCCTCAAGGCGGGTTGCGCCTGGTCTTGATTCCTGGTGGCCACGACAGTCCTGCGAGATGGTTAGGCAACCTGCGCTGGGCGATTCTTCTGAGGCGATCACATGAGAAGGCCAAACACCAACGACCACAAGAGGTGACGTGAGTGAGGCCGGCCCGCCAGATAGAGCTCAGTCGTCGGGTTTATCGAATGCTGCATGGACGGACCCAAGCACAGACACTGTGCCCAGTCTTCTCATGCGAAGGGTCCAGAAGAAGGACGACCGACGCGCGGCTCCTGCGGTGACGAGGCACCTGGTCGCGCACCCTAGCCTGTCCATTCATGACTGCTAGGGTGTGTGACGTTCATGGTATCATAGTGCCGAGCAGGCGAGTGGTAATCATATGTAACTCATGCATGGAAACCAGCTAGCTTAGGTAGATGCGAAAACGATACATGCCACCAGGACGGACCCGAGCGGCCTGGGGATGATGCAGCCCGAGGGGCGCCCCAGTAGGGTAAGCTAAAGATGCAAAAGGATACATGCCGCAGGGACATGCCCACGCGACCTGGGAATAATGCAGCCCGAGGGGCGCTCCTAGCTGAATAAACTTGGAAAATGTCACCTAGTTTCATTGTCGAAGGAGTGTTGGGGTAGCTGAAGGTGCGCGCTGGAGAAGTCGCTCCTCATGAGCCGCCAAGACCCCGAGCCTCGAGAGGCTCTAGGGGCTCAAGTGGTTCCTTGAGGACCGTCTCCATCTCCGCCAGGACAGCATGATGCCTGGCCTCCTGGGTTGCTAGGATGCTCCATAGGTTGCGCTGGAAGGTGGCTGCCACGCTCGGCAGGCCAAACGGCATGCGAACATAGCTGTGAGGTGGACCCTCACACTGCCCAACGCGCGAAGGCTAGAAGCGCTCCTGAGATGCGGCCCTGTTGAGCCCTGGGATGTCGACGTAGACACGCAGCCCGCCATCCTCGCATGGATGGGGAGCTGCACCAGGTGGGCGGCGGTCGTCGCACATAGCCCTTGCTTCTTGAAGCTCCTGGGTGGCCTTGACGATGAACTCCTGAGCGCCGGGCGCTCCTCGCCCGGTACCCTCCTGAGGGAAACATGCCGCAAAGCACGCCTCCACGTGGTGCCCGAGCGCCTCCCTCGTGATGTTGGCTAGGTCCGAGGCCCTCTAGAAGAGAGCCCCCGAGCCTCGCCCGAGGAGGGCGTTGGGTGCTGCTAGTGAACGTAGCAATAATTAAAAAAAATTCCTACGTGTCACCAAGATCAATCTAGGAGATGCTAGCAACGAGAGAGAGGGAGTGCATCTTCATACCCTTGAAGATCGCTAAGCGGAAGCGTTGCAAGAATGCGGTTGGTGGAGTCGTATGATATGTCTCCATCGTATCTATAATTTTTGATTGTTCCATGCCAATATTCTACAACTTTCATATACTTTTGGCAACTTTTTATACTAGTTTTGGGACTAACATATTGATCCAGTGCCCAGTGCTACTTCCTCTTTGTTGCATGTTTTTTGTTTCGCAGAAAATCCATATCAAACGGAGTCCAAACAGGATAAAAACTGACAGAGATTTTTTTGGAATATATGTGATTTTTGGGAAGAAGAATCAATGCGAGACGATGCCCGAGGGGGCCACGAGGCAGGGGGCGCGCCCCAGGGGGGCAGGCACGCCCTGGGCCCTCGTGGCCAACCCGTAAGACGGTTGGTGCCCTTCTTTCGCCACAAGAAAGCTAATATCTGGATAGAGATCGTGTCCAAAATTCAGCCCAATTGGAGTTACGGATCTCCGGGAATATAAGAAACGGTGAAAGGTCAGATCTGGGAGCGCAGAAACAGAGAGACAGATCCAATCTCGGAGGGGCTCTCGCCCCTCCCATGCCATGGAGGCCATGGACCAGAGGGGCAACCCTTCTCCCATCTAAGGAGAAGGTCAAGAAAGAAGAATAAGAAGAAGGGGGGCTCTCTCCCCTCTCTTCCGGTGGTGCCAGAACGCCGCCGGGGCCATCATCATAACCGCAATCTACACCAACAACTTCACCGCCATCATCACCAACTCTTCCCCCCTCTATGCAGCAGTGTAACCCCTCTTTTACCCGCTGTAATCTCTACTTAAACATGGTGCTCAACGCTATATATTATTTCCCGGTGATGTATGGCTATCCTATGATGTTTGAGTAGATCCGTTTTGTCCTATGGGTTAATTGATGATCGTGATTGGTTTGAGTTGCATGTTTTATTATTGGTGCTGTCCTATGGTGCTCTCCGTGTCGCGCAAGCATGAGGGATCCCCGCTGTAGTGTTCGCAATAAGTTCATGATTTGCTTATGGTGGGTGGCGTGAGTGACAGAAACACAGACCTGAGTAAGTAGGTTGTTTGCGTATGGGAGTAAAGAGGACTTGATGCCTTATAATGCTATGGTTGGGTTTTACCTTAATGATCTTTAGTAGTTGCAAATGTTTGGTAGATTTCCAACCATAAGTGCATATGATCCAAGAAGATAAAGTATGTTAGCTTATGCCTCTCCCTCAAATAAAATTGCAATAATGATTACCGGTCTAGTAATGGATTGCCTAGGGACAAATAACTTTCTTGTGTGACAACAAGCTCTCTACTAAACCTAACTTAGTTGTATCTTTATCTGAACAGCCCCTACATTTTATTTACGTGCTCTTTATTATCTTGCAAACCTATCCAACATCACCTACAAAGTACTTCTAGTTTCATACTTGTTCTAGATAAAGCGAAAGTTAAGCGTGCGTAGAGTTGTATCGGTGGTCGATAGAACTTGAGGGAATATTTGTTCTACCTTTAGCTCCTCATTGGGTTGGACACTCTTACTTATCGAAAGAGGCTACAATTGATCCCCTATACTTGCGGGTTATCAAGACCTTTTTCTGGCGCCGTTGCCGGGGAGTTATAGCGTGGGGTGAATATTCTCGTGTGTGCTTGTTTGCTTTATCACTAAGTAGTTTTTATTTTGTGCTCTTGTTTTCTATCTTTAGTTATGGGTAGGAAACGCAAAATACCAAAAAAATTAGTTGTACCTACTACACCAATGGTTGAAGAACCACTCAAAATCTATCAGACTCCTGCAGCTTTTTACTTGGATCATCTTCGATCCCTATGTGCTCATGCTGAAACCCCAACAAGCTTACTTGAGGGAAAATATTTAGATGAGCATGCTTGTTATGTGCGACACCGCATATCTGAAAAAGGGAAACTTTTACTGGATCAAATTCATCGTTTGCAATGCTATGCTTGGAATTTATGTGAAATTTATGATTTTACTTGTTGTTCTGAAAACCCTAAGAAACACCTTCCCTACCAATGTGAGTTTAGTGATAATGGAATCGTATCTTCGTATGCTAGGGGTGTTTATAATTACTATGATGTTCAACAAATTGAATAATTTGTTGCTTTTAAGGGTGCTTATGAAATTGCTTCTTTGATTGGAAAGTATGATGCTACTCTTTACAAATATGAAATTTTTGCCATACTGAAATATTGCTATGATAATTATGCTTCTAATGCCTATGTTAGACCATATATTGAGGACTCCTCCGCTGTCCAAGAAGAGACTAATAATTTGCAGGAGTCTATGGAAGAAGAAATTGGTGAAACTATGAGCTCATTGGATGAAAAAGATGATGAGGAGAGTGAAGAACAAAAGGAGGAAGAGCGTGTTAGCTACCCATGCCCACCTTCTAATGAGAGTAACTTTTCAACTCATACATTGTTTAATTTCCCTTCAGGCTTATCGAAGGATGATTGCTATGATGATTGTTATGATCCCGTTGATTCTTTTGAAATATCCATTTTTGATGATGCTTGCTATGCTTATGGCCAAGATGCCAATATGAATTATGCTTATGGAGATGAACTTGCTATAGTTCCTTATATTAAACATGAAATTGTTGCTATTGCACCCACGCATGATAGTCCTATTATCTATTTGAATTCTTCCGACTACACTATATCGGAGAAGTTTGCCCCTTTTAAGGATTATATTGATGGGTTGCGTTTCACTACTACACATGATGATTTTGATAGATATAATATGCATGTGCTTGCTGCTCCTACTTGCAATTATTATGATAGAGGAACTACATCTCCGCCTCTTTATGTTTCCAACATGATAGAATTGCAAGAAACTGCTTATGCTATGTATTGGCCTTTACTTGATGTGCATGAATTGTTCTTGTATGACATGCCGATGCATAGGAAGAGATTTAGACTTCGTCATTACATGATATATGTTTCTTTGTGCTCACTACTAAATCACAAATCATTGTTAATTAAAATTGGCTTTGATATACCTTGGGATCTGGGTGGATCCATTACTTGAGCACTATATGCCTAGCTTAATGGATTTAAAGAAAGCGTGGCCAGGGATACAACCCGGAAGTTTTAGAGAGTCATTTATTTCTGTTGATTGCTTTTATATAGTTTAAAAACAAAAAAATAAAGAGGGGAACCTAAAACTTTTTCAAAAAGAAAAGCGAAAGTGAGAAAGACGAGCATTGTTAAAATGGGAGCTAGCCTTGAACTTTGTTCATGCCCATGGAAACTTTGTGACCCTTGATTATAGAAACTTTTCAACAAAAATAATTATCCCCTTGTACAATTCCATTGTATTATAAAAATAATGTGCCAAGTTTTGCCTTTAGGATGTTTACATTGCTTGTTGGTTTGTGCGGTGCAGAACAAAAACTTTGGCTGTAGTGCACGATTTTACATTTATTACTGGAACGTCAAACGGTTCTGAAACTTTTTGCACTGTCTTTCTATACAATTGTTTTATTTTTCCTAATTTTTGCAGAATTTTTTGAGTACCAGAGGTATGGTGAATGTTCAGATTACTAAAGACTGTCCCGTTTAAGACAGATTCTGTTTTTGATGCAGTGTTTGCTTGTTTTGATGAAACTATCGATTTCTATCAGTGGATTAAGCCATGGTAAAGTTATATTACAATATCTACAGTGCAAGAACAAAATATGAATTGGTTTGCAATAGTATTAGAGTAGTGATTTGCTTTATTATACTAACGGATCTTACCGATTTTTCTGTTGAGTTTTGTGTGGATGAAGTGTTCGAAGATAGAGGAGGTCTTGATGTGAGGAGAAGGAGGAGAGGCAAGACCTCAAGCTAGGGTATGCCCAAGGCACCCCAAGTAAATATTCAAGGAGACTCAAGCGTCTAAGCTTGGGGATGCCCCGGAAGGAATCCCATCTTTCTTCAACAAGTATTGGTATGTTTTCGGATTTGTTTCGTTCATGCGATATGTGCAAATCTTGGAGCGTCTTTTGCATTTAGTTTTCACTTTTGTTTTATGCACCATGCTGGTATGAGATAGTCCTTGTTTTATTTATAGAATGCTTCATGTGCTTCACTTATATCATTTGAAGTTTGGATTTCCTGTTTCTCTTCACATAGAAAACCGCCATTTGTAGAATGCTCTTTTGCTTCACTTATATTTGTTAGAGCATGGGCATATCTTTTGTAGGAAGAATTAAACTCTCTTGCTTCACTTATATCTATTTAGAGAGATGATAGGAATTGGTCATTCACATGGTTAGTCATAAAATCCTACATAAAACTTGTAGATCACTGAATATGTTATGTTTGATTCCTTGCAATAGTTTTGCGATATAAAGGTGGTGATATTAGAGTCGTGCTAGTTGCGTAATTGTGAAATTGAGAAATACTTGTGTTGAGGTTTGCAAGTCCCGTAGCATGCACGTATGGTAAATGTTGTGTGACAAATTTGAAGCATGGGGTGTTCTTTGATTGCTTTCCTTATGAGTGGCGGTCGGGGAGGAGCGATGGTCTTTTCCTACCAATCTATCCCCTAGGGGCATGCGTAGTAGTACTTTTCTTCGAGGGCTAATAAACTTTTGCAATAATTATATGAGTTCTTTATGACTAATGTGAGTCCATGGATTATACACACTCTCACCCTTCCATCATTGCTAGCCTCTTCGGTACCGTGTATTGCCCTTTCTCACCTCGAGAGTTGGTGCAAACTTCGCAGGTGCATCCAAACCCCGTGATACGATACGCTCTATCACACATAAACCACCTTATATCTTCCTCAAAACTGCCACCATACCTACCTATCATGGCATTTCCATAGCCATTCCGAGATATATTGCCATGCAACATCCATCATCATCATATACATGAATTGAACATTTATTGTCATATTGCTTCACATGATTGTAAGATATATAGCATGATGTTTTCATGGCTTGTCTGTTTTTTGATGTCATTGCTCCGCTAGATCATTGCACATCCCGGTACACCGCCGGAGGCATTCATATAGAGTCATATCTTTGTTCTAGTATCGAGTTGTAAGTAAATAAAAGTGTGATGATCATCATTCTATTCCATTATATAGTGCTATGTCCATGGCTCACGCTCATGTATTGCGTGAGGGTTAAAAAGGCTAAAGCGCGTTAAAAAGTATGAACCAATTGCTCGGCTTGTCATCGGGGTTGCGCATGACGGGAGCATTTTGTGCGACAGAAATGAAGCATGGCCGAACTATATGATTTTGTAGGGATGAGCTTTCTTTGGCTATGTTATTTTGAGAGGACATAATTGCTTGGTTAGTATGCTTGAAGTATTATTGTCTTAATGACAAATGATAGACTATTGCTTTGAATCACTCGTGTCTTAATATTCATGCCATGATTAGATACATGATCAAGATTATGCTAGGTAGCATTCCACATCAAAAATTATCTTTTTATCATTTACCTACTCGAGGACGAGCAGGAATTAAGCTTGGGGATGCTGATAGGTCTCCGTCGTATCTATAATTTTTGATTGTTCGATGCCAATATTCTAAAACTTTCATATACTTTTGGCAACTTTTTATACTATTTTGGGGACTAACATATTGATCCAGTGCCCAGTGCCAGTTCCTGTTTGTTGCATGTTTTTTGTTTTGCTGAAAATCCATATCAAACGGAGTCCAAACAGGATAAAAACTAACGGATATTTTTTTGGAATATATGTGATTTTTGGGAAGAAGAATCAACGCGAGGCGATGCCTGAGGGGCCACGAGGCAGGGGGCGCGCCCTGGGCCCTCGTGGCCACCCCGTAAGGTGGTTGGTGCCTTTGTTTTGCTGCAAGAAAGCTAACATCCGGATAGAGATTGCATCCAAAATTCAGCCCAATCAGAGTTATGGATCTCCGGGAATATAAGAAACGGTGAAAGGTCAGATCTGGGAGCGCAGAAACAAAGAGAGACATATCCAATCTCGGAGGGGCTCTCGCCCCTCCCATTCCATGGAGGCCATGGACTTTTTTAAACCCTTCTCCCATCTAGGGAGAAGGTCAATGAAGAAGAAGAAGAAGGGGGCTCTCTCCCCCTCTCTTCTAGTGTCGCCGGAACGCCGCTGGGGCCATCATCATCACAACAATCTACACCAACAACTTCACCGCCATCATCACCAACTCTTCCCCCCTCTATGCAGCGGTATAACCCCTCTTTTACCCGCTGTAATATCTACTTAAACATGGTGCTCAATGCTATATATTATTTCCCAATGATGTATGGCTATCCTATGATGTTTGAGTAGATCCGTTTTGTCCTATGGGTTAATTGATGATCGTGATTGGTTTGAGTTGCATGTTTTATTTTTGGTGCTATCCTATGGTGCTCTCCATGTCGCACAAGCGTGAGGGATCCCTGCTGTAGGGTTTGCAATATGTTCATGATTTGCTTATGGTGGGTGGCGTGAGTGACAGAAACACAGACCCGAGTAAGTAGGTTGTTTGCGTATGGGAGTAAAGAGGACTTGATGCCTTATAATGCTATGGTTGGGTTTTACCTTAATGATCTTTAGTAGTTGCGGATGCTTGCTAGAGTTCCAATCATAAGTGCATATGATCCAAGAAGAGAAAGTATGTTAGCTTATGCCTCTCCCTCAAATAAAATTGCAATAATGATTACCGGTCTAGTTATCGATTGCCTAGGGACAAATAACTTTCTTGTGTGACAACAAGCTCTCTACTAAACCTAACTTAGTTGTGTATTTATCTAAACAGCCCCTACTTTTTATTTACGTGCTCTTTATTATCTTGCAAACCTATCCAACATCCCCTACAAACTACTTCTAGTTTCATACTTGTTATAGGTAAAGCGAACGTTAAGCGTGCGTAGAGTTGTATTGGTGGTCGATAGAACTTGAGGGAATATTTGTTCTACCTTTAGCTCCTCGTTGGGTTCGATACTCTTACTTATCGAAAGAGGCTACAATTGATCCCCTATACTTGTGGGTTATCTTCATACATGCAGCGGTTCAGATCACGGTCGATTCTGATCTAAGCGCCGAACAACGGCGCCTCCGCGTTCAACAGACGTACAGCTCGGGGACGTCTCCTCCTTCTTGATCCAGCAAGGGGAGAGGAGAAGTTGAGGAAGAACCCCGACAGCACGCCGACGTGGTGGTGATGGAGTTTGTGGTTCTCCGACAGCACTACGGAGGAGGACACTACAAAAATCATTTCCGTGATGATACGTGTTTGTCACAGTAGGTCACGTTTTTTGTCATGCATGTACATCCATGATGATTTTATGACAGAATCAAGATAGTCATACATGTGCTGTCGTAGAAGTGTTCCATGACATTATCAAAATTATCATCACGAAAGTGTCCACTTCCATGACGATAAATCACGCGTCACAGAAGTGCTTTCGTCAAGGGTGACCGACACGTGGCATCCACCATAACGGAATGCCGTTAAGCTATCGGGTCCGGTTTTGGATCTGATAACCCGTTAACAGCCCCGGCCAATGGGGATTTTCCACGTGTAAAATCATCATTGGCTGGAGGAAACACATGTCGGCTCACCGTTGGGACAGATGTCATCCACTCATTGGACCTAAGGCGCCTATGATATGTTGACACGTGGCACGACCCAAGAGAGGCCCATTCCCGTGAAAAGGCCGGCCCATTTGACTTGGCCAAAAGGTGGCGGCCCGGCCCACGGAAAGCCTGTTAACGGTCTATTCGCATATAGCCCATTTACAGCCCGCTAACCCAGGCCCCGTTACGACCTCTCCGAATTAGGCCCAGTACCGTCATCTGGGCCGTCCAATATGATTCTAGCCCGTTTTAACTTCCGGCCCATGTATGGCCCATGACGTCTTTCGGCCCATATGAGGCCCTTTGCAACTCTTGGCCCATTAACGACCCGTGGTGAAACTGGCCCGTAATGAATAGTGTATCACTTCATACCCATTAACGGCCCATTATTCCATTGGGCCATTTCCAGCCCAGGTTATCTTTCGGCCTTTTTAGGGCCCATTTATTCCTGGGCTCATTTCCAGCATTCGGTTACTTATGACCCATTACTATCATTTTCTGCTTGTGGGCCAAATTCAGCCTGTGGTTACAGTCGGCCCGTTTGTGGCCCGTTAATATGTTGGGCCTTTTTCATGTCAAAAAACCCGTTGGACTGTTTTCATAGAGTTATCAAATACGACCTATTAACGGCCCATTATGGTCCTTGAATAGTATGGCCCATGATTGGCGAAATGATGATACGCCCCGTAGAAGGCCCATGGATCCTACAGCCCATAGAGGGCCCATGGATCGTACAGCCCATAGAAGCCCCATGGATCCTACGGCCCGTATAGAAGGCCAATGGATCCTACGGCCCGTAGAAGGCCCATGGATCATACGGCCCGCAGGAGGCCCATGGTTACAACAGTCCGTGTGTTGCCATGATTATTTTGGCCTAGTTTCCAAAAATAGGTTATTGTGGCCACTAGAAAAACATAGAGAAAGAACTGCAGTGACTACAAGCAAACAACTAAACAAGACAATAAGGAAATAACAGTTTTGCTAAAGCACATCTAGATGTGCCATAAATGTTGCACATCTAAGTCATATGTCATTGATCTTACATTAAGATTTGTGTGAATATTTTTTTTTCTATTTTTTCTTTTTTTCTTTATGCTTGATTCACTCATTTAGATGTGCAATAACTAGAGCACATCTAGATGTGCCCTAGACACACCTAGAAATAAATAAGCAATCAATTAACGCTAGCCTATTACCGCTATTACACATATTACATCCACTGGGCATCAAAGTTCGCCACCAATGCAAATATAGGGAACAAAGCATCATATTACATACATTGGCCGTCAAAATTGGCCACCAGTGCAAATAAACGCGGCAGGAAAACAAGAGCATAACTGAAACAACTTCAAAAGAGCTTAAGAAACGTTATCCTGGGTATCCATCATGCTGGCAATAAGCTTAGCAAGCTTTGTCCTGTTTGACGCTAAAATCCTCCAACTCTTGTTGTTGCACTAGAAAGTATGCATCTGAATGCTCCAGGGACTTCCGCAGTCCTTCCGCTTCTTGTCGCAGCACAGCTGATCGATGTCTTTCAGCTTGTAGTTGAGACTCAAGAAACTGAACTGATTCAGACAGTGAGTTTGAATAGCTTGTGCAAGCGGTAGTGGCCAGTAACTCGAACACTAAACCAAGACATGACTTTGGGATTGTCTCACTGTCTTCGAGATAGTCTTCCTTAGCTGTTTTATCAGCTTTGTTGGAGACCAACAAGGATGTGTAACTATCCTAAACCTTATCTGCATTACTTCCTTTACCATTACTTAATAAGGCACTCTTCCCCAATATTCAGTCAACATTCTAAAAGAAGAAACAAGCAGACACATAACAGGTTTAGCATGTACTAGTATATGAAACTCATTTTGGTGAACCAGTTCATTAGTAAGGTGGACAGGATTAAACTACCAAGTCTTCTATTGCCAAGTACTAGTACATAATAAAAGCATCAAACAAACATATATCTATGTCCTATGGTCACTGCATTGTCTTCCCTAATCAAAATAGAGACACAGTTCAAATCATATCAGTTCAAGACAAAGCAGCAGTGAAAGAATACAAAGCGTGGGAAACTACACGGCACACCAAGATTTCAGATGGGTATCACGGGTCTACATGTACAACAACACTATTAGCTCTGTTGTGATGCTAGGAATGTGCGTGATATGAGAAGTCAAATGTATACACAATTGAAATTGAAATCAACAGAGCTATTGATAAGAGCAAACCTGTTAAAGAAACATGCGTGAACATACCTGCTGTGCCATTGGAGTTTCGATTGGATCCTTCAATTTAAGAATAAGTTTGTATGAGTAAATACAGTGATACAAGAGCAAAGCAGAATGCACGATAGCAATCATAGTTAAAAAAGGCGCGCCTAAGCGAGCGCTTAAGCGCGCCTAGGCTCTAGGCGTTGGCAAAACGCATTGCGCATAACTACACTTAATCTGTGCATAACTGCACATAAGCATGCGCTTTAGTCAGTAAAGCGCAAGGCAGTGGAAAAACACACAATTAACGCCTGACACTTTTTTGAACTATGATAGCAATGGAATCTTAAATTAGAACAGTTGTTCTTCAGGTTTAGGCACTTGTTCTGCATGAACAGAGTACAGTAAGACGCAAGAATATAGTACTTAAAAATAGAAAATGTGCTCATAGACCTTACCACATTCTTGGTTCGAGACCAGTACAGAACAAGGCGTTCCTTGTCATCGTCCAGTAAATGTGTCTTAGGAGAACGTAAGGGAATTTGGTAAGTTTCTTTGCCGGTGAAGTACTTATTCTTCAGGTAATTCCGATACTACCACCAAGCATTCTTGAAGATAGCAGAGGTATTAGCACAGGTTACCTCATCCCGAGTTTCCAAATCGGTCCTTCTCTATAGAGAAAAATGGGAAAATTTGTTGTATTATAACCATCACAGAGGTAGGATGTACGGGACAAAGCAAAGTAATTGCCATGAATAACATTACTTACACATAACTCCTGGACAAACACCTGCAACTGGCATTTTCCTTCATCTTCAGTATAATATTTCCAAGATGGGAAGATGCACACATACGGTTTAACAACATCAAATGCGATAGAGGCTAAACTATGACTAGCTGGTTGTGCTTCCTCCAGAGGAATAGGCGTACTAACTGGTGGAGTTGGGGTTCGCCGTGGTAGTACTGGCCCTTTGGGCACTGGAGCTGCCTTACTAACTGCTCTTGTTTGGGAGTTCTGTGGTGGAGATGGTGCTGTATCAATAGGAATTGGGTTACTATCTGCTGGGGTTGGGGTTAGATTGGGTGAAGCTAGTTCTCTGTCCATGGCAGTAGGGGTACAATCTGCGAGAGTTTGGGTTATGTGTGGTAGGGCTGGTTCTCGTGCATGTACAACCGGGGTGCTATCTCCACCAAGAGGTAGCACTATTTTATTTGAAGACTGTGTTTGTAGTCCGCTAGATACTGGCATCACCCACTCCAATTCAAATGGCTGATAAACAGGAAACATAGTTGAATGTACAGACATTGTATGAGAGACAGATGCAATAGATAGTGTGGAAAAAAGAGGGAATGAAATAGTTGACATGTATATTGTTTAACTAAAACGGATAGCATGTCATAATTTCACATATATGATGTCTATCTAAACTGGATAGCATAGCATAACATAATTCAAAGATATGATGAGTAACTAAACAGGATCGCATGACATAATTCACCTACATGTTATCTAAGTAATCAGGATTGCACCATTTAATTCACATATGTTATTTATATGCTAAACAGAGGGCATTTGATATGATGTCTGAACTAAGAACATGGTGTTGAATATTGTGTATATGATGTCTAAACTATGCAATGCAAGACACCATATGCATGATATCAGCAGTATAACCGTGCCAAGTTAGAGCATACACCTCGGTGGGGGAATAGGACTGGTCATCTGTCCTTGAATCCATCTCTAAGGAGCTATCGGGACCCAACAAGAGATCTGCTTCGACAGGTAGCACTATCTGCTCTAAAGGCCTTGTTTTCACTCCAGATTTTTCAATCTCCCACCCAAATGGCTGATTCACAGGAAGAGTAGTTTAATGTACAAACATTGTCGACAAATGGAAATGTAATGAAGAAAATGATGGGCAAGGTATCATTCAAATATATGATGCCTGGTTAAACAGGATGGCATTGCACATTTCACATATATTATGGCTGGCTAAAAGACATGAGACTGCATAATTCCCATATATGATATAAAAACTAAATAGGTGGCATTATAGAACATGTCTAAACTAAGCAGATGACATATATGATGTCAAAAGTAGGCACTGCAAGGCAACATATGCATGATATGACTAACATCATCATGCCAAGGTAGAGCAAACACCTTGGGGGGCAAATAGGAGTGGTCAGCGGCGTCTGAATCCGCCTCAGAACAGATATCTTCCTCTGGATTACAATCTGGAGAGGGGTGGGGAGGGTTTGCCATTGAACCCACCATGGAGCGATGTCTGCATGACATTGTAGTGCCGCGCAAAACTCTTCTCTTTTTCTCTACATGTTCAGCATGACTGTGTACAATATTTGACATGCATACAAAAAAATATGGTGAGATTATGTAAGGAGAGCATGTAGAAATTTAGAGTGATGGTAACAACCAGTGGATGGATCCAAAAATAATGATAGTAGGCTGATGATTGCTTTAATTTAATAAAAAGACAGATGATGATTGCTTTACTATTTGTTTCCCACCCAAGATGAACAACATAGGCATACCCTAGGTGAACCAGATATTAGACAGAGATACTATTCACTGCTTCCTCGATATGTGCCCCACAACTAATTTAGAACTCAAGTTTGAACATTAATTTGGACCTGACTTGGAGTCCAATAGGTGAACAGGACTTCAAGGATGAAGCAGCACAAGACAGACATCATCAATCTCAAGTGGGATTCTAATATCATCTCCAATAGATGATGTAAAATCGATGTAAAATTTACATCACCAAAAACCACCTGACAACAACAGATGAGGTAAAAACTGTTGACTCTGAACTTAACTGTCAAAACTGAAATTTACTATGGAATCTGAATGTTACTGTCGAAACTGAATGCAGTGGTAGCAGAGAGGCACTTGACATAGTTTAGGGAGGGCATGCAGTTCATCTTCAACCTGCACCCTCTGAGCCGCCAGCCACCACCGGCCGAACCGCCAGCCCCAGCGCCGCCTCGCCGCCCCGAAACAACTCCCCAGTGCTGGTCCACCACCGCCCCTGCCAGCCCTCTAGGCCCCCGCCCCCACCCTAAACCCTAAGATAGATAGTGGGGTACCTCTCCGGCGAGCCCCCGTCCCTGCTGCGGGTGGTTCTTCCTTAACTCCGGCGAGCCCCCCCCCCACCCCCTGAAAATCGTCTGACCCAAAAGTCGATTCATTCGACTGAAGTGTAGCTCAATCGGAGCAGAGCAGCAGCACGAGCAAGGGGGAGAGCAGCAGCGGCAGCACGAGCGAGCGAGCGAGAGCCGGAGCAGCAACAACTGGGCGAGCGAGCGATCGAGCGAGAGCTGGAGCAGCAGTAGCAGGGCGAGCGAGAGAGCGAGAGCTGGAGCAGCAGTAGCAGATCCGACTGGTATGGACACCGCCGCCTAAGGGGCCTCACATTGGGGGAGAGCCGCCGTGGAGATGTCGCCCGCTGCGCCGGCTTTAAGGTAGCCGCTCCATGGGGGTGCGGGATGGAGCACCGTCGGCGCCGGGAGGTCGAGTTAAGGAGAAGGTGCGATGGGATGAGTGTACAACCTCTTTGGTGGTGCTGAGTAGGCATCGGCTTTGTCCGAGGAGTCGGTGAGGATGCTGCGGTTCCGGTGGAGCAGGTTAAGGCGGCGCTGTGGGGATGGAGCAGCCTAGACGAGGTGATCGTCGAAGCAGCTCCTTGGAGGTGGAGGACGGGGCGGCTGAACCGGCAGGACGACGATGGACGACGGATCCTCATCCGGGGAGGTGGACGAGGGACGTCGAGCTGTTGCGGTGGATGACGTCGTCGGGGAAGAGGCTCTAGCTGGGCAGCGGTGAGGTCACGGACGGAGGAGGGTGGGGTTTCACGGCTGGAGCAGAGAGGTTATGGCGGCCTACGATTTCGAATGGCAAAAAGGAGGCGATGGGAGGGAGTGAACCATGACTTAGGGACACACTTGTCCAAAATGTAGGGTGTGTTACAAAAGTACCCCCCACCGATTTGAACTAGCAGCCCTTTTGGCTCAGGGTTAGAAGGGGGATTTCGCGTGTCGAGATTTGGCAGCTGGAGGGAGTTTCGCGCGCGTTGCAATTTTGGGATAACAAGGCGCGGGTTGTGAAGGCACCAATTTTGGGAGCACGATATCTGAATTTTCAGGATATAACAAGGCGCGGGTTGAATTTTAGGGACAAGCCTAACGTGTAATATTGTACTTGTACGTACCAAATCAATTCGCACTTCCCTCAACCAAAAAGAAAACGAAAAAAATAAAACTATTCACACCACACAAAGAGAGTCTTGCCCCGTTTTACTATAAAAAATGCTATTCAAAGCTACTCCCTCCTTCCATCTACATAGGGCCTAATGCGTTTTTCGATGCTAACTTTGACCAAATATTAGAGCAATAATATATGACATGCAACTTACACTAAGCACACCGTTAAATTCATCTATGAAAGGTTCTTTCAATGATATAATTTTCACATTGCGCATGTCATGTACTATTAATCTTGTCAATAGTCAAAGGCGGTCTTAAAAAATGCATTACGCCCTATATAGATGGAAGAAGGAGGGAGTATGAATCCACGTTATGTCCAATTAAATTTTTTCTGTTGCTGTATGATGCATGTAACCTACTCATACCAACATTTTAGTGCATTCCAAATGTCTATACTACCGATGCAATTCAAACTGAATTTGAATTCGTTTCTCTATTTCAATAAGAATCTACAATCATGACTATTTCCAACTTCAACCATCATTCGTGTATTACCTTAATAACACACCACATGATTACTATAGAGATAGATATGAACTATGTGTACTACATGAACTCGAATTCTATTTTTTGAATACACTTGATGTTGATTCCAAATAATAGTACATTTGATTTACTAACTATATATTCATAATCTAAACCATGTTCCATACGTACACCGTGTTTATCACACATAGTATAGTGCCCCGCCCCCTACAATATGACAAGTATTTAGACCTGAGCTGCAAAAGCCACACATTAGCCCAAATTATGATCAATTATATATATATATTATACGTAGTACAAGCAAGGTGCCCATGCGTTCCACAGAACATCAACATGATCAAGGGGAGGCCTAATTTGCAAATATGGAGAGGGGTGTGGGTATCTTTTTTCAAAATTGCCATAGTTTCCTTCCTATCCGTCAGATATAAATCGGACGGCCTATATTGCAGATGGCAGGCACACCATCATCAACAACTCCGTTTTTTATAAGAGTAGAGAGAAAATATATTATATGTAGTATAACATGTTCATAACCACACCATGTGTATCACCGTTATATATATTCACACATGCGTGGGTTTAAAACACTATGATAAATTCTTCAAATATCTGAATTCTCTTTTTATAATGAAGTATGATCTCTATTCGTCTTTTACACCCACACAATCCTCTTATCTTTGCAGCTGGCGCTAACTTTCTCTTGTGCATGCACATGCCCGCATACCTCTCACCCTCACTCAGCATTCTCTAGCTCCATCGCGCAAATTCGTCTTTTCACTTTAGGTCGTTCACCCACGGTGTGTGTAGGACCAGCACCTTATTTACGGCACACATCAATCGATATGCCTCTCTAGCCAGGTGTGCCTAGCACAAACACAAGCTTCCCCTCTTCTCTTATCACCGTCCATACCTCACTCCCACCACTCTTTTCATCGATCTCGTACTCGCACACTCCTTCCCTCGATATAGTATGACTCTCGCACCACCTCCTATATGCATCCCTCTCTCTCTACCCTTCTCCCCGTGCCTCATTTGC
This sequence comes from Triticum urartu, assembly GCF_003073215.2. Lineage (NCBI taxonomy): Eukaryota > Viridiplantae > Streptophyta > Magnoliopsida > Poales > Poaceae > Triticum > Triticum urartu. Next base: position 108,348,691 of record NC_053026.1, on the reverse strand, counting down.
TTCTAACACACACATGCATGTATACCGATCGATCTCCCAACATATACCTAGGTCAACTTTAACTATTCCCCCCATCGATCGACGTACCTCACAAGTTATGTCTCTCCTTTCTCTGACAAAGGATGATTGATCTTCCTATGTAGTTACATCTTCTTACCACAGCCATATCGTCCCCCTCATCATTCGTGCATGCCTCCTGACCCGTCTCTCACACGCATGTGCACAGACAGGCAGCCATCCCCTCTCTTATTGATATTGCAGGCGTGCCCTCCAGTTGTCTAGCAAGCCTATCCCACCATTTGTTAGAAGCAAATCCACTACCACCCCCTCCAACACTCTAGCTCTATCTCTCTCCCAACCTTATTCCTCTCCTACACATATGCATGGATGCCGATCGATCTCCCTTAATACATGAGGTAGGCTTCTCTCCTCCTCCACACATATACCATCCATTGTACCTCTATAGTTAATTAGGCCTCCCTCCCCTCCCCCACCACACATCGATAGTCGAGCGCTGTAGGTAGGTATCCATGCCACAGAGACAAACTGCACATGTCCCCTCTCACGTTCCAGTAGGCCATCCACTCTATATCTCTGACGTGGGCACACACAAATTCGATGGCACTCTTTATCGATCGCGCGCGCGCACACACACACACACCATCCCTCTCTTCGATTCAATGGACACCTCAAGACGATGATACCTCCACTCTCTTCTCGTGGATCGCCCCCTCTATATATATGATATATCCATGACTCTATTTCACACACATTGCATATGTTACATTTTTTGATTGACCCCCCCCCAAAAAAAACTCTATGACTCTATGTTATCTTCCCTTAGGACAAGGAATATGCTTCCCTTAGGACAAGGAATAGGAATATATATATGATATATCCATGACTCTATGTTATCTTCCCTTAGGACAAGGAATATGCTTCTTTTTGTCGTCGCATGTGTCATCAACTGTTATTGGCCATTAATTTTTTTCTTTCTACCTCCTTTTTGCAAACAGGACTATCCGTTTCACCTCGTTGCTATTGCGACCTTTTGGTGAACTGCACAAATCACTTTTTTCTTAAGAGTGTTTTGTGCAGTTGTACAAAAATGTCACGCGGGCAACGTCTCTACATTTCAGTGCGATTGCACAAAGGGAGATTGGTTTTGCTCTATCCTCCTCATCCAACTCCGAGCCTAATCTTCTCCAACTAGTTAGTCTTAAGAGAGTCTGCAAAGGTGACCGGCTTCTATTTGTGTGTTTATTGTTTCATCAGCAGTCCTCTATTATCGTAATCACACTTAATATCTTTGGAACATGGACGCTCAGCTCTATTTTAGTGGAACTGCACAAAATGATCGAAATGTTGCATGCTCCAGAGAGCTACCTTTTTCCCAACATGCCTTGTTGATTTAGACAGAGCTGGGGGGGGGGACGTTGCTGCCAATGAAAGCATGGATCAATTTTAATTTAACACCTTCTCACAACTTTGTCTTCAGTTGTGATGTAAATATTAGCTCTAATATGCTAATAATTGAGATGCATTAGCAAGGAAGTTAGTTTTTTATTGTTTCCAAAAGAGCATTGATGGCAAGACACACGAAACAAAAGCTAAAAGCTCACACCATTCTACAATTTCATGTCGCTGGAAAATTATTTGTATAGTACGTCAATTATGTAAACAAATGCTGGAAGCTTGATAGCATTGCCAGAAGCCTCTTCGGCATCCGGGTCCATGTGCCATGCATAAAATCATACTCCTTTGTTCCTAAATATTTGTCTTTTTACAAATTTCAAATGGGCATATTTTAGAGTGTAGATTCACTCATTTGGCTTCGTATGTGTACTCCCTTCGTTCCTAAATATTTGTGTTTCTAGAGATTTTAGCAAGTGACTACATACGGAGAAAAATGAGTGAATCTACACTCTAAAATATGTCTATATACATCCGTATGTAGTAGTCCATTTGAATCTCTAAAAAGAGAAATATTTGAGTAGTCACTCATTGAAATCTCTAGAAAGACAAATACTCCAAAGTATATTTAAGAACCGAGGGGGTAGTGCATAGCCGCATGGGAGACTCAGCCCGGTCGTTGTGCCGCATTAATAGTGAGTAATGAGCAGTTAAATCATAAGCCCCACCTTTCCCACTGTAAGTTGCTCGGAAGAAGCAACCATCAATACGCTCTTCTTTGAATCCGCTGATACTACTCCATCCGTCACTGTTTATAGAGCACGCTTCAGAAAAAGAAAAAATCTATGGGACCAAGGCGACCAACGATCGGCCTGAAAATATAGCACGGCGTCTATTACTAGAGGAAATAATGCATACACACATGCATGTAGTGCTTCCACCCCGGGTACACACATGCATGCACTTACTCCACTCCGTAGTACATCAAGAGAAAATTTGGACTTGATTGCGGTTACCATGCCCTAATTAATTGAGCATTAAACCAAACGCATCTGAAGTCTCTCTGGCGGTGGAAATGCATTGAGAGAAATGCATCATAATGAAGCACGCCCTGTAAACTGTGACGGAGGGAGGAGTAGTATGAAGTTGCAAAACCAAGTGCGCGTATGGCCAGTCGGTCAACTCACCTCCTCTTGGCATATCACTGACATGTGGGACCGGATTGTGAGCAAACCGATCTCAATTGATGGCAAAATGGCCAACCCGCCGTTCCTTGAGAGAGACGAGGAGCGAGAACACACAGAAGGGCTCGCACGGAGGCAAAGATATATTTGAGCATGGTTGATTGATATCATCATTACATGTTGGGCTACTGTTTTCCGCCCTTCTCCGGAATAAATGTGTACTTTGTCAGAGATTAAAAAAATAAGAGTACAGATGCTCCACCATGCGGTTCTAGTAGTATTACTACTCGTACTACTAAACCTTGCACTTGGCTCTTCGCCTCTTCGTGAAGTCGAACAATGATGGTACTCCGCATGTTCGGTACTACAGTGTATGCCTCTGGCAACCAGACACCGAATGAACTGATGCATGTCCACTTCCTGGGCGAGGGTAGGTTGCATTAGTCAAAAGGTGTAAGCGAGCTTCACCTTGTCCTGCAAGCTTCTCCTCGTTCTGCGAGTTGACGGGACACACCAAAAAGTAGTGCTAGTCCATACTCCCTCCTTTCCGGTTAATATGGCTGAATATTTTTTGCGGGTAAATGAGAGAGCTTTATTCATATATATAAGCATTCTTAGGATGATCAACCAAGACACTGGTCACTAGGAAGCGATGTACCCCGCAAAAAAAGAAGTAGGAAGCGAGGTGTTTCACCAAGCCAGCTCTCGGCCACATTCAAAGTGTAGCAAGCACGGTTCGCACAAAGATGCGTCGCAAGGTTTGCTGACCTGTTTACATGCTGAATAACAAAAAAGAGAGGAAATATTACGGAGCGCTCCTATTTGTAACAGGAAATGAGCCAGAATTAAGCGAGAATTGTGGCAAGTGTTGCATGCAATCAACTTCCATTATCACATGCGAGAACCCTCGAAGAGAACCAAATGTGTTGAAGATTGCTTTATCACATTTTTAAAAATATAATAAGAGTGCAGACGCTCCTCCACCCGGTTCCTAGTACTAGTATAGTACATACCTCTATAGACTATAGTAGTAGTACTAGTACTAGTAAACTTTGCGCTTAGCTGTTCGCCTCTTCGAGAAGTCGAACAATAATAGTACTAGTATAGTGTATGCTTCTGGCAATCTGACACCGAATTAACTGTTGCACGTCCACCGCCTGAGCGAGGGAGAGCTTGCATTAGTCAAAAGTTTCTCCTTGTCCTGCGAGCCACCGCGCGCAAGCTTCTCCCGTCCTGTAAGCTTCTCCTCGTTCGACAAGTTGACGGGACACATCAAAGTAATGCTAGTCCATACTGCCTCCTCTCCGGTTAATATGGCTTAATTTCAAACGAGATAAATACACCGTCTGTCACTGTATATTTGTAAAAATATAGTCAGTGGACTTCATAATACGCTCATTGCGCTTAATATATACATTTTCCGGTGTTTATACGATCACTAGCTCACCATGGCTGAGTATGTGTGTGCATGCACGTGTTGGTTGAGCACTTGAGCGTGACTGTGTGTGTTCCGTCGTGTGCTCAGACATG